>NC_064641.1:916795835-917105760 GCF_023864345.2 Schistocerca serialis cubense
AATACCAAGAGGAGACCACGACTGAGGTACATGGATCAAATCGTGAAAGATGTGGGATGTAACACCTATAAAGAAATGAAGAGAAAAGCTGAAAGACGCACAGAATGGAGACAAGCTGCCATTGTAGCTGTTGCAAACCAATCCTTGGATTGACCACTACAGAAGAAGAAGAATAATCCGATTATCACATAATATCAAATTCAAGTATCCCATTCGCGATCTTTGTGCCAAATCGCATTTGTCGTGTTATACCGGATGAAAATGTTGTGCAACGGATGATCGCATAGTTTTTTGGATTGTTCCACACCCGAACATCATCTCAGCTGACGGCTCCTGCGTGAGTTCCCTAGGTGTTTACAACAGTTACTTAACCTTTTATAAAATGTTAAGATGCTTGTGAGCTACAGCAGTTGAGAAGAGAATGTTAATTTCAAGTACTTTATAACCAATTTACGATAAACACCTACGGTAGTCTTCTCTGTTAATTATGTCAATTTTTATGACCTCGTACGGTGAATCGGACTGCGGTTGCGAGCAATTTATCACTCAAAGTTGAACAAATTTCAATAAAACAGACACGCTTTTCGAACTCCATTTGTATATTCCTCAAGTTACATTTAAGCAGGGAAAAGACACGTCTTATTACAAAGACATTGAGAAAAAGAGAGATGTTACCACAGAAAAATGAAGCCATTTCAAAGATCATGTCCCCGTCATTCAGAATTGTACATGCAAATTAATTTACATGACAGGACATATTCCTGGGCATTCGCCGTCGCACTACTAATATTAAATTATTATTTTCTTAGCGTGCAAGATCAGCACAAGGTAGACTACAAAGGCTGAGCAGTATTGAGATCTACTGACTGTGGTGTCCAGTAGATATGCGACAGTCCATCCACGTGCTCACAAAATCACTCGTTAACCACGCGAGCTGCATGAACCGGGGCTCTGCCATCTTGAAAAATAGCATCGCCGTTGGGGAACGAACGTCATACCACGAGATGGACCTAATCAGCCAAAACGGTCACAAAAAAAAATGGTTCAAATGGCTCTGAGCATAGAACTTAGAACTAACCTAAGGACATCACAAACATCCATGCCCGAGGCAGGATTCGAACTTGCGACCGTAGCGGTCTTGCGGTTCCAGACTGCAGCGCCTTTAACCGCACGGCCACTTCGGCCGGCAAAACGGTCAATAATGCTTTGCTGTAAAGCGACCTTGGAGAATAACCATGGGGCCCACGGAATAACAGGATATAGCTTCCCAAATCATCACCGAATCACCGCCAAGTTTCACTCTTGAGACATAAACTCGACCGGAAGTTGGAAACAGTGTGAAACAAGACTCATTCGACCAAATGACTTTCTTCAATTGTTCCACAATTGAGGTTTTATGTCTTCGTCACCACGTCTTCCTGTTATGCCCAGCGATTCCCTGCTTAAGGAGCTCCTTCGTGCTGTTTTGATGCTGACAGGATTCACCAGTGCGACATTCACTTTTTCAGCTTTCGTCCTCTTATTTTCCATGACAATCCTCTTCTATGACGTCCATCACGATCACTCAGCACACGATTTCGTCCTCATTGTGACGTAGCGGATGATGTTTTTCCATTATCCCTGTATGCTACATAATCTTCGATACGGTACTTCTTGAAACACCAAAGACTTCGGCTAGCTTGGTTGCGGAAGCGACCACCATAAAGCTGTCAACAATTTACCCACGTTCGAGTTCACTCAGCTCCGACATAACGCACTCA
The DNA here is from genome assembly GCF_023864345.2 of Schistocerca serialis cubense. NCBI lineage: Eukaryota > Metazoa > Arthropoda > Insecta > Orthoptera > Acrididae > Schistocerca > Schistocerca serialis. The sequence continues at coordinate 916,797,596 of NC_064641.1, forward strand.
GAACTACACGGAACACTGTTGTGACCACGAGTGACACCTGCAACGTATTGGAGACACTGCACAGGTCCCGTGCTCACTCAGACACAACACCGCAACCTGCGAGCTCGGCCAGCTCCTGCATTTATGTACGAGTATGTATTTCTCGCGGTGTTTTGTCCAACTCCTATGCCTTCTGAGCTGTGTGTCGTACGATGACATAATTTTGCAGGTACTTCCAGCGGTAATCGTGGTTACTGTCTGTACAATACGATGGGAATAGAGTTGGTAGCAATGAGTAAATTAGAAGTAATAAATTAAAACGCGAATGTTGACGAAGTTTTACTGCATGAAGAGTGAAGATGTAGTTAGCAATAAACTGTGTTCCTTTTATTATTTTGTGTGGGATGTCAGCGAGAAAAAGTTTCACAAATGGTTTTAAATTAGGAAGCCGCTAAGCCTTCTCATTCTAAAATACTGAATGAATATTCTCTGGATAGTTTGTGTGCTCGAGTTACACCGCCTCAGGACATAAACATAGTTTCTAACTCCAATAGTTGATTGATTGTGTTAAACACTTAGCGTAATTTCACACGTCTTAACCCTTTCACGCCGGCGTCGTGCGCCAGTCCCGCCGGCCGTGCCTGCTGTACGGCGCATTTTCGCAGCTGCCCGCAGCGCTACTCTGTCCTGCTTTCACACTCGTCGTGTAATCAAATTATGGACTTAATGTCGTGTCGTGTGGCCAGAGCCTACCGGCGGGTAGACCGTTCGCCGGATGCAATTCTTTCGATTTGATTCCACTCCGGCGAGTTGCACGTCGATGGGGATGAAATGACGGTGATTAGGGCAACACAACACCCAGTCCCTGAGCGGGGAAAATCTCCGACTCAGCCGGGAATCAAACCCGGGCCCTTAGGATTGACATTGTGTCGCGCTGACCACTCAGTTACTTGGGGTGGACATTGGACTTTATACTACATATTTATTCGAGAAAATATATATACACATCACACATGTTTTTGATATTGTATGTCCAAGTCTGGGGATGTCAATCGAACAGCTGGAGTAGCACGTGTACCTGATGTAGAAGCAGCTACAACGGGTGTTTCACGTTCATCGTCAGATTCGGACGATGATTAGCTTTCTTCTTCGAAGTCACTACCCAATATGAGAGAAAGAGCTTCCTCGACAGTACATCGAATATCTGCAATACCACTTCTAGTAGAAACTAACTGAAGTTAACAACACGTCACTTCAGATTAAAAAGATGGCGGGAAATGAGCAGCACAGCTCAAGCGAAACCGACTGAATGCAGCTGCCATATAGTGACTCTGTTGTTAACTACAGACGTTGAACAAAGCCGCTAGATGATGCATAGGTCAAACTCCCACGTGAGTCGAGAGTAGTGAAGCAGAGAAATATGATGTGAGGCGTAACTGCTGCAGCAGTCCACCGGCTGAGCGGCACATTCGCTCCCGACTTTTACAGAAGTTATCCGTAGCGAAAGGGTTAATGAGTAGATTATGACAACATTTTGAATTTTTAAATGCGGTCAGTAATTATATAAAATACTGAAAATAAAATTGTTCCTCCTTGAAGCCGTTAGATGGACAACGTGCAACTCAGACTGAGTGACCGTCTGACCGGTTTAGCCGTTTAGTAATATACAGGGTGGACAGAGACAGTCTGAGAAGCTTGTTAGGGTGTTGCAGAGTAAGTCGTGCTTAGAAATAATTGTTTAAGAGAAGAATTCGATACGTGGCACCGTTTCAGAGTTAACTACCATTCAAGTGAGTCAGCCAGGCCGTTGCGCGCTCAGATTCAAGTAGGCCACCAGAGACGCTGTTGCCAAAAGAGCCCTTCGTTAGGTGTCCTACAACTGAAGAAGAGAGCCATTCGACAATACGATATGGGACGGTAGTGAAGATCGAACCGGAGCCAAAGACTCGGCAGTCTCTTGGGCTGTTATCTACACTAATTGCATATGGCGGACTGAATTTGCGCAGGTAACAGTGTGACTAGCTAAATTAAGTAACTTGGAAAAGACGCAATGAATCGAGTTTTTTTCTTAGCAGTTACTCCTCAGCACAACCTACTCTGCACAACAAATATTCTGAGACTGTTTCTGACCACCCTGTAGGTACACTAGTTGTTGGTGACGTCTTGGGTCTCTTCTTTCTTTATTGTGCCGCAGCGCATGTGGTACGAATTGTGAAACTGAATTTAACTGAAACTTCTTGGCAGACTAAAAGAGACTCGAGCTCGGGACCTTCGTATTGAGCAAGTGCTCTATCGACTGAGCTATCGTAGCACGACTCAGGCAGGACCCGCCCTCACAGCTTTACTTCCGCCAGTACCTCGTCTCCTACCTTCCAAACTTCACAGAAGCTCTCCTGCGGAACTTGCAAGACTAGCACTGCAGGAAGAAATGATACTGCGGAGACATGCCTTAGTCACAGCCTGGGGGATGTTTCCAGAATCAGATTTACACTCTGCAGCAGAGTGTGCGTTGATATATGAAACTTCCTGGTGGATTAAAACCGTTTGCTGGACCGAGACTCGAACCTGAAGCCTTCGCCTTTCGCAAAGGGTCGTGGATCGTACTTGGGTAGCTCAGTAGGTGGAGCACTTGCCCGCGAAAGGCAAAGGTCCCGAGCTCAAATCTAAGCACGAAACACAGTTTTAATCGGCCAGGAAGTTTCATATCAGCGCGCACTGCTCTGCAGAGCGAAAATCTCTTCAGAATTTAACTACCTCACACGAGGGCTCTGGTTGGTGATAACCGTTTACTACTACAGTTCGTCTTAGCCGAGCGGTCTAAGGCGCTGCAGTCATGGACTGTGCGGCTGGTCCCGGCGGAGGTTCGAGTCCTTCCTCACGCGTGGGTGTGTGTGTTTGTCCTTAGGATAATTTAGGTTAAGTAGTGTGTAAGCTTAGGGACTGATGACTTAAGCAGTTGAGTCCCATAAGATTTCACACACATTTGAACAATTTTAACTACAGTTCGCCAACGATCCTGTCGACCCACTATTATTAATCGCGAGGTAAAAGATAGGGCAGACGAACTCATTGTTGAGACCAGACTCGTGTAATGTTATTTACTCTCACAACTCGCCAACGTTGTTATGAACTAGGCTCGTATGTGTACGTTGGTATCGGGACCAGCCGTGTTAGGAACAGTCATACAAGAGGGCGAACTTAAAACGATTTCTCTCCTACCGACAGACCTTCACTTGGGGCATATCGTCATATTAAACAGCGACAGACGCAGAGTACGCTAACCCTAAAAGTGGTAAGTGTTTGGCTAAAGAGCAGCCGAAACTCAAGGTTGAGTTACAACCTTAATCGATTATTAAGGTGGGATCTCATCCGTCGGATCCCATGATATAGGGGATGAGGCAAGGGGTTCTAAATTTAGAACATTTTGCAGGAGATATTCAGTTTCAGTACGACCAAGGAACTACCTTACTATGAAGGAAATCCAATTGAAAACCTAGACCAGAGCCAGGGGGTTTCGCGAAAACCACTTCGTGAACTTTCTGTGGGGTTTCAGGGAAGGAACATCTTCCTTCAAAATCGTTCAAGTTGCTCTAAGCACTATGGGACTTAACATCTGAGGTCATAAGTCCCCCAGACTTAGAACTACTTAAACCTAACTAACGTCAGGACATCACACACTTCCATGCCCGAGGCAGGATTCGAACCTGCGACCGTAGCAGCAGCGCGGTTCCGGACTGAAGCTCCTAGAACACAGCGGCCGGCGAACATCTTCCCTTTCCAGGGTTTTCCATCTGACAGTGAGTTCACAAAGCATTTTTGTATAGATCACGCAGGATGCAATGGCTGATGTGCAATGATCAGTTTTCGTCCAAAGCCCTAGGCGAGTTCATTCGTTTGTTTAGAAGGGGGGGCCCGCAACCGTTTGCCATCTCTCAGCCGGTCGGCGACGGGAAAATAGACGCGCACGCCCTGTAATCTTTCTGAAACGAATTTACAGAAGCTACTAGGTAGAAAAATTTCATTTTCGCTTTACTTGTAGCTTTGTATGTCAGGTTCATTATGATGCGCCTATAATTTCGTTAAAGGTCGTAGTTATTGTGATATTTACGTGGAAGTAAGACACTGCGCAAAATCCGAAAAAGTTTGCAATGAAAAATAGGGAACACTATGATCTTGCTTTTGGTGCATATTACATAATATGTTGCTGTATATGAAATTTAGCTAACATATGGAATTTTTCTTTAGACTTGGCTGGAGGTATCTATCTTTCACCAATCTCGAAAAAATTGGTGTGACGTAGCGCACTCATTTGCGATCGCACCGCGCCATTGAAATACCCAGAGTGAAATATCCACAACATTCACCATATTTCAAGAACAATTTGAGATATCAAAATGAGATTTTGGCAAATGATAGTACATGAAGAGGAGAGTATTTTTCCGTATGGTTACTATGCAAAACTTCATTACCAAAACTGTTACTCCACTAACTACAGACTTTTTCGATGAAAGAATGTAATTTTTAAGGGCCATCGATAGCTGGTGAAACGAGAAATGCTTTGGGTTTCGGAACAACATCAGTGAAGTTATTACACGTTTATTTTGTACTATTTCTCAGATCCTCACTTCATAAATTTAATAGACCAGTGTCGCAGAATTCTCTCTCAGCTCCATCTGCACAACATGTTAGTGAGGTGAGGCTGTGTAAACTCCGCTGTGTTTTGTCAAAAGAGCAAATTTTAACTTGGCAACGAGAAATATGTATGTTTTACTCAAAATTCCCCACTCGTGACACGTCTCTGAAAGTTATAGATAGTTAACAAACCAGGTGAAAATAAATCACCGCATTTGCGGCGGAATTCTTTTTGGACACTAACTGAAGAAGAGGTGACACATCTTTTTGAATGATCGCTATGCAAGTGTGGGTATGAATGGACCCCACTTAATATTCACAAATAATGTGAGTACAGGCTTCAGTTTAGAACGGCACTTCCTCCACAGCGCCCTCTGCGCATGCGCCCTGCCGCCTTCACGTCTACCGGCCAGTATTCTGCGTATAATACTCGTTGTGTTCATCGAAACCAGGAATAACAATTCTAACGACATGCCTCTGAACTGCTTCGAAGTCTTCCTTTATCTGATCTGGTGGTCGGGCCGCTAAATGCATGAAATATAAAGGATTTACAATATTTGAAGGTTAAGAAAATTATCATATATGGGCTTTTCACGGGACACCAAAATACCGAATTCAGCATTTTCTGCTAATTTATCTTATTCTTGTAACTTAGTTGTCGAAACGAAATCAGTTTTGGGCTTATGTGTCGCTGATCAGCACACTCAGTCATGAATTTTTCTTATAACACATTTATCGAGGTTATGGGATGGCGCATCACATTATTTTTTTATAATTAGGCAATGCATTTAAGTTTAGATTTGCCTTATTTATGCTGTATCCTATGCCAGTTATCAAAATAATTTTAATAATACGGTCTGTGTATTACCACGAAATACTTTGGAATTTGAAAAGCTCTGACAGCAATTACTGATACTGTTTCACAAGTTCCGACATGGTCGCGAATCGAGTAGTGATCCAGAAAGTGTAAGTTAAATTTCTTTGTTTCCGTCTCTGATCACAAAATGATAGGTCCTCAGACCAGCTGTTGTCGTCAGCAATGACCATCTTCAAATCTGTTTTAAAAGCATCGTCAAAGGACGATGCTACTATGGCTCCATTATATTAGGACATGTTGATAAAACAGATCCGAAGATGGTCATTGCTGACCGAAACCGGTAGTCTCAGGACCTGTCATTTCGTGATCATAGACGGAAATAAAGAAATTTATTCTAGTGAAGCCGTATTTAAAGGAGGCAAGATTAACTGCAGCGCAGGACCAGCGGCAACAGGTAGACAGCAGATGTCAGTTGTCGACAGCTGACACTTGATGTTAGTTGTTTGCTGTACGAATACGATTATCTTTGAAGTAATATCAATGTCTAATTCAACTCGCAAGCAAGTTAAACGGCTTTGTGTTTATTTAGGAAGATGAGGAAGTAAATATATATGTCTTCACTTCGTCAATGTCATATCATTCAAGGCGAAATATTGAAGTTGTAAAAAAGAATTTACTGTTGTGTACAGGGGGGAAGAACGTCTGAGGCGAACGGGGCTGAGCGCTATGAAAGAATGGTTATTAATATTTCTGCACAAAAACGCATTGAGACAAGTCAGTGCTCTTGAAAAGAATAGGATTTATATTTACTTTGTAAACAAGAATCCTGTGAACAGACTTCAGTTGTGTCGTTCAGTTGTCATTTTTATCCATCATATTCTATAAGTTAGCAGTCCTACCAGGTGCAGATTCCAAACACTCGAACAGTACTCAAAAATGGGTCGCACAAGTGCTATGTACGTGCTCTCCTCCGCACATGAGCTGCTTACCTCCCGGTAAAATGAAATCGACCATTTGCCTTCCTTACAAACAATCTTGCGTCGCTTTGCAGCGACATATCTTGCATCAGAGTTGCACTTGCAATCTACGTCCTAAATTATTTGCCAGATGCATTCCAGTCTCTGTCTTCCTCTACAGTTTCTACTCTACAGCTTCCTCTAGGACCAATTAAGTTGTTCCCAGATGTCTTAACAGATGTTCAAAAATGTTCAAATGTGTGTGAAGTCTTATGGGACTTAACTGATAAGGTCATCAGTCCCTAAGCTTACACACTACTTAACCTAAATTATCCTAAGGACAAAGACGCACACCCATGCCCGAGGGAGGACACGAACCTCCGCCGGGATCAGCCGCACAGTCCATGACTGCAGCGCCTGAGACTGCTCGGCTAATCCTACGCGACTCTTAACAGATGTCCCACCATCCTATTCCTTCTTCTTGTCAATGTTTTCCTTATATTCCTTTCCTCTCCTATTCTCTGGAGAACCACCTCATTTCTTATCTCAGTTCACGTAACTTTCTACATTCTTCTGTAGCACCACGTCTCAAATGCTTCGATTTTCTTCTGTTACGGCTTACACACCGTTCATGTTTCACTACCGTACAATGCTGAACTCCAGACGTACGTTCTCATAAATTTCTTCCTCAAATTAAGGCCTATGTTCGATACAAGTAGATTTCTCTTGGTCAGGAATGCCCTTTTAGTCAGTGCTGGTCTGCTTGTTATGCCCTCTCTTACATGCATAAGGAAACTGTGCTATTGTACAGAGATCGTGTTGCCATACCAAAGTTGGCAACGTGAATCGAATACCACAGACATTGTTGTGACTTGGCAAGACAGCCAAGTCACTATGAGGTGAAGCCGAAAGGCACGCGCTTAAGCTCACGCAGGCTGGCGCGAGGTCTGGAACAGTTAAAGGATTTGAGTCTAGCAAATAAAGTACGTATCTGTTGGAATACTTAACTTTAACCCATAATTGGAGAACATCGCTCTTGATACATAATTACAATCTCAATATAAACTGGTAATGGCGCCTTGCTAGGTCGTAGCAAATGACGTAGCTGAAGGCTAAGCTAACTATCATCTCGACAAATGAGAGCGTATTTGTCAGTGTAGCATCGCTAGCAAAGTCGTCTGTACAACTGGGGCGAGTGCTAGGACGTCTCTCTAGACTTGCCGTGTGGCGGCGCTCGGTCTGCAATCACTGATAGTGGCGACACGCGGGTCCGATGTATACTAATGGACCGCGGCCGATTTAAAGGCTACCACCTAGCAAGTGTGGTGTCTGGCGGTGACACCACAGACATTAACGAGGCCTCGCTGCAATCCGCAACGACGTATGGGAGGGAGACCACAGCTATATCAGTCAACATCATCCTGTAAAATCAACGATTTCGGATGAATTTGTACTGTTATTAATGTTGAATATTGTTCCTCAAGAGAACACTTTGTTAGTTAGTGTATCAAGTGATGCTTTCCTAGTCGTAGAACTTTATAAATTATCCAGTAGCTCCGTGCCAAAGAAGTGTGTCAGAATTAAGTGAATATTTTATTGATGGTCTCTTGAAATTGCTGCAAGCAGTCGCCTTTATTTAGTGCGGTTTCGAACCGGCTAGCGATTCAGCAGCAGTTGGTAAATATTTATTGATATTTGCAGCAGTGTGGGGGTCGTGTAGCTGTGGCAAGATCTATATACGAAACATGAAAGCGCAGAGTATGGAGAGAATTATTCACTTTATGAGATCGATTTTGCTGCATTACTTACAGTTATTAGTATCCGTTGGCTATTTGTTGGTGTACACAGTGTTCTGGAAAACATAATAAATGTTTTCCAGTGACGTTAAATTACTGCACTTCACAGACTTAGCCACAAGTATCACGTTCCACATGCCTTATAAAACGTCAATAAACCAAGGAGTGTAGCTGAAGTTATTTCAAAAAGTTTGTGTTAGGCCACAGAGCCTCGCCGGCCGCGGTGGCCGTGCGGTTCTAGGCGCTCCAGTCCGGAGCCGCGCTGCTGCTACGGTCGCAGGTTCGAATACTGCCTCGGGCGTGGATGTGTGTGATGTCCTTAGGTTAGGTGGGTTTAAGTAGTTCTAAGTTCTAGGGGACTGATGACCACAGCAGTTGAGTCCCATAGTGCTCAGAGCCATTTGAACCATTTTGAACCACAGAGCCTCTTTGTTCAGCCCTTGTAATACTCACTGGTGACAGTAAGTAGGTATCTGTTTTTCTATTACAAAAAATGTAATTATATGGCTAAATTGGCATGTACTACTTACAAAATGTATTAAAGAATGAGTTTGGAAGATATTACATCTACAATTTTAGCACTGAAATTTCGTTTGACACACCATTTATCTTTTGTTTAATCAACATTGACGAGTATTTATGAAATAAACAATAAACATTGCAACACTACTTTTTTTTAATAATGAAATGTTAAGCAGGGTGATATGTGGGCTGAGAAGATAGTGTGTGTGTGTGTGTGTGTGTGTGTGTGTGTGTGTGTGTGTGTGTGTGTGTGTGTGTGTGTGCTTGAAGGAGAGTGTGTTGAGTAGATGAGTCAATGTGGAAGAGAAAGGGAGGGAGGAGTTTTTTGTGAGTTATTTAGATTTTCAAGTTTAATGATTATTTGAAATTTTGGGAAAACCTTTGCTAAGTCTGTTCGTTCATTTAACCCTTAATTCGCGAGGTGACTTTTCCGTAACGTATACCACGAGGTGGGGCCTCTGGACCCCTATGTTTAAACCGAGATTAAGGCAAAAATCATTTGAAATTTTTAGTTTATGCTATATAACATTTATTTTTAGAATTATTTAAGTGTTGTTTAAATACTTCTAGTTTATTTTACTGCACTAAACAAAGCCTGCAGCATTTTACTGTTTATCATACAAAAGCACGTACTTTTCTGTGGTTCTTCTAAATAGTACACATAAATGGACTGTTAGAGAACTGAATTTTACATTCTCAAAAATTATACAATCTCTGTAGCAAACAAATTTCCAAATAAAACTAAATTCCAGGGTTTACATTTGCTCATAAAAATTCCACCCGATAGGTACATACAAAAAGTCTGTCAAACTGACATTCATTGCTGGGAACTACATTTTTCTTATCACCACTCAGAACATATTCGACTTTAACCGTATTTCACTGAAGAAACAGACAGATCCCCATTACTCTCCCGAAGTTCTTCCTCTGAATAATACTCTAGTTCGATAGCAGATCTGTGATCACAGGCTAATGTAAAATCGTCGTCTTCTTTGCGTACTTCGTTATCTATATAACTGACACCTTCCTCCATAGACCGACTAACAATTTCATCAAACTCGGGAAAGCTAAAAATGACACATTCGCACCAACACATTTTGAGCTATACGGTACCGTACTGAAGAAAACAGGTAAGCAGTTCACGAGGCGCGGTCTAGGAGACTCCAACACCTATCAATAACACGTGTCAACAGTAAACACAGAAGGCGATAACGCAACCGACAACAACACATGGTAGACTTGACAATTGAAGGAGGGTAGGGGCAGTATAGAGCGTTCCACTACAACTGGCCTTGGAGAGAGAGTTCGAAAATTTTCGCGCGGTCTGAGAGGTCACACCTCGTGAATTAATACACTACTGGCCATTAAAATTGCTACACCACGAAGATGACGTGCTACGCATGCGAAATTTAACCGACAGGAATAAGATGCTGTGATATGCAAATGATTAGCTTTTCAGAGCATTCACACAACGTTGGCGCCGGTGGTGACACCTACAACGTACTGACATGAGGGAAGTTGCCAACCGATTTCTGATACACAAACAGCAGTTGACCGGCGTTGCCTGCTGAAACGCTGTTGTGACGCCTCGTGTAAGGAGGATAAATGCGTACCATCACGTTTACGACTTTGATAAAGGTCGGATTATAGCCTATCGCAATTGCGGTTTAACGTATCGCGACATTGCTGTTCGCATTGGTCGAGATCCAATGACTGTTAGGAGAATGTGGAATCGTTGGGTTCTGGAGTGTAATACGGAACGCCGTGCTGGATCCCAACGGCCTCGTATCACTAGCAGTCGAGGTGATAGGCATCTTATCCGCATGGCTGTAATGCATCCCTGAGTAAACAGATGGGGACGTTTGCAAGACGACAAGAATCTGCACGAACAGTTCGACGACGTTTTCAGCAGCATGGACTATCAGCTCGTAGACCATGGCTGCGGTTACCCTTCACGCTGTATCAAAGACAGGAGCACCTGCGATGGTGTACACAACGATGAACCTGGGTGCACGAATGACAAAACGTCATTTTTTCGGATGAATCCAGGTTCTGTTTGTAGGTTCGAATCCTGCCTCGGGCATGGATGTGTGTGATGTCCTTACGTTAATTAGGTTTAATTAGTTCTAAGTTCTAGGCGACTGATGACCTCAGAAGTTAAGTCGCATAGTGCTCAGAGCCATTTGAACCAGGTTCTGTTTACAGCATCATGATGGTCACATCCGTGTTTGGCGACATCGCGGTGAACGCACATTGGAAGCGTGTATTCGTCATCGTCATACTGGCGTATCACCCGGCGTGGTGTTACGGGGTGCCATTGGTTACACGTCTCGGTCACCTCTTGTTTGCATTTACGGCACTTTGAACAGTGGACGTCACATTTCAGATGTGTTACGAGCCGTGGCTCTACCCTTCGTTCGATCCCTGCGAAACCCTACATTTCAGCACGATAATGCAAGACCGCATGTTGCAGGTCCTGTACGGGCCTTTCTGGATACAGAAAATCTTCGAATGCCGCCCTGGCCAGTACATTCACCAGATCTCTCACCAACTGAAAACGTCTGGTCAATGGTGGCCGAGCAACTGGCTCGTCACAATACGCCAGTCACTACTCTTGATGAACTGTGGTATCGTGTTGAAGCTGCATGGGCAGCTGTACCTGTACACGCCATCCAAGCTCTGTTTGACTCAATGCCCAGGCGAATCAAGGTCGTTATTACGGCCAGAGGTGGTTGTTCCGGGTACTGATTTCTCAGGATCTATGAACCCAAATTGCGTGAATCTGTAATCAGATGTCAGTTCTAGTAGAATATATTTGTCCAATGAATACCCGTTTATCATCTGCAATTTTTCTTGGTGTACTAATTTTAATGGCCAGTAGTGTAGTTAATATGGTGTGCGGTAAGTTTTAATACGAGTGAAGATCTCTAATTCTTTCAGGAGGTTCATTTTTATACATTGGGTCTGCAATGTGTAGGATATGGAGGTTTGTTTTGGTGTTTCAGATTTGTGCTAGGTGGACTGCAACACTAGATTTACTTAAATTTTTTTAAACGTGGTGCATCTGTATGTTGTTTGTATCGAATTTCGAAGTTTCGGCCTGTGTACCCTAAGTAGTAGCAGGAGGAGCTATCGCAGACGATGTCTGTTCAAAAAATGTGGAACATTCGAAATTTCGCGCCAATGGTGTGTTGGAGCGAAATACTGTTGGCATCGCGGTACACGCCTGTGTTTAATGTATAACTACGGAAGTTTCGTTGTTGTATGTCTCTTAGTTACTCTTCAGTGTTGAATTGCGTAGAACGTTGAGTCGCACAGTTTGCAAATTTCGAGATGGCAGAGCTAGAGGAGCAACGCTTCTGCATTAAGTTTTCCGTCAATCTCAAGGTAACCTTTACAAAAACACAAAAAATGATGCAGGAAGCCTACAGTGATTAGTAGTTAGGCCGTACTCGGTGTTAGGAACAGTTCACACGGTTTAAAAATGCTCAGACGGAAGCTGAAGGTGACCCTCGATCTGGACGTCCTTCGACGACTACCGGCGACGCTCATTGCAGGAACACCAACGAAATTCTGCGTGACAGTCGAAGTCTGTCGGAGGTATTGCAGAAGAATGAAACATTTCAGTTGGCTCTGAGCACTATGGGACTTAACTCAGTCCCCTAGAGCTTAGAACTACTTAAACCTAACTAACTTAAGGACGTCACACACATCCATGCCCGAGGCAGGATTCGAACCTGCGACCGTAGCGGTCGTGCGGTTCCAGACTGTAGCGCCTAGAACCGCTCGGCCACCGCGGCCGGCCATTTCAGTTGGATCATGTCATGAAATCCTGACACAGAATTTTGGAATGCATCGTGCTGCCGCCAAGTCCGTCCCACGGCGTGACTCTTGCACCAAAAATGAAATCACTGTGCTGCGTCATCCTCCGTACTCTCGTATATCAGATGTGTGGATAGGTGGTTTGCCTGTTTTGGTGTTATGTACTATTTTGCTTCATATTTTGTTGTTTGTGCGGTAACTCATATTTGCTTTGTGTAGTTTAAACAGAATACTGTATGCACCAACAACCAACCAACGGATTCTAATAATTGTAAAGTGCAACGAAACCGATCTCATAATTTGAATAATTCTAGCTACATTCAATGCTTCCATGTTTTGTATGCACATATTGCCACATCGGCACTACCCCCACAGTGCTGCAAAGAATCAATAAACATGAACCATCTGATGATAAATCGCTAGGTGGCTCGAAATCGGTGATGGGATAATAAAAATTGAAGAACAAAACCAAAAGCGACTGGTTGCAGTAATTTCTGGGAACCTTTATTCATCACAGTCGCAGTGATCATCCGTGACGGATAAAAGTTTTAAATCTTTTATTCATTAATGTAATAAAGTTAACTAGTATTTCACGTTCTCTAGTTTGATGGGCCTTCCTCCCAGAGCAATCAACGAATCCGCAGCAGTTGACAAATTATTTTCTCTCTACCTATTTAAAAATTTCCAATTGATCTCCTCAGTTTATCGCTCTGGCGGAATCGGAGCTGCTAGTTTACTTACACCATTCGTGTGAGACTACTGACGGTCGGAAAGCCGATACTTGATTGGACTACAAAAATCAGCTCCGTCCTTACAAGTAAACTTAGCTAAAATCGCTTTAGGTTGAACGCGATGACCGAGCCATCGGCGTTCCTGCCTTCGGACGTAAGGCGCGTACAGGCAGAGGGCGTGAGGCGGGCTTTAGGCGCCCGTCCCCGACGCTTCCGAACGCCAAGCGAGGCGCTCCTCCGCTAACTGCCCCCCCCCCCCCCCCCCCACCGCCCGCCATCGCCTTGCTTACTCCTCAGCTTCTCGTTCGGCGTCAGCATTTCTCTCGATTCGCGACTTTCCAATTACTGTCTCCGGCCCGCCCAGGCATCGTCCGCTCGTTATTTTTCGCTCGCGTCTCCGATTTCTCGACGGAAGAGAGGAGCGCCCTGGCCTACGTTTACAGACGCTGATTCATTTCTCTTTATAATGATACTTTACGCTATCTCCGAGGCAGCACTATTCGCCGTCCTCTCATCCCGAGAGGCTACTTCTTGCGTTAAGTTGCTGCAAAGCAATTAAAGAAGTAGTTCGTCGATTCCTCGAGAAGTTCGCTCGAGGGCATTTCACAGAAGCTAATTTATACCGGAGAAACGTTTACTGAGTTGCAAAGAAATCATAATGACGAATGAATTTCGTTACTTTCTCAGCTTCATTTGCAGATACGCCACCACGAAATTACAGTATACCATCTATAGTTGGCGCTTTAGTCAACTCTCGAAATGAGTATAATCAACCGGCATTTTCAGAGTGAAGAGAGATCGCTACCCGTGTCGTATGTGTGTCAATATCGGAATTAATTTCTGTTTTACCGAGCGAGGTGGCGCAGTGGTCAGCAGACTAGAATCGCATTCGGGAGGACGACTGTTCAAACCCACGTCCGGCCATCATGATTAAGGTTTTCCGTGATTTCGCTAAATCGCTTCAGGCAAATTCCGGGATGGTTCTTTTGAACGAGTATGGTCGGTTTCTTTCTCCATCCTTCCCTAATCCGATGGGACCGATGACCTCGCTGTTTGGTCCACTCCCCAAATCAACCAACCAACTTCTGTTTTGTTGTACGTAAATGGTCTCATTTTAAGTCATGACGATGTAGAAATAACTCAAGCGATGAGAACCATAAAGGCCTAAAACACAACACCGTCCATTTTGAGGTTGTAGACATATATAACATGCTCCTGAGATCTGTTCATCTTATGGTGAGTCAGCTTTATCTGTGCTATAGGCCCACATTCTATACATGAACTTTAACTGAAAGCTGTCTACCGATTTCTCTGACATTAATTCCATATTGGCCTGATGACTGTGTGCTTGAACCCCATAGGATTCTCACCGCTTCAGTTCTTTTCGTCAAGTCTACTGGAGAGCATTCAACAACAGGAAAGATAAATGGATGGTTTTAAGAAACTTTTAATTTTTTTCTGAAGCTGTGCGAGCACTAGACGTGGATAAACCATAATCATATGTTTCTGTGCTGCAGAAGAACTGATCTCCCTCCCCCTGTCCCCCTCAACAGCAAACCAACGAATAAAACTTAGTTTAAAAGATGTCTGTGTGTGCACTTTAACACTTAATACAACGGAACAACCGTCTCAAGGGTAAATAGGGTTTACGTTTATTCCGCTAGAGACGCTGAAAATCACCCTACGGTTCTAGCCGGCTACAAGAGTCTTATTTGGCATTTAGCCGTACTGCAGTGAAGGTGACATGTCTCATCGTGCTGATTTACTTAGCAAAACTTGCTTCCATTCCAGACCCAAACAGCTTCACAAGCGTATTTCCCAGCGAAGAGCAAATATTCAGCCGCCTCATAGACTGATGTTCCTGAACTCGCACTGTTGTGGCTCTTTAAGTTACTTTACGTTACATTTTCAGTTACCTGACTACGCTGCAGGTTCATTTATATTTTAATGACTTTGCTTAGCGGAATTTGGAATCAATATCTTCATTCGTAACATTATAACTACCAAATCATTATTAAGTACGGTGTCAGTTCGTTTTAGTGAGTTCTTTTCCTATAAAATTATAATTTTACTCTTTCGGTATATTGACTGTACATAGGTTCTTACTTTATACACTATTAATTTTGATTTAATTTATTATGGCTCATTCATTTTGCCGTTGTTTCTTCGTTGTTTGCCTGTTTGTCAAGAAAGGTAGCTACTTTTTTACAACTGCTTTCGTTAATTACGATCAACAAGGAAATTACTATCTCAGGCTGTTTTCTTTAGACTGAAGTTGTTGGAAAAATACCTGCAAATGTGTCTAAAAGAAGCAGACGAATTAAGCAGATGACGGAGCAGACCCTGACTCTGAAATTGACTACTGTGATTCATACGTTCCCACCGAAAATGATCTGTCAATTGTAGAACACTGCACTGGCTCACTAGCTCAGAAATATCAGAAATTGAGCTGCACCAGAATATTTTGTATGAAGAGAACGCAACAAGCCTGTCAGCACCACCAAACTGAGAAAGTGAGCAATCTCAATTCTGATGATAATGCGCCAGATAAGATAAACGCGGAATGTGACCCTCCAGATACACCACACGTTCCAATTCCTCTGCTCACTTTATCTCAGAACTACCGAAATTATTCTGTTCATTATTTTTGTATAAGTAAAATAGAAACTGTGTTTGAGACTGATCAATTTTCTTTGTGAAATTGAATGAAAAATTAAAATTTTTGCATTTCAACACTTCTTTCACATTAAATTTTCAGATAAATTCCAATACTCAAAAATGACTTAATACTCTCAGAAGAAAGCGATATTCGTCCCACAGGAAACGTTCAAACTCCCTGTCCTCTTCCAAGCAGATATTACCGCACTGTAAAACGGTGTTTCTGTCTAAGTGTTAAAAAGAACATTAACTAGAAGTGACGTACTATACGACGGTGAGTCAAATGAAAATCGTACATATTTTTTAATTTTGTTTTTAAGATTGTTAATTATTAAACACTCTGTGTACAAGGTATTCATTCTTTAGCTGATGCTACCATTATTTGCATAGTGAAATAATGACAACGTTTCGTCTTTGCACTCGAAGATGTGATATGTATCGCGAGGTCCACCGCATATGGTGCACTGTCAACTGTTGGTGGGGTTATGATATTCCTTAATTGAGCATACTCAGTGACGTAGTCCCCGGGTCAGTTTAACGCCCAAGTGACACAAGCCGCCATTCTGCGCACCGACATGCAAGATTTCTACACAGGACGTATCGCAGTTGGTAGAGGCTGCTTAGGGCCCTAGGCAAACATGGCCGTCAG
This sequence comes from Schistocerca serialis cubense, assembly GCF_023864345.2. NCBI lineage: Eukaryota > Metazoa > Arthropoda > Insecta > Orthoptera > Acrididae > Schistocerca > Schistocerca serialis. The sequence goes on from NC_064641.1 coordinate 916,814,158, forward strand.
AGATTTGTTTACAGTGTGTGTCGGTGGAAGCGTACAAGGGAAAGGGGAGAGGGGGACTCCAAATGATAACCCGCTTGCGTGCGAAATGCTCTCGAACCAGCCTTGTGTAGTCCTTATGCTGCAGCCCTCGAGTACAGTTGGAGCTGCTCGAAGTTGGATTGCTTCCATTCGGTACTTGTCATCGCTGTGTGTTGAAGGGTACGTGAACTATATTTTTTTTGCTTTTTGCCACCTGTCTTCCAAGAGTCTTGAGTTACTTGAGCTGATATACGGTTATGAACGGCCATCAGGCCTGCAATGAAGTAAGTTGTGTCTCCCAAGACGTAGGTTATCCTGTTTCGAGTTTATTTTGAAACGCATAGCCTTCTTTTCAGATATGCAGACTTAACTCCCTCTAGTTGTTTGAGATTGGAACATATGAGCCCTCTCCATATACGTACGCCGTATAATGCAGTTGGTGCAACTGCAACCTTTATGTTGAACACTCTTAGGGCCATTCTTACAAATAGTAGACTGAATTTCTTTGCCTCAATAGTTGCCATCATCGCTCTCTCTAGTCTTTCTTCAATGTGCTTGGAAAAGAGCTGTGACCTCCAGTGTAATTTCTAGATATTTGTAGGTTGTAACTATTCCCAGTCCTCATTCGCTTCAGATGAATTTCTCATCGTTCCCAGTGTTCCTCCTTTCCCAAATTTCATTACTTGTCTTTATTTATGACCACTCTCCTAATTTTTTGCTTCATGCAGAGACATCTCTTTCTCCTAGTACGATCATATCATCCACCTTTTGCCACTTTCTCACTTCTTCCTACTCCTTCCTTTGGACCACGTCGTGAGTAAATAGGATTTATACCATGTCCCTGCAGTATTACATTCTTTTTCTGGATTCCTTGGGACTGCGTTAATGCATATCATGAATTCTAATTGTGTTTCTCCAGTTATACTTACTATGGACTTCAGGATATGATTTTCTGCTCCTAATATGGACAGTAGTTTTTCCAGTACTCTACTGCTGTTTATCACGTCGAAAGCTTGTCTGCAGTCAACAGAGACGCGCATGCAAAACCTTTAGTTTAGACAGCGTTTCGCTTGTGAACTGGAGAATGTATCCCATTTCTTGGGTGTCTGACCTACCGGGAATGAAGCCGTGCTGATTCCATGGTATTACAGGTATTGTGTTGTCATGGATCTTTTAAAGTATGATGTTGTTCATTATCTTGAGCGGTGCACATTCCAAGGCAATCCCTCTACAGGAATACGGTGAGTTCTGCGATCCTTTTTCTTTGTAGTTCACTTTAACTGTCGATTGTTTCCCTGCTACGGGGACGTTCATGATTTTTAGATACTTTTTTAGTAGTGTTATCCACAGTTTCTCGGCGTTTATCGCTGTTCCTTTCATTAGCTCACACCACGTACTGTCTGGACCAGCTGCCTAACGGGGTTTGTTTCTTTCGATTGCTTGCCAGATTTCGTCTTCTGTTTTTGTTTTCAGTTACTGTGGTTCCTCCTTCAGTATGATAGTGCGAGCTCTTATTCTGGAGCAAGTTTATGAAGTAGTTCCCACTCTGCCCTCGAGATACTTGGGGTCATTTTTGTTTACTGTGCTTCCAGGGCTTTGTAGAGCTTTGCTTCTGATTCGTGCGGTAATTCTTCTTCTTTTATCAAAGTGTATTTTTCTTTCAGGAGTGCGTTGTTTCCCATTTTTGTAGGCATATAGCTGCGTCTTCATATGTAGCGTTTACTGTCAAACCAGGGTTTCCTTTTCCTTTATGTTGATCGAGAGTCGCTGGCTGCGTCAGGGATTCAATTATTCACTGCGGTGCATCATCAGAGCTGCCTCTTTCTGTTACCCTTAACATTTTTTTCAGCACTTACGTTCTCCACTAGCGGGTCGGGGACGACTTTTGTTGGAGTCCATCAAAATGCGTTTTGTGTGTCTCTCTTTGTTGACGTGATCCGAAATTTTGCTCTTACTGGGAGGTGTCTCCTTACAGGCGTGCTTCGAGAATGTGATGGTTGTTAAGCTTTGGAGCTTTATCTCATGTCCTCGGCTAAATACAGAGTGTTTTACAAAGAACATACATATTACAAAGTATCACATACAGGGTGGTCCATTGACAGTGACCGGGCCAAATATCTCACTGCTTGAATACTGCTCAGCAGTGTGGGATCCGTGCCAGATAGGGTTGATAGAAGAGATGGAGAGGATCCAATGGAGAGCAGTGCGCTTCGTTACAGGATCGTTTGGTAATCGTGAAAGCGTTACGGAGATGATAGATAAACTCCAGTGGAAGACTCTGCAGGAGAGACGCTCGGTAGCTCGGTACGGGCTTTTGTTGAAGTTTCGAGAACATGCGTTCACCGAGGAGTCAAGCAGTATATTGCTCCCTCCTACGTATATCTCGCGAAGAGACCATGAGGATAAAATCAGAGAGGTTAGAGCCCACAGAGAGGCATGCCGACAATCCTTCTTTCCACGAACAATACGAGACTGGAATAGAAGGGAGAACCGATAGAGCTACTCAAGGTACCCTCCGCCACACACCGTCAGGTGGCTTGCGGAGTATGGATGTAGATATAGACGTAGAAATTAGCATCAAACGGAAAAATAAGAACAACAAATCTGTTCGAGCGTGACGGGGGAAAACAGATGGCGCTATGGATGTCCCACTAGATGGAGCTGCCATAGGTCAAATTTTTAGAGACTGCATTTTTTAAAATAGGTACCTCCATTTTATTACATATTCGTATAGTACGTAAATAAACAGAAATGTCTGATTTGGAACATTTGTTTCGCTTTGTGATGGATGGCGATGTGATATTCCAACACTTGTAATATACCTAACCTATTTAGATGAACAGTTGGTAATAATTTGGTTTTTTAAATTAAAACACAAAAAATAGTTACATCTGGACTTTATTACTGTTGTTCCAATGAGATACATTTACTTTTGTGACCTTATCATAAATTATGGGAACGCATGCCGTTACTGCGTGAGCAACCCTAAGAACGTCATTAATGTAATAAATGCTCAAAACGATGTCCTTCAACACCAATGCATTTGGCAATACACGTAACGAAATTCCTCTCAACAACGAGTAGTTCGCCTACAGTAACTGTCGCACAAGCATTGACCATAAGCTGACGCATGTTTTCAGGCGTTGTCTGATGATTACGAAGACAAATAAGCGGATTAAGATGGATCGACGTGGAAATATGACGGAATGAGAAAGGCGCTGTCGTCTTTGTATGTGCTCTTGACCACACCGTGAATGAAGTCACCCGATTTCTTAGTGTATCAGTGGGAATTATCAAAAATGTTCAAATGTGTGTGAAATCTTATGGGACTTAACTGCTAAGGTGATCAGTCCCTAAGCTTACACACTACTAAACCTAAATTATCCTAAGGACAAGCACATACACCCATGCCCGAGGGAGGACTCGAACCTCCGCCGGGACCAGCTGCACAGTCCATGACTGCAGCGGCCCTAGACCGCTCAGCTAATCCCGCGCGGCTGGGAATTGTCCAACGCGTGTACAGAGCATAGTGTATCCCTGGCGCTCATGTAACACGGCTAAGAGCAGTGGTCGTAAAAAGGTCCTAACGGACGGCCACTTGATACGAATGTCACGCCTCGCCCACGACAATCTGACACAGACGCTGCCACTGAATGCAGGTCCATCTCAACCAGTTTCCGAGTGAACATTGCGAAGGGACCTGCTTATAATAAACGTTTGCAGTCGGATACTTTGCTAAAGGTCACTGCTCACAAAGGCCCCCACATGCCTAAAGTTGGCCAAACCACGCTCAAACTGCACAGTAGCTGGCTGGAGACGAAATGATAGAGGCCAATTGTTTCATGAAACCTGAGTGGTCCGCAGTCGCAGGGGTAACAACAAGCTTTGTCTTCACGGCACTTATGAAACGCTCCTCAGTGTTACCGATTAATGGCATCCCCTCTGCACGTTTGTTTGAAGTAATGTTCGTAATTCTACGACTTCCTATACTGACTCATTTCTTGAATCCGCTTAACCAGCTCTAGGGAGCCAGGGATCACCAGTTTGCACACCATTTGCGATTCGGAGGGCGTAGATTCATAAATCAACGTCAGTAACGTTACATTGTCTCCCTGGTACAGTTCTAAATTGTTCCAAAGGTTTTCTTTCACGCTTTTTTTACTTTTACAATACAAAGATGGTTTTTCATACTGCTTAACTAAAAATGTTTTTCCCTCCATCCTTTAATCAAATATTCAAAGCCTTTTCTTTGTCTCTGAAAGCTGTTTGCGAATTGGGATATTTCAGGTGCCTGCAAAATTCTAGCGGAGGACGAGATGTAGAAGAAGATAAAAGCATATGGAAACCCCTCACCGAATAAAATATGTTGGATGCTGGTCTATTATTGTTGCAACTATTGTACGAACCATTTCATCGTCATTTTGCAACAAAAATCTGCAGACAGTAATCCACATAGTTTCAATTTGAATGCTGGCTGCAATGATTTTCAGAAGATCTCAATAAGATTTACTAGTGATAGTGGTCCATAAGTGTGTAGAGTTCCAAGATGATCTGGACCTACTTTCCTCACAAAGAGGGTCAGCAGAATGTTCCTTGTCCCTAGGTGTTGCTTCTGTTGCTGAAGAGCGATATTCCTCACACATCGTTTTCATTTCTGGTTAGCAGTAACTAACTCTGGTTTCTAACCCGGTGAGAATTATTGGAAGGAAGTCATTTCCCTCCTGTTCAACCTCCCGCAGAAGCTGTTCATACACACAAATGCAGCACTGTTTCTCTTCAGGAGTGAGCAGCTGGGGCATTCAGTATACTGACATTTCGTGAAACTGCAGCATAAAACGTTGTGGTGAAACATGAGTAATGTTTGCAGTAAGAATTTCTATCGTTCTAACAGGAAAACATGGTCTTATTCGGAGACTGAACTCTTCATCAACACCATCGAGGAAACGTGCAGGCGTTAATATACGAGTAGCAACTATAGCGAACCACTTTCTCCATGTTAATAGCCAATAAGAAATTCAGTAAAAAGATCAAAACTGAACTACTTCAGGCAAAACTAGTGGCTTGGCGACATGATTTATATTCTCAATTAATTATATCTTCAAATGTGCAATGTTTAATTACATCCGAAGTTGAAACGCTGCAGGCTTCAATGGGATATTCCCAGAACTACTTAAATACTGTGGGCTTATTACTCAACGATGGCCCATTTCTTTCTTCAACTGCATATTAGAATCAAAAGGACTACCACCAGTCAACAACGAGTCCAAAATTATTGCACTACTGTAATCCGGTAAGACCCAGACTTCCCATAAAGGTGCAGACCAGTCGCACTCTTCTGTCACATACAAATTACTCCAAAGGTTGATCCTAAACATAGTAACATCGGCTTCTGAAGTGCTAATCTTGGTAGAATAATATTGAAAAAATGGTTCAAATGGTCTGAGCACTATGGGACTTCATCAGTCCCCTAGAACTTAGAACTACTTAAACCTAACTAACCTAAGGACATCACACACATCCATGCCCGAGGCAGGATTCGAGCCTGCGACCGTAGCGGTCACGCGGTTCCAGACTGAAGCGCCTAGAACTGCACGGCCACTAGCGGAGAATAATATTGATTCCGTCTCATTCGTAACAACAAGAACAGGCCCTCTCGTTGACAAACTAATTGGAAAATGCCTTCAAGAAGAAACGAAAAAGTGTTGCTCTCTTTCTAAATTTGTTCCCAGCGCACGATAAAGGCTAGCGAGAGGGGCTTTCAAGGAAACTGATCAAGGCAGTTTCCTGCACAAAAATCGTATTCTTTTCTAAGAATCCGTACACACATAGAGTAAATTCCACAAACTGGAAAAAAAGGTCTGCCTCAATGTTCAGTTCTCTCCCCTACAATGATCAGTGTCTATACCCACGATCTGCCAGAAACTCTCTTCCACAAATTTATATACGCCGATAACATGTGTCTCGTGAGCCAGTGGACCAGTCTCTCAGAGGTACAAGAAAAAGTTATGTAGGATCTCTGTGTATTATATGCGTGTTTCTGTAGTGGAAGCTAAAATCAAATCCCCTCAAGTGTGAATTTGCAGCGTTTAATCTGAGCCACAGAAACGCAAACCACTAAGCATAGGTAATACACAGAGATAATATATTACAATGGAATAGCAATCAAAAGTACCTGGGCGTCAGTTTGGATAGTTCACTTACATACTAACATCATCCTCGGAAGTTGAGAGCCACAATAATTTATTGCCGAAGCTAACTGGAACTTCTTGGGGAGCCGACACAAATAATCTGAGATCAAGAGCACTAGCTTCATTCATCACCTGAGTACTGGTTCATCACATGTATGGCTCAACAATTCCTATACCCCCCTTGTAGCTGTTCAGCTTCGCCAGGCCACACACACTGTATCTGGTACGCCTCTGCCTGCTCCTGTTCAATAGCTCTCATCTCCAATCAACGTCACTGCACCTCCCCATAAGAAGACAGCAAGAGCTTGCTCGATTATGGATAAGAGTACAGAAGAATCAGTTTCTTCCTATATACGATATCATTAAACAAGGTTGTACAACCCGACTGAATTCTGGTCAACCATAGTCGAAAACTGCCACGAGCCTGCCCGGTGGCTGCCTAGAAATCGGAGTGGTGATTTTCACCCCGGCAAGGCTTCTTACGAGTCGGAAACCCCACTATCAAACTCCCAGGCTTCATCCTTCCTCTTGAGCGTCACGTGGTGTAAACTGGATGGAATCAGAAGTGGAACGGGGAGAAGAGCTGCCACTCTCGACAACTGGGGGTGGCGAGACTCTCTCAGCTTTGACTGTAGAAACTGAGCCACAAACCATATCGTTCACAACGGCGCCTCTTTCGCCAGATCCCTGGAAGGACTACATCAAGATAGCTCTAAAGCAACTACGTGGTTGTAAATCGTCGATATTGATTTTTTAATTTTTCTCTGTTATTTATTTAACGGATTTATGACTTTGTTTTTAAATTTCAATATGCTAGCGATTATCTAAGCGCGTCACACGATAAATAGATGATTACTGTTCTGCAATGTCATCTAGTATCACTCGGTACCTTTCCACCACGACAGATTCAACAGCTGCAGTGCTTTTTGGAGACAAAGTGCAACTGTTTGACTTAGACGGCGAACATCAGGAACAGACGTCCCACCACTTGCGCACTTTCGGCTCCATTTGTAGAAATTATGCTGTGACAAAACATATATCTGCATGCTGTAACATCAGTGTTCTATGAAGTAAGATACACAGGTTTAAATTTTTTGTGTCTGTAGTAGCTTTCTGAGTCGTTTAAGTCTCCAATATTGTCTCTAGCATTGAAAGACGAAACATTGCTTATAAAACAAATATTAGCTATAAATCAAATAATAACTGTGAAAAATATTACATTATTTATTACGGTCTTTGTTAAAAAACGTATTGTATACCAAGAGTAAATATAAGAAGTCTGTAAATATATGTGTATACGAATTAGCTTATCTTAAATTGGTCTAAACTTGTAAATACTTTGACATGTCCTATATCCTTGTAAAAAGAGACCTAAGGATGAATAAAGCTACTACTACTATTACTACTACTACTACTACTACTACTACTACTACTATATATTTTTGGATCTTTCTAAGGCCTTTGATACAGTTCACCACAATATTCTACTAAATAAATTAGAAGCATTAGGAATGAGAGGGGTTGCTAATGAATACCTAGAATATAGGGTACAAAGAGTAGAGATAATACATACTTCAAATGGATCTAAACATTTAGTAAAACACTTACCAGAACCAAAATATAATAATATAGGGGTTCCACAAGGTAGCATATTAGGACTAATACTATTCCTGATATACATCAATAACTTTCCCAGTAGTGTTACTCATGGTGAAAAATTCTCTTCGCTGATGACAGCAATATTATAGTCACTGAGAAAATGAGAGAACTCCTTTCAGAGAAAGCAAATGAAGCTCTTAAGGAAGTTTACGATTGTTCAATTAGCAGTAAAGTGACATTGAACATAAAGAAAACTAATGCCATGAATTTCAGTTTGAAGAGGAAAAATGACAATGTTAAATTAAATGTAGATGGCACCTACATAAAATGTGTAACAAATGCAGAATTTCTAGGAATGAATATTGATTCTCAGTTGAAGTGGTGTGAACAAACAAAGGTACTTGCAAACAGAATGTCATCAGCATGTTATGCCCTTAGAACCCTATCATCAGTGTGCAACATGCAATGTCTTTTAGTTACATACTATTCATATATACACTCAGTTCTCAGCTATGGCATTCTTTCTGGGGAACAAATGCACAAAATATGAACACAATTTTCAAACTCCAGAAAGGAGCCGTAAGATTCATAACCAAAAATGGTATTCGAGCTCATTGTAAAGACCTGTTCGAAACACTGGGGATTTAAACTGCTCCATGTGAATAGAGATGGGTAGATCACATAACTAATGAGGAAGTATTGAATAGAATTGGGGAGAAGAGAAGTTTGTGGCACAACTTGACCAGAAGAAGGGATCGGTTGGTAGGACATGTTCTGAGGCATCAAGGGATCACCAATTTAGTATTGGAGGGCAGCGTGGAGGGTAAAAATCGTAGGGGGAGACCAAGAGATGAATACACTAAGCAGATTCAGAAGGATGTAGGTTGCAGTAAGTACTGGGAGATGAAAAAGCTTGCAAAGGATAGAGTAGCATGGAGAGCTGCATCAAACCAGTCTCAGGACTGAAGACCACAACAACAACAACAACAACAACAACAACATGTGAATACATTTACCAATCAGTTGTAAACATAAAAAAACATTGGTAATTACGGCACAAACAGCTCTGTCCATGACCATTTAACAAGAGCTAACCTCAAAACAGAATTTTCTACCAAGGAATATAACTGTACAATAAATTACGAAAAGAGACTAAAGAAATTGCAGAAATATACTTACTTAAAAAGGCAGCTAAAAAGTACCTGTTGTGCAATACATTTCATACATTGAAGGATTACTTAGATAAAACAGAGTACAGGTTTGATTAAAAAATGTTATACAAATAAATAATAATGATTACAAAACATCCAACATTTCATATAACACCTTCACTTTGTTTTTTCCTTCTTTTTTCCTTTTCTAGGAAAACTTACCCCCAAGCTATGTACTGCACAATACTAACACCTCTTCCTCTTTCTGAACTCAACATCTCACTCATTATAGAGGAATGCTGACTCAATTTTTGAGGATAGCAAATGGGAATTTGTGATGCAGAAAATGGCCCAGAGATCACCAGTGTGTGTATGTGTTTGTGTGTGTGTGTGTTTTTGTGTAGTGAGTGAAGTGTAATGAAACAATGTGTGTGTTGTGTGTGCAGTGACTGATAGTGAGATGTGAGTGCACAGTATGGCATTACATTATTTAATAAGTTATTTGTAAAAAAAAGTATTGTATACCAGGAATAAGTCTAATGATTGACACTAACAAGAAGTCTGTAAATGTATGTGTATACGAATTAGCTTATTTTAAATTTGTCTAAACTTGTAAATACTTTGACATGTCCTACATCCTTGTAAAAAGAGATCTAGGGATGAATAAAGCTACTACTACTGCTACTAAAATCTGAATTCTATGATTCACAGAACGATGTTAATCCCCAGTGCAAGCATCTATGGCGGTGGCTATCTTTACACTGCCCTGTGCCGGTGACACTGTGCATCTGCAGGAAGCTGCCACCTAGAGAGCAGCAGGCATGTTCAGGACTCACCTACTGACCGGTTACTGGTGCCATTTTCAATATGTTTTCATTTGAATGAACACAAGTCGTTCCACATATTTCAGTAAAGCGACTTTGGGTTATAGTTATGGAAAATTTCGGGATCTTAGAAGAACAACTTAGTTTTCCTATTTCTATTCTTTCATGTATTAATGGTTAATAATCTGTGAAAACATCTGATGAAAGTGTTCATTGCTCCGAAAATTATAGGAGGATATTACGTTGTATGCCTCTCGGTGATACACTATGTGATCAAAAGTATCCCGACACCCCTAAAAACATACGTTTTTCATATTAGGTGCATTGTGCTACCACGTACTGCCAGGTACTCCATATCAGAGACCTCAGTAATCATTAGACATCGTGAGAGAGCAGAATGGGGCGCTCCTCGGAACTCATGGACTTCGAACGTGGTCAGGTGATTGGGTGTCACTTGTGTCATATGTCTGTACACAAGAGTTCCACACTCCTAAACATCCCTAGGTCCACTGTTTCCAATGTGATAGTGAAAAGGAAACGTGAAGGGGCACGTACAGCACAAAAGCGTACAAGCCGACCTCGTGTGTTGACTGAAAGAGATCGCCGACAGTTGAAGAGGGTGGAAAATCGTTGTGTGGAGTGACGAATCACGGTACACAATGTGGCGATCCGATGGCAGGGTGTGGGTATGGCGAATGCCCGGTGAACGTCATCTGCCAGCCTGTGTAGTGCCAACAGCAAAATTCGGAGGCGGTGGTGTTACGGTGTGGCCGTGTTTCTCATGGAGAGGGCTTGCATCCATTGTTTTGCGTGGCACTATCACAGCACAGACCTACATTGATGTTTTAACCACCCTCTTGCTTCCCACTGTTAAAGAGCAATTCGGGGATGGTGATTGCACCTTACAACACGATCGAGAACCTGCTCATAATGCGCGGCCTGTGGCGGAGTGGTTACACGACAATAACATCCCTGTAATGGCCTGCACAGAGTCCTGACCTGAATCCTATAGAAGACGTTTAGGATGTTTTGGAAGGTCTACTTCGTGCCAGGCCTCACCGACCGACGTCGATACTTCTCCTCAGAGCAGCACTATGTGAAAAATGGGCTTCCATTCCCCAAGAAACCTTCCAGCACCTGATTGAACGTATGCCTGCGAGAGTAGAAGCTTTCATCGAGGCTAAGGGTGGGCCAACAACATACTGAATTCCAGCATTAACGATGGAGGGCACCACGAACTTGTAGCTCATTTTCAGCCAGGTTTCCAGATACTTTGTATCACATAGTGTATACACTGCCTGACAAAAATTCAAGCGCCTCGAAGGGAGGAGAAAACGAAATGAAACTTCACTAGTGGACAGTATATGTGATGTTATTTCAGTAATTAGTAAACCGAGTCAAATTTACAAAAAGTGTGGCAGTGTGGGCCCGTTCATCAGTATGGCGTTGCACCCCCTCTGGCCTGCATTCGTGCACCTACTCGATCGGGAAGAGAGTCAGAAAGTCGTTTTATCCTCTCCTGGGGCAGGCTGGCCCACAACTGTTGCAACTTATACTTGATATCCCCGATACAGGCACTGGCGAGGAGTTGGCATCCGAGCTGTTCACCCATGTTATATTGGAGAGAGACCTGGGGATCTTGATGGCCACGGGACTATCTCGACATCATGCAGACAGTTCATACTGACACGTATCATTGCTGGACGACTATTGTCCTGTTAAAAAAATTACACTACAGTACTTTCGCATGGGGACGGAGGACATCCGTAAAGCACTGCTTTACCGTCCGAGCTCCCTCAGTCATTACCAACTGTGACCTGAATAATATTCGATTCATAGACTGAGATCTCTCACCAGATCACAACCATGGGCATCCAGGATAGTGCACAACCACGATTTACCGCTGAGCACAAAGCGACGCCATTCATCAACAATCCATACTACCCAGCCACAACACCACTCCAAACACAACCATTTGTTGTGACTTCTGAAAGTCGTAGATGATACTTTTGCTGTATGGCCTCATGGCAGACAGGAACTGGAGAAATTCCTTCATCACTTAAACTCATTACATGAGAACATCAAATTTACGATGGAGATTGAAAAAGAGGGCACTTTACCATTTCTAGACGTGCTAGTACGCCGTAAAAATGATGGGTCATTAGGACATTCTGTGTACAGGAAAGCGACTCACACAGATCTGTATCTCCAGGCGTCAAGCTGCCATCACCCAGCACAAACAGCCGGTGTTCTCAGTACCTTAATACATCGAGCGCATATAATATCGGATGATGAAAACCTCCACGCAGAATTAGAACACTTGGAGAAGGTTTTCAAAGAGAATGGCTACACTTCTCGCCAAATAAGGAAGGCCATGCGCAACTATCATAACAAGAAGCAACGCACTGAGGACGCAGATGATGACTTTAAATCAACCGCGTTCCTTCCATACGCCGGGAATGTGTCGTCGAAAATAGGCCAATTACTGAAGAAAAATAATATCAAGGTTATCTTCCGTCCACCAGCAAAGAACCGGGCCCTGGTTGGATCCGTTAAAGACGATTTACAACTGAAGAAGGCAGGCGTCTACAAAATTCCCTGTGAATGTGGCGCTGCATATATTGACCAGACGACAAGAACTGTCCATGAACGATGTATAGAACATGAAAGATACACCCGTCTGCGGCAACCGTCAAAATCGGCAGTAGCAGAGCACTGTATTTCTTTGGGACATTCAATGGAATACAATGTAACAAAAATTTTATCCCCGGTTTCCGGTTTTTGGGATTCCGTAATCAAGGAATCAGTGGAAATACGTCTTGCCAATAATCTTATAAATCGAGACAACGGCTTTCAGCTGGATAAAAATTGGAATCCTGTTATTAAAATTATACAATCACAGCGGAATCGACAGTGTCATTCGATACTCAATGACTAGATGAACCTTTATTTCCACCACCGAGGGCAGCACGTACAACTCGGCTATGCTGCGCATGTCAACACCTGACGCATGCGCTGTAGGATGCCAGTACATTTCACAGGCGCGAGATTCGGCATAAATACCGCGACTGCACCTGGGCTCTTCAGTAGTTGTGTACTCACCTGATGATGGCCGGACGTCTCTGGGCCGAAATATCGTGGCAGAATGTCGACGGGATCCGGCTGCATACCCGGAAATTATTAGAACAACCATTTGTGTTGTGATGTTAATGGCAGGCTACGCACGGGACAGTAATTCCCTGGCTCGAGTGCTGCTAGTCTCCGACCAATGGTGCAGGATGATTGAGACCACTGTAGGGAGTCCGTTACCTCTTCTTGTATGGCAGGTGCAGGTGTGAAGGGATTACGGTGTGCTTGTTGCACAATACAGCGATCATCCCTCGATACTGATCCGACATGATCGACCGGAACCCTCATGCCTGCCCACATGTTTCCACGCAATCCATCACCAGGACGCTGTCACATCTCAATGCTCCACAAATCTGGATATGACCAGCAGGCCATACGGACTTCTACCATGAGGCCCCTTTGAAACTCTGTCAGGTGCTGATAACGCTGTCTCACAAAAGTAATAAGCATCTCCACGTCTCTCACAATAATCACTCATCCGCGATTACTGCATAGAACCTTGCGCCAATGCGTTTGCCAGCAATGGATCGTTTCTGTCGTTTTTGAGAAGCACGGCATCACAAGGCGTATTCTCATGATCGGGTTTGGCACAATTCCTCTTAAACTGTCATCAGTTTACGAAAATTTTAGAGCCGTGACTGGAACATACAAAACAGAGACGTCCTACAACCATGGAACTCCTACGTTCGTTTCCTTGTAATGACGAGAGTGAAAATATATATTACAACTGCTCTTGACATATATGTATTAGCCAACATTCTCTATTAGATACAGTATCTTCTAAATGATGTGTCGACAGAAGTGCCGACACAGTGTTATTTTGAGGGGGCCGATAGGCACGCTATCTAACGCAGACGGGCATGAAGTCTGGAACAGGATAACTATTGAATGGTAGCAAGAAAAGTACGTAGCTGGAATATACTTAACTTTATTCACTCCTTGTGATACATCTCTCTTGACTATACAAATGAGACTCGTAAGATACATGCACTGTTACAATTGGCGCCTTGCTAGGTCGTAGCCATGGACTTAGCAGAAGGCTATTCTAACTGACTCTCGGCAAATGAGAGGAAGGCTTTGTCCGTATTGTCGCTAGCAATGTCGTCCGTACAACTGGGGCGAGTGCTCTATCGTATATCGAGACCTGCCTTGTGGTGGCGCTAGGTCTGCGATCACACAGTGGCGACACGCGGGTCCGACATGTACTAAATGGACCGCGGCCGATTTAAGCTACCACCTAGCAAGTGTGGTGTCTGGCGGTGACACCACACTAACCTTCCGTCCATCATTTTCAATGCGCAACACACACAACAGTTTTCAGTGCAGTAAACACATTTTATGCGTCGCAGTCGGAAACATTGTTAAACATCTTTTATATGAAGATATGAAGTAATGAGAGAACGACATAATTCCAGTTGCTTGACGCGTGCCTAATTGTACAGAAGCTTCAGATTAACTGACGCACATTAATGAAATGGCAGATGGTGGCCAAAAAAAATTAGGTACCCATGTTTTTGAAGCTGTAAATCTCTGCAGTGGTGTAGCCAACGTGTTTCAAAATATAAGTTTTCTTAGACAAGGAGTTGAAAAGCAAGGATTTGATTATATCTGCCCGACTTCAATGGGCAGTCTTCTTGAATTTCATGAGACCTTTATTTGTGTGTCTTAAAGACGTTTGTAAAATTTGGTGTACTTTAGTCTAAGTCAAGTACTGTGTATAAAGCGAAAGCTTTACTTTGGTTCCTCTGCCTCCGACAGACACTAAGGGAGCGTGTTTATATATTTTCAATACTAGAAACATTGAGGAACAGTACTGATGGTCCCCAAAATATTCTCAGTATTGCCAATACGTACTGAACGCTTGACGTCAAATATTGAGGTTTGACTATATTTGCCTATCAGATACTGAGAGTGTTTGCCAATACGTACTGAACGCTTGACGTCAAACATTGAGGTTTGACGATATTTGCCGATCAGATACTGACAGTGTTTGATGAACTATACACAGCATTAGCGTGCACTTGGAAACAGTCCCCACGCGGCGAAACTGCGTGAGTAGCTCTCGCTGCCCGTCTCTCGCTTCGCATGCATGCACGGAAGTACTCACGCGGTCGGCTGTTTCCACACTAGGCAGCACTCGGCTTCGCTCGCTGAGTACTGGACAACAGCCACGTGGACCCGCCACACGGCTAGGAACAGTGGTCTCTTATACAGTTTCGTCATAACTCAGCGCCACTAATGGTTACAATAAGCGTGGAAATGCATCTTGAATTAGAAATTGCTTTTAGCTGTCAAACTTCCATGTTTTTCATGGAGAGATTGAATTCCGTGTACCTGAGATTCGTCATGTATTACCACAGCGAGTTAAGTATGATTATGTAAAACGGAATGTTGAATGGTGTTCAAGGTCACTGATTCAGCTGTGGAAGTCTAAATTTGGCTGAATGAAGGCTGATGAGATAAAGCTCGCAGTCAGTCTGTAGCCTCCCCAGCCCTAATCGGCCTACTGGATTCAGATATAACCGACCGTGATCGCATACACCTAATGAAATTTTACAGTGATTAAAGCTGTCGTTACCGAAGGACAATAACGACCAGTTGGTTGGAGGAAAGTGTACAACTGACCATTCTGAAGGAAGAATCTATTCTAAACCTAATCTAAATATTGATGATAATTTTAAAATGGGTGGAATATACTGCAATCGCTGACGAATCACACAGGGAAGAAAAGGGTATCACGTAATATTTACTACAAAATTTACTGATAATACAAAGAAAACAGGGATTATCTAAAAAGAGGATAATTAAACTGTCACCAGCCAGCAAGGGCAATGAATCTCCAGAATCTTAAGAAAGGTAATGGCAAAGAAATTTAAGCAAATAATCACTGGCTTGGCAGCGAAAGGTTGTCGCGCTTTTCAACAGTATAACAGTTCACGAGAAAATAAATGAATCAGAACGCACAGTGTTTGCCGTTACTTATTCTGAAATATTAAATTTTGAAAGTAAAAGTAAATGGAGTTCCTGGTTAAATAAATGCAACTAAAGCTTTGTTATGTGAAAGAAAGTTACTTTCAGCAACCTCAGTGCAACGTAATGCAAAATTTAAGAAAACGGCAAGCAATTTACTTTTGATTATTGAAAGATTGAATTGAATTCCCTTTAAGCAAATAAGCAACTGGCTTTGCTTTTAATATAACAACCATAAACTGCATACCAAGCCAGCAGAAGTCACTCGCTAAGCTAAATACAGAATAAGTGAAACTGTGCACTCTTAATTTGCGCTATATCTTTGGTTATGCCACTGAAATTTTATGTTACTTTAAATGAATTAAGTTAAGCAATACAAGAAGTTATGCAATACAAGAATGAAGAGTTACTGAGGCAGAAAACTTGCGCTGAAACTGGTCATTAGCAAACACACAAAACTGTTAAAATAGTTAACCAGTTTCCATTATTTTACGACACTCTGTAATTGCCAGGAAAGGAAAGGGACCTTGCTTGGTAATAATGTCTGATGACAATGACAACACAGGTGCCCTACAAGTTTCCACTATTGTAGGTCATTATTCAAGTTATCCATACTTTGTGAAAGAAATGCCTCTGTGTAATGCCTATAGAAGTTCATAATTTTTCACGTGCTCACAATACTCGAGGGTTGACGACTTTGGTGCTCATACTGCACAACGCGTCTGCGGGAACGCCCAACAAACACTTCCGCACTATTTCATGACTAGGGCTGCTCTGCTTCCTCTCTGCTCGCAACGCGACAGAGATTCTCCATACGCAAAGATAAACAACGGCACAGCTACTGGCATTTGGTCGTTGTTATCGATATATTTAAATAAAGGTCCCTTCGCTATAACCCAGCAATTTACAATATTTTCATTGTAACTACAACCACTTATATACAGTCAGAAATAAATACACTTCCAGTTACATATTAAATATAGTTTCTGTAATAAAGCATACAGATTCTGAATCAGAAGTACAGTACAATTTATCAACGGGCGAAAAATTTTGGATTGTGCAGAAGGTATTTTATCTGCATTTTGGGTGTTACAAGTCTCCAGCTAAAGTCGTATTGACACCTGAGACTTATTTTTGATGGAAAAGATCAAATATGTTTATGTTGACAGACATGACAACTGATTATAATTGTCTTCTTTGCTTATAACTAACAAAAAAAATTTCACGAGTAAATTAAGCAGATGAACCAGTAAGACTCGCTACACATGACAATAATAACTGCAATGACAGCAAAAAGGAAGTGCAGGGAGTAGTGGTAATCAGAGATGTTCATTATTGGTGGCTCAGTGGTTTAACTTTCATACTGCATAACAGAATGTTTCCGCTTGGATCCTCGGCTAGGTTTTCTCTGTTACTTATAGCTTGGGTTTCAGGTGTAACAACGACGAAAATGCCAAGTCAAGTTGCAGTCTTCCGGAGTGAAATGGGGTTCCCCTCTGTCTGGCTGTATAAATCTGTTATGGCACAGAGTAATACGGGTTGCAAGTTATAAAATTTTTAACGGAGTTTATAATACCCCCCTGCTTCCCGGGATATGCGAAATTACAAGTTGACAATGACCGTGAATTATGAATTTTGACCCGCGTCGGGATAAGGCATCCGAATCCGAAGTAAATAATGGTTATTCCGCGGGAAACAGGAGACGTTATAACTTGATCGTTATTGAATGAGTAATTTCATTCAATAACGATCGGTAAATGAAATAATGAAAATAATTTGGAAATAAATTTTGACAGTGGAAATTTTGCCGAAAGAAATGATTATGTTGTAAAAGCAATTAAAAATCGGTCGCCAGCTCAACTGATGAGCGACAGTACTGTTAAGTACGTGAATAATTTTGTCAAAAATAAAGTTTACCTGTTTGTAGCGCAGCAGGTGGAACGGGAACTTTACGTAAGTGCTGTGTCAGGCTCAGTTGTCATGTAAAACAATGTCATAACAATCTAACTACACTTAAACATTAATGGTTAACTTTCAATAAGTATTTTGATAGTTATTTTGTTCATAATTAGTCAGTTAATTGCAATGCTGACGACACAGATAATTATCTATCGAGATTTTTAATAATGGACTGTCACTCTGTCTTTAAAATTAGGTACTTTGCACAGTTTAATCTACTGATAATGAAATATATTGCCTATAATTGATTAACTATGTTTTGAATGATGATAATTCATTAATTGGGGGATTGTCAGGTGGAATAAGCTTTATAGTTTCATGAAATATCCTTGAACTAACTTCAGCTGAATACGCATTGAAATAAATCTTAATAATCAAATTTATTACTTCAGTCTATTATTAAGTTACTACGGTTGGCGTAAGCTTGAAGTGCAACAATTAACTACGATAACCAGTCTGAAATTTACTCTTCACCGTCTGTGCAAATAATTTGATAATTAACGTATATTCTCTTGATAATGGCGTGACACACTCGGTTCAATAAGGTAAGGATCGGAAGGAACGTACTTGGTTATTGTCGGGTGGAATGTAACTGCAACACTTCGATTATAAAGTGCTTGTTATTAATTGTTCAACTTCGGAGAAAAGCACAGTCACTGGCAAGCCTTCTACAATTTTATCCTACGAAAATTACGTAGATCTTACTTCCCTCGTTGTCGGTGGATCGACGGAAGTCCACGGCAGCGACACAATGTGGCAGCGGGCTTTTACTGTTGCGACTTGGGCCTACAGTGCGCTTCACATTTAAGTCCTCGTTTCTTCAGCACTATGCCAATTATTCCATAATAACTTGCCCGGCCATGCTTCCAGACATGCCGACCATTACTTTCCCGTCGTACTTAGATCCACACACTAGCCGATAGATGTAACACAGCTAGGACTAGCAGCACTCGACTGTACGTCTTACTCCGAGCACGGCGTCACTGCTACTACTACCACCCGCTGGCGCGCCCCGGCGCTCAGCGGCACGACAAAACAATCTCTCTGACTTCAAAGTTAACTAAATATGCCCTGACTTGCCAGTGTTAAATATTACATAATTTAAGCATAGTATTTACGATACATATACATTACACAATACATCGTATACAAACAGTTTCATGTGTTAAGTAAGCGAAAAAAATTCGTAGCAAGGACTGCGTTCTAGCGTCACATGTTCAACCACCTGGACGTAAGAAAGGCTGGTTACGCTGCGATTAGCGGCGGACTAGGAAGTACGATGATGTAAGACAGACGGGCTGCAGAGTCTGCAACTCTGCAGTTGCTGTGTGAGAGAGAGCACACGCAGCGGCGAAAACAGAAAAGAACAGAGACTAAGCAAAATAACACGCATGCTCGTTCGCGCGGCGGGTTGCCGTAAGAAGCAATAGATACGGCTAGGGAAAACACTCACAGACCAATTTAACTAGCTGCTAAGAGAGAATTAAAGCAAGGGTAGCAGAATAACGAGACCACATGCAGTCATCGCTAGTAAACTGCACGTCACAGAACTACGGAGAGCTCCTTAAATACTGGAGCCCCAACTCCAAGTGAAGAGTGTCAATGGGAAACATTGAGTCTACGACATTCCGTTCCGTGACCACGTTGTTTTGTCACAGAACAAACAGCGCAGTACCAGCCAGCCGTGGAGTGCGCAGAGCTGAACACAGACGGGCTTCAAGCTGTGTCACTCCAGCCACTAGTGATGGGAGAGCTGATGAACTGCCAGCACCAGTGCAGTACCAGGTGTTGTACTCTCTGAGTCTGGGACGGAAGACGACAACACTCACAGACCAATTTAACTAGCTGCTAAGAGAGAATTAAAGCAAGGGTAGCAGAATAACGAGACCACATGCAGTCATCGCTAGTAAACTGCACGTCACAGAACTACGGAGAGCTCCTTAAATACTGGAGCCCCAACTCCAAGTGAAGAGTGTCAATGGGAAACATTGAGTCTACGACATTCCGTTCCGTGACCACGTTGTTTTGTCACAGAACAAACAGCGCAGTACCAGCCAGCCGTGGAGTGCGCAGAGCTGAACACAGACGGGCTTCAAGCTGTGTCACTCCAGCCACTACTGATGGGAGAGCTGATGAACTGCCAGCACCAGTGCAGTACCAGGTGTTGTACTCTCTGAGTCTGGGACGGAAGACGACAACCAGGGTTCCTGGCGGACCACCGTCATGTACGCCTAAGCGCATCCGGGTGCGGGACCTGCCAGGCTGGCAGTACCGGGTTCAACGCCTGCCGCCTACACCACACCGCGGATGGGGTGGTCCGGGGAAGAAGAGGCACGGAGAGGGATCAAGTACACTCCCTCAGCCGATAGCAGCTATCCAAGCTGTACCAGGCTCGGCTAAGCATCCGTAACGGCGCAAAGGGAACGACGTCTTGCTAGGACGCAGGTGCAAGGACTGGCACAAGGACTAGGGCAGGAGGCAACTACGGCCAATAGTGCACCATCCTTTGTGAATTTGTCACAATAAACGGAATAATCATGTTTTCTTAGAACCACGAGCGCTTCCAGACGATTCTTGACATCGTGCAGAAGTGTAATCTGCTTGGCCCTTCTGTAAATCTGTGCAAAGGTGAGAGGAAATCTAGGACACCCCACGATGCCTAGTAAAGTATTGCAGTGTTCAAGCCGGCCATCGGGTTGAGAACAGCTTTACTTGAGTTGCAGCGTAAAAATGAAAGATAGAAATACTTACAGGCCGACAGCTTTAGCAGTTACACTAGCGACGCAGCCCTTTCAACTGTCTATGCGCCTGCCAGTACTTCTACCCCTCCCACTGCTGAGCTCATAGAAATTTTGTATCATCGTGCCATGCCATCCCAAAATTCTTTAGAGTAAATGAAGGTATTTTCTTAATCCATTATAAACTTATTCGACACTGTGTTAAGTATGAAAGCTATGTTGTATTTTCTTTTCCTTTTTACATTAAGAAGAAACAGGAATAGCTTGGATCGCTGCAGCCTCCGGCTCCCCCAAATTAGATTCGCCTCTGTATCGAACAGAATAAAAAAACTCGACGGAACAGAAAAACAAAGAGCAACGTCATAAAACTCACTTACTTCAACAAGTAAGAGCGCGCATGAACTGACACTGGAATAGTCCAATCCAACATGTCGAAACCTAACATGAAATCCTTCGTACAGGAAGAATAACCGAAAGAAATGCACTGTTAAATTTTACCTGCTAAGGCACACTGTAAATATTTCTTTCATGTTAAAGTTATTCATTTTTGTCGCATGAATAACTGCTTATAACAGCAGTTTATACAGCACTTCCTGCCTTGCCCTCGAAACGGCGAATTACGCAGACGCAGCCATGACGAGAGAACGTAGCACCGCGTGGCGTGAAGTGCACACACACGAACTTTGAGCACTTAAACCATACCAAAAATGTCCCAAATCATGAACTTTTTGAGTCACTTGCAGTTCGTATCCTCAGCTAAACTGTTGGAGGTGTAGTTGTCACACAGGTAACCTGACGTCCCAGTTCTGCTGAGACAGTCCAGTTTTCACATAAACGTGTCGCAGTTCCTAGAAAATCATTCGGGACACATAAATGTCCCGGTTTTTAATCGAGAAACAAAATGTATGCAATAACATTTCTCATTTAACTAAATATTTAAGAAAAACAAATTTTCTAGAAGTAGAAAGTTAAAGAATTACTTATTTTGACAAAATATACTGCATTTGGCTGAACTCTTATGTCTAAAGAAACGATAAAAGATTTGTTGAAAAGAATAAGTATTACTTATTTCTACCCCTAACTTGCTGACCTTCCACTTTATGACTCACGGGCAAGTAAAACCCCAAGACAAAGAACGTATAAAGGAGCATCAATTTTTCTCCTAAAGGGACTGGAGCAGTGACAGATGCCGTGTAAGAGCATGAGAGTATGAGAATTCCCTAATTTTCGACAGCTTGCGGATTTTTTTTTATGCTGTTAAACGTAACATAGATTGTGCAGTCTGCAAGATACGGCACTTAAATCTACCGAACTACTTCTCCTGTAAACTCCATGAAACTTGGCATAAGGGTCGCGAGCACACCTCCAGTTGTGCACATTTTAAGGAGCTTCTGCGCATGTGCAACTCGCGTGACGTAATTTCCTTATGGGACAAATACACACTGATTTGACAAACAACGTTCGCGGCTCACGACGTGCACAGCTGGTCCTTCCCACTCAAGCGGAAGTTTACGTCATCGCCACCAGGAGGTAGCACACTGCGGCAGACTTTTATCGACGTTCGCTCGGCATAAATCCTTCTAGACGATAGAACACTCCTCAGATATGCAAATTCCTTCGCTACATACTGTTGTAAAATTAGATCAGGTGACAGTACATGTTAAAAATACACTAACAGTAAACCAATTTTGTGGACTTCTCAATAAATTATAGTATATTATGTTATGAATTTTATCATACAGTAATCAATTTGACGCGCTGAGGATCGTAAGGGCCTAAAGTACATCACCGTCGATTTTGAGATTGTACCATGTATTTACACTTCTGAAATCTGTTGATCTTATAGTGAATCAGGTTAATCTGTGCTGTAGGTCCACATTATATATATGAAAATTCACAGAAAAGCTGTAACACTCGTTTCTCCGGTACTCACTTAAATGTGATATCGACGGCGGTGAGCTTTATGCCCTTACGGATCTCAGCGCCTCATTTGTATTCTAGTCAAGTGACCATGTTGGTACGGTTTGGCCGTGCGGTTTAGGCGCTTCAGTCTGGAACCGCGTGACCGCTACGGTCGCAGGTTCGAATCCTGCCTCGAGCATGGATGTGTGTGATGTCCTTAGGTTAGTTAGGTTTAGGTAGTTCTAAGTTCTAGGGGACTGATGACCACAGATATTAAGTCCCATAGTGCTCAGAGCCATTTGAACCATTTTTTGAACCATGTTGGTAAATACTACTACTTGATTTTAATCATTTGCACAAACGGCTCTTTTTACTGTTTGGGAATCGGCTTTCGTGTGCAGTGTAGACATGAATTATGCTGAATCTATTTTAAATCCTAACAGAAAAGTAAAGATCTGACGATGGGTCGTGAGTCGTGCTTAGGTAGCGCAGTCCGTACAGAAATTGTGCCCAGAAAGTAATGGTCCCGAGTCCAATCTCGGTCTAGCACACAGTTGTAATCTGCCAGGAAGTTTCATATCAGCACACACTGCGCTGCAGAGTGAAAATCTCATTCCGGGGCAGAAAAGTTAACTACTAGGAAACGTTAGCTGCAAAGGAACTAGAGCCTCCGACAACAGATCCTTCGATTCAGAGGGTGACGAAATTAAATAAGCATGACCATAAGCAAACATTTAACAAGGAAGAGTACAGTTAGCACAGGTTGTTGTATGTATGTAGCGTAACAGTACCTGATTTATAGCCTGGAAATAAATGCGTGAACTAATTCATGTTTTGGGGATCTTCTACACTTGTCCGAAAAAATGGAAAAGCACGAAAACTCCGACTTACAAAAAAATGCGAAATGGAGAGTTGCGAAAGCTTATACATTATTTCGTTATTGCCCTATTTTTTTGTCACATAAGTTATGCATATTATTATTATTATTATTATTATTATTATTGTTATTACGGTTGTTCTTGATATGCGATCTGAAATTTTCCCGGCGTATTTCCAATTTGAACAGTTCTTGGGGATCCGACCGGGTACGTCGTAATTTCTCCACAATATTTCGGCAGACGTACACGCCGCCATCTTCAGGTGGTTCCTGACGAATGCTGTCCTGTTCCTCTCGGTGCCCTATATATACTAGCCGTTACCCCCTCAACCGTTCCTCTCCTGGTGTCTTTGGTGCGGCCGGCGCGGCGGCTACTGGAGGTGGTGGGGGAAGCGGCGCCTGGGTCTGAACTGAGGTCTGCAGTCTCCCTGCTGCCCCCATCGGGGGCGGTCCTCGATCTCTGGGACCGCATCTTTCTCTCCAGGCTGAGTGCAGGGTTCCAAGCCTGACCAAGTTCAAGGCCGCTGTCTTTATTAATTAGATCATCCTGTTGTCGGATTTCGATGGCCTCTTTAGTAACGCATTCCCAGAAGTAGGAGGATTGACAGAGTATTTTTGTTTTTTCATAGTCCATAGTATGGCCAGTCTTTACCTCTTCTACAGTGCGGACTGTCTCCCCAATGTATTATACTCGCCGCTGTCTGGATGACACTTCGAAGAAACTGCTGGATGTCCATCTCAGGATATCTTCAGTTCTCTCTCCCATATCATGGGAATGGGCTGACCCTGCCACCTGGACACAAGCAGACGGCGTACGAAGTAAGCAGTCATCGAAGTTTGAACGCATTGTAGCTCAACAGAAAACTACGCAAGAACCATCTAAGCGTACTGTCATCAACCTTACAGGAAGAA
The DNA here is from genome assembly GCF_023864345.2 of Schistocerca serialis cubense. Taxonomy (NCBI): domain Eukaryota; kingdom Metazoa; phylum Arthropoda; class Insecta; order Orthoptera; family Acrididae; genus Schistocerca; species Schistocerca serialis. The sequence continues at coordinate 916,838,425 of NC_064641.1, forward strand.
TGATCAATGAAGCAGCAATATCGGTGCTCAAGAAAGGACTCAACTTCGCCCCGACCCCGACATCTCTACCGATTGTGGGCATAATAAGGTGTGTGGAGCAGGTCACCTACACTCTGCCAGCCGATGAACGAGAAGAAATACGTTGTGAAATGTGCCGTGCGCTCACCAGGGCCGCGCCACTGAAACAGAACATCTCGAAGGAGGAGAGAGCGGCCATCCGCGAGTTCCGCAGCAATCCTGAGTTGGTGGTCTTGCCTGCTGACAAAGGCAATGCTACAGTACTGTTCATGCACTCAGAATATAAGAGAAAAATGTACGAACTTCTCAATGACGCAGCGTACAGAAGGATAGAAGGAGACGCGACAAGTCGCCTTCAAAGAACAACCGTTGAACTTCTTCGCAGTGCCTTTGATGGAAAAACTGTCAAGAAACTTCGACCACGAGCGGCTGCACCGTCACGGCTGTTTGGGCTACCAAAGGTCCACAAGGATGGGACACCTATGCGTCCAGTAGTCAGCAACATAGGAGGAGCAGCCTATGAACTGGTCCAACACCTACCGGGTCTCCTTAGTCCATTTGTGGGAAAATACAAACACCACATCCGCAATTCCATCCACTTTGTGCAACGTATACAAGAACTTCGGCTCCAGGATAGCGACTTGTTAGTGAGCTTCGACGTGGTGTCCCTCTTGACTAGGCTACCGCTGAAAGACTCCATCGATCTGATAAGCAAGAAATTCGACAACAACCTAACAAGGCTCTTCGGGTTCGTGCTCAGCTCAACATACTTCCTGTTCGACGGAAATTATTATGAACAGACAGATGGCGTCGCCATGGGATGCCCGCTTTCACCGGTTGTAGCGAACTTTTTTATGGAGAACTTCGAGGAGAAGGCACTAGAACAAGCCAAACAAAAACCAGCTTGTTTCTTCCGCTACGTGAATGACACGTTCATTGTTTGGCCACATGGACGGGACAGCTTAAATGAATTTCTCGAACACCTCAGCTCGCTGCACCCCAACATTGTACACGATGGAGGTGGAGCAGGATGGTGCCCTACCGGTTCTTGACGTCCTGGTGAAACGGAAGCCTGACGGCAACCTGGGACACAGTGTATACAGAAAAACTACACACACCGATTTGTACCTTAATGCCTTCAGTTGCCACCACAACTCCCAGCGTGAAGGCGTTTTGCGCACACTTGTTCACTGGGCGCGATCGATCTGCGATCAGGAGAGCCTTCCAGCAGAACTGCGGCACCTCGAGACAACATTTCGGAAAAATGGGTACAACCAGAAGCAAACAAGAAACGAACTCAGACAGACTGCACCAAGAGAACAAGAAGAAGAAACAGAAGAACATAAGTCAATGGCGTGCATTCCGTTTGTCGGAAACACCTCAAGAAAAATCTGTAGAATTCTGGGGAAACACAATGTGAAATGTGTATTCCGACCCCCTGCAAAAACCTTGACTCTACTGGGTTCTGTGAAAGATGACCTAGCCCTACGAAAACCAGGCGTTCATCAAATTCCCTGTCAGTGCGGAAAATAATAGATTGGGGAGGCAGTCCGCACTGTAGAAGAGAGGTGCGGCGAACACAAGCGCCATACCGAATTACGCCAGGCCACTAAATCATTCGTGGCTGACCATTGTATAGCGATTGGCCATACTATGAAAAAACAAAAATACTCTGTCAATCCTCCTACTTCTGGGAATGCGTTACTAAAGAGGCCATCGAAATCCGACAACAGGATGATCTAATTAATAAAGACAGCGGCCTTCAACTTAGACAGGCTTGGAACCCTGCACTCAGCCTGGAGAGAAAGATGCGGTCCCAGAGATCCAGGACCGCCCCCGACGGGGGCAGCAGGGGGACTGCAGACCCCAGTTCAGACACAGGCGCCGCTTCCCCCACCACCTCCAGTAGCCGCCGCGCTGGCCGCACCAAAGAAATCAGGAGGGGAACGGTGTATGGGGTAACGGCTAGTATATATAGGGCACCGAGAGGAACGGCACAGCATTCGTCAGGAACCACCTGAAGACAGCAGCGTGTACGTCTGCCGAAATATTGTGGAGAAATTACGACGTACCCGGTCGGATTCCAGAGAACTGTTCAAAACGGTTGTTCTTATTATTGGCAGTGTCCGTAGTTGCATAAATTTGTTGATAAGCATGACCGTTATGCAGCAGATGCTATTAATTCCATACTCTCAGATTTATCTGAATCTAAAAATTTGTGAACACCCAGAATGTATACTCAGGAGCCGCCACTGGACTGGAGCCATATGGGAGTTAATTTTGCGGAGAGTGTGAATGACGCGTCACGTGTTAGCGGTGCCCACTGAATATCATCTGGTATGAATACACGCTTTCCCTAACAGTTTACATTCAAACAAAATGGCAGCGGATCGTTGCAGATTTCGGTCAAACAGTCAAGAAATTTCAAGTCTACCGATTTTCGGAACAACCGACACCTGTTCTGACTTAGGAGTGAATGTAACACAGAATGTTAACCAGAAATTTCAAGCAAAATTAAGTAAATCACTTGTGGGTGCCGGCTGTGGTGCTCAAGTTCTGCACAATAGTTTTCAGTCAGCAGTACATGGTCTGCCAGTTGATACTGAAGTAATTGTGTTCAAATTTACAAATGGTTTGAAACGTATACTGTTCGAACCAATGTCTTAAAAGAATTATGTGAGTTAACTGGTGCTGAATCCAAGTTCCTGTTAATTAAATCTTAAGATGAAATGTATAACTTGTATCTGATTACTGATTAGTAATATTGCATAGTTTTTAGAATAGGTCGCCCAATGTGGCGTAGCCTGAAGTAAGACTTGCAACCGACGGCCGAGCGTCCCCGGATGGGGCCTCCCGGCCAACAACGCCGCACAATCATTTTATTTCTGTCAAATTAATTAAACAACAGTATCTCACAACTTCTAACGTCCGTCCTCTACTAGGACTCAATACTAATTTACATTGGTGGCAGAAGGCTATATATGTGCGGTACTATATTTCCCAGCGTCCATTAATTATGGCTATTACTTTCAGATGTCCGGCCCCGGTAGCTGAGTGGTCAGAGTGACATAATGTCAATCCTAAGGGCCCGGGTTCGATTCCCAGCTGGGTCGGAGATTTTCTCCGCTCGGGGACTGGGCGCTGTGTTGTCCTACTCATCATTATTTCATCCCCGTCAACACGCAAGTCGGCGAATTGGTGTCAAATCGAAAGACTTGCACCTGGCGAACGGTCTACCCGACGGGAGGCCCTAGTCACACTTTCAGGATGTGTTGTTGTGGTCCGGAGAGCTGTCAATCCTACTCTATCCTGTGCAAGTCTCTTCATCTCCTAACAACTACTGCAACTTACATCGTTCTTTATCTGCTTACTGTATTCATCTCTTGGTCTCCTTCTATAACATACACACACACAAACACACACTTCCCTCCAGTACTAAATTGGTGATCCTTTAATGTCTCAGAATGTGTCCTGTCAACCAATACCTTCTTCTAGTCAGGTTGTGCCACAAATTTCTGTTCTCCCCGATTCTGTTCAGTACCTCTAGTTACGTGATCTACCCACCTAATCTTCAGCATTGTTCTGCACCATCACATTTCAAAAGTTTCCATTCTCTTCTTGTCTAAACTGTTTATCATCCATGTTTCACTTCCATAAACGGCTACACTTCATACAAATACTTTCAGAAAATACTTCGTAACAGTTAAATCTATATTCGATGTTAACAAATTTCTTTTCATCAGAGACGCTTTTTTGCCATTGTCAGTCTACATTTTATATCCTGTCTACATCGGCCAACATCAGCTATCCTGATGCCCAAAGAACAAAACTCATCTACTGTCTTATGTGTCTCATTTCCTAATCTAATTCCGTCAGTATAATTTGATTTAATTCGACTACGTTCCATTATCCTTGTTGTGCTTTTGTTGTTGTTCATGTTATGTTCTCCTTTAAAGACACTGTCCATTTTTTTCAGCTCCTCTTCCAGGTCCTTTGCTGTTGAACTTTAATTTATACTCCAAATCTTCCTTTTTTTTCCTTTGCTGTTTGCTCAATGTTCCTACAACATTGGTGATAGGCTACAACCCTGTCTCACTCCCTTTTCAATCACTGTGAAAGGTGGCTACACTGAGTCACAGCGCCAGAGATTGCGCCAAAGAGTATTATTCAGCCGCCTCCACTGGCAGTGCTTGTTGAGATGTGGTAGTGGAGAGTTCTTGTCGAGATGTCGTCGTGGAGAGTGCTTATTGAGAAGTGGGCAGTAGGAGTTCCGATGTAGCCGTGACTAGTTGTGAGCATGTTGTATGCAGTTGTTCTGATGGGCTAGACAGCCGATGCTGTTCGATTGCGGATGTTGTAATGATCAGAGTGTATGTTTCGTCAATATATATGAAGGTAAAGAAAATTTTTTTATTTTTTCATTTCAAATGTCCTAACTAACAATGTCTCTTGGTCACAGGTTCAGTCAACAAAGCATCTGGCTTGTGTTCGTGTATTAGAGTGTAATTCTGGTTTCTATGTGCAATTATAGTATTTCTGGTTTTTTTTTAATTACTTCAGTGTAAATGGTGCTTAAAATACCTTGGCTTATTGAGGAAGAACCGTGCCAGATGTGTACGTTGAATCACACTTCCACACACAGAACAGTTACACTTGTGTTTTGTTGTTTCGTAGGTTTTATAGTTGCTGGGGACTTAATTAATTAATTGTGTTAACGGAAGTTTTCTTTCATTCTTTGTTGTTATTCTGTGCAGTCAGATTGCGGAGTAATACTAGTCAGGACCAACCGGTTACGAGACTGCGTAACCGGACAGTCAGCGACGAAAAATTAAAATTATTTGCATAATATTTAATTAAGCCCCCATGCACGTGGCGACCGCTGCTTCGGATCGTCCCTTGGAATCTTCTGATAGTAAAAATAGCAGACAGTAGTATTGTTGTCGTAATTTGTAGTAATAGAATATTGCATGTGTAGATTTGGTAATTGAACATTTGTAGTTGTCTTGTCTTTCTTCTAATGGTATTCTTGCAGAATTTAATTTTTGATGTCTTGTATACGCGTTTGACAATTTTGTGCAGTTATGAAGATTTCAATTGTTCGTCAATCGTGTTTGAGGGAAGCATTTCGTGTGAATGGTATTGTTGGCGATAAAGTGTCATATTGTGTCTGATTTTAGTATAGTGACAAGTTTTGTATGTTTTGTAAATGATTACGCGATCGATGAAAAAGGCAAAAATGATGAACAGTGAGAATGACGAAATTGTTAACATGGCGAACTCGCCAACACAGGAGAACAGTATGATGAATAATGAAGTAGAAAACAATTTAATAAGCAGGGAAAATAGTCCAGAACCAGTTCAAAACTTTTCACAATTAAAGAATTTGCAGAATACGAGATTAACGACAGAAGATTCTGGAATAGTATCGAACACAGATAGCTTTACAGCTATGACGAAGGAAGCTGGTTTTGCGGGAAATGTTAGGGGCGAAAAGATTTTCGAACCAGTTAATATGGAGCAGTTGATGGGTGCTATATTAAATTTGGGATCACGGATGGGAACAATGGAAACACAGTTAAGATCTGAATTAAAAACAGTGGGATCACAAATAGGAACAATTAAAACAGATATGGGGACAATGGAAACACGGTTAGACTCACTGGGATCGCAGTTAGGATCTGAATTAAAAACAGAGATGGGAACTTTGGCAACACGGTTAGAAACTGATATGGGAACAATGGAAACACGGTTAGACTCACGGATAGGGACATGTTTCAAAAACATGAAAGATGATTTAAAAAAAGAAATTAGAGAAGAAGTACAACCGATTTTGAATGCTCACAATAATAGATTAATTTCAATAGAAATCAGACAAAAGGAACAGGATAGAGAACAGGAAGAAAGAGATCGCGCGATAGTACAAAAATTTTCAGAGTTATATTTACAACGTGCACACGATAAGGAAGAAATACTTGAAAGAATCGAGGAATCAGTACCAAATGACAGAATAAATAACCTAACACAACGGTATGAACAGTTAACTACTAAATGTGTCAATACTGAAACCCGAGTCGCGACACTTACGGAAGACGTAAATAAACAGAAAGAACAAATAGGTGACTTATCGGAAGGAGTTGAGGAGATTTCAGATAAATTGACAAGTCTTAGATTAAATGGGGACAGAGATTCAGATGATGCAGCTCCATTGCCATTTGCAGAAACAGAAGAGTACCAGAACATAAATAAGCATGTTGATGTCAGGGAATATTTAATGAACGCGTTAAAAGGGAATTTGAGGCATTACGAAAGCAAGTCAAACAAATTGAAGGCGAAATCGTAGGAAAAGACAGCAGAAGAAATTTAGATTCACAGATAGCTGAGGGGTTTGAAGAAAATAATTTGTTTCATTTACGAGATGCAACAAGAGAGCGCCAGGCGCGCGAACTTGACAATAATCGACATTGGGACTGGGACAGACGCAGTAGGTCTTTGTCGCCACGAGGAGAAAACTTTGACTATAAACACTTCTTAACTGTTCGGAAATTTAAGATCTTTCGCAATTCTAAGAACGACATACATCCATGTTCATGGTTAGATCAATTTAGGTACGCACTTCCACCAAATTGGCCACTAAGTCACAAACTGGAATTTATGTGTGGATATTTAGAAAACGAACCGGCGACGCGCATGCGTGCACTTATTAGAGATTTTAGTAATCTAAATGATTTTTATCATGCATTTCTATCGGCATATTGGTCCGAAAACACTCAAGACAGAGTCAAACATAGTCTTATTATGCAGCGTAATTTTAAACAGTCTGAGGTCCGCACGCCGGCAGAATACTTTGAAGACATGATTCGAAAGAATCAATTCCTGTCCAACCCTTATAGCCCGACTGAATTAATTCGTATTTGCTTAACTAAGCTGCCACAATCCATAAGACAAATTGCTTTAGCCGGAAGATGTAAAGACGACATTAAGACTTTTAAGACGTTGCTACAAGAACTTGAGTATGACAACGACGACGGGACTTCTTGTAATTTTTTCAGTAACAGTTATCATAATAGATTTTTAGAGAGAAGGGATAATGATCGGAACGGACGTTATATGGGTAATTTTGAGAATTCTGTTATTGAAGTATGTGTGGGTGAGAATAACACTCAAGACAGAGTCAAACATAGTCTTATTATGCAGCGTAATTTTAAACAGTCTGAGGTCCGCACGCCGGCAGAATACTTTGAAGACATGATTCGAAAGAATCAATTCCTGTCCAACCCTTATAGCCCGACTGAATTAATTCGTATTTGCTTAACTAAGCTGCCACAATCCATAAGACAAATTGCTTTAGCCGGAAGATGTAAAGACGACATTAAGACTTTTAAGACGTTGCTACAAGAACTTGAGTATGACAACGACGACGGGACTTCTTGTAATTTTTTCAGTAACAGTTATCATAATAGATTTTTAGAGAGAAGGGATAATGATCGGAACGGACGTTATATGGGTAATTTTGAGAATGACAGACGAAACAGACAGGACAATAGATACCAGCCTTATGATAATAACAGACGTTCTAACAGAAATTACACAGACAATTATAATAACGGAATTTCCTACCGGAATGATCAGTCATACGGAAACAGTAATCGGTATCATCAAGACAGAAATTATTCATACAATAATAGGAATTCTTACTACAGAAATAACCAGGGTAGTAGATATAACAATAATTTCAGAAGTGACAGTCGAAATTACACAAGAGGTAGTCGTGCAGATAGCCAGGAAAACAGAAATTTTAATAACAGACACAACCAAGAATTTACATGTAACAGACAGGAGGGACCTAATTGGCATCCTCCGCGTGACAGAAATTCAGAGAGACAAGTGCAAATAGTAGAAATTGATCCGCGAAATGACGGGAATAATCAAAGACGTGACGCCAACAATCGACAATGACTTGTAGCTTCGGCTTCTGACAGCAATATAGACGGTTCAGAAAGTAATGACACTACGACTTTACACTACGTACGCCTGGAAGACATGAGAGACATTTTGCTAGACGAAAAGGAAAATAATGTAGACGCATTTTTACATCCTGTTATTGAAGTATGTGTGGGTGAGAATAACACTCAAGACAGAGTCAAACATAGTCTTATTATGCAGCGTAATTTTAAACAGTCTGAGGTCCGCACGCCGGCAGAATACTTTGAAGACATGATTCGAAAGAATCAATTCCTGTCCAACCCTTATAGCCCGACTGAATTAATTCGTATTTGCTTAACTAAGCTGCCACAATCCATAAGACAAATTGCTTTAGCCGGAAGATGTAAAGACGACATTAAGACTTTTAAGACGTTGCTACAAGAACTTGAGTATGACAACGACGACGGGACTTCTTGTAATTTTTTCAGTAACAGTTATCATAATAGATTTTTAGAGAGAAGGGATAATGATCGGAACGGACGTTATATGGGTAATTTTGAGAATGACAGACGAAACAGACAGGACAATAGATACCAGCCTTATGATAATAACAGACGTTCTAACAGAAATTACACAGACAATTATAATAACGGAATTTCCTACCGGAATGATCAGTCATACGGAAACAGTAATCGGTATCATCAAGACAGAAATTATTCATACAATAATAGGAATTCTTACTACAGAAATAACCAGGGTAGTAGATATAACAATAATTTCAGAAGTGACAGTCGAAATTACACAAGAGGTAGTCGTGCAGATAGCCAGGAAAACAGAAATTTTAATAACAGACACAACCAAGAATTTACATGTAACAGACAGGAGGGACCTAATTGGCATCCTCCGCGTGACAGAAATTCAGAGAGACAAGTGCAAATAGTAGAAATTGATCCGCGAAATGACGGGAATAATCAAAGACGTGACGCCAACAATCGACAATGACTTGTAGCTTCGGCTTCTGACAGCAATATAGACGGTTCAGAAAGTAATGACACTACGACTTTACACTACGTACGCCTGGAAGACATGAGAGACATTTTGCTAGACGAAAAGGAAAATAATGTAGACGCATTTTTACATCCTGTTATTGAAGTATGTGTGGGTGAGAATAACTTCACTGCAGTTTTAGTTTCTGGGAGCCCATTGAATGTCATTAGTGAATCAGTTTTTCGTATATGTGTAAGAACTATTGCTTGTCCTGTGTTACCTGTTTCTAAAACTACAATTCGAGGAGCTATTTCTGGAAAAAGGGTGGAAGTCAAACAACAGACCAACTTAAATTTCATTTGTCAAGGATACGAATTTTCTGCTAATTTTATTATTGTTCCATTTCTCAGTACACAAATTATAATAGGTATGGAGTTTCTTAACGTACATAAGGCAATTTTAAACTTTAAAGAAGGAAGTGTGAATTTGACTGTTGCCGGAATGCCGAAAAGTTTGAAATTTTTCGAGTGTTTAACAAAATCTGAATCAGACACAAAATGTTTAAGGTTTCTTACTTCTGATGTTTTCGCTGAGCATTATGACGACAATGTGTTCATTCATGACAATGACAATAGATACAGAGACGCGATGGATGATATAATTAATAGCGAAGAATTAATTAATGAAAAGGCTAAGAAAGCTGAAGTGCCAGATGACGTTGCGAGAGAGGAACTGCACCAAATTTTGACTTCACATGCTACAGTATTTAGTCATCACACAGGAACTATACAAGGCTTACAATATTTATTTAAAGTAAAAGAACACACACCATTTCGGGGGAAAACGTACGCTATTCCTTTGGCTTACAGAGACAAGGTTAAGAGTGAACTTCAATACATGTTAGAACAAGGCATTATTGAGCCAGCAGTCAGTCCTTATACCAGCCCATTACACGTCGTTCTTAAAAAGGATGGGTCAATTCGTCTGGTTCTGGATTCCAGACAGATAAATAATATCATCATTCCTGAAACTGACCGTCCACAAAATTTATATGAACTTCTTCAACATTTCCATGGAATTAAAGTTTTATCCATGATTGATATGCGCGCAAGTTTTTGGCAAATAGAACTCCACCCGGATTGTAGAAAATACACTGCCTTTTTAGCCTTTGGTAACTGTTATCAATTTCGGAAATTACCGTTTGGACTTATTGTATCTTCAGCAGCATTCATTCGTAGTTTAAACGAAATTTTACCTGTTTATCTTCGGGACAATATTACTTCATAAGTTGATGATATTCTTATTGCTAAACGTTCTTGGAGTGAGCATAACAAAATTTTTGATTCATTATTACGTATTTTTGCAGGAGTTGGCATTACAGTGAACTTGGAAAAATCTGAATTTGGTCGTTCTCAGGTGAAATTTCTCGCTCATATTATTTCTACAGAAGGTATTCTTCCTGATCCAGAGAAACTAGACGCTATTCGTAATTATGCTGTTCCTACTACAAAACGTGATGTTCGTAGTTTCCTTGGTGTCTGTAATTTTCTTAGACGCTTTGTTAGATTGGACGATTTGGCCACACCTCGTTTATGTGAACTATCTGGAAAGAATTCTAATTGGTGTTGGGATGAGGAAGCTTAATCAGAATTTGAACAACTTCGTGATGCTTTAGTTGCTGCCCCACTTCTTTCACATCCGGATTTATCTAAAAATTTTTGTTTGGCGACGGACTCATCATACAAAGGCCTAGGTGCACACTTATTTCAAGAGATAGAAGAAGACGGCGTTGCAGTACAGAAAACTATTGCATTTGGAAGTCGTGTTCTCTCTAAATCAGAAAAGAATTATTCGATTACGGAACTTGAAGCTTTGGCTGTTGTATGGGCTTTCACAAAATTTGGGATATTTTTGTATGACAGACATACTAAGGTTTACACCGATCACTGAGCTCTAGAATTTCTTAAGTCAACAAAATTAACACATGGAAGATTGTCACGATGGGCGCTGTATCTACAGGAATTTGACTTTAGTATTGTTTACATACAGGGATCTTCAAATATTATTGCTGATGCTTTATCACGTGCACCTATGGGTTTGAAACAAAGTGCTGAAGATGACTGCAAAGAAAACAATTATTGTTTGATGTATATTCAAGGTGTTGTGTTCGAAAATTTTATTTCGTCTTCGCTCCAGGACATCGCTAAGGAGCAAAATAAGGATCCAATCTGGAAGGACATTAAGGAGGAGTGGAGGAGAAAGGAAAGCATAGCGATTAGACAGTATTATTTAGTTCGCAATGATATTATTTTTAAACGAAAATCGGTTGATAGCTCTGTTTGGTTAGTTTGCATTCCTGATGACTGGGTTAATAAATTGATTTGGTACACACATTTCAGTTATGCACACTTTGGTCCCAGAAAATGCTTTCATAAATTACGAGAAAATTGCTACTTCAGTAATATGGAAAAACATATTCGATCTGTTCTTGCCAAATGCAAATTATGTCAAAAGGCTAAGCCGCCAACTATTTCTCACGGAGCACCGTTGTTTCCTATCATTCCAACGAAATTAAAGGAGATGGCTGAAGTCGATTTGTTCGGCCCAGTGGTTCGTTCTACTAATGGTTTTGCGTACATTTTGGTAGCAGTGGAATTGACCTCAAAATATGTGTGTTTTACACCTTTATGCAAAGCAACAGCTCGTTTAGTATCTAATGTTTTCATCAAACATTTTCTTAAAGAAGTGGGTCACGTTGATAAAGTTATATCAGATAATGGATCACAGTTTCGTTCTAAAATTTAGCTTCGTACTCTACGGCGTCGTAAGATTAAACCAATTTTCATTTCACTATTTCACCCTCAATGTAACGCTTCAGCGAAATGGATGAAGGAAATCAATAAATTGTGTCGACTTTATTGTCATCAGAATCACAGAACTTGGGATCAGTATCTTCATATTTTTCAAAACATTCTGAATGAACTCCCTAAAGATTCAACTTGTTTACCGTCTATATTGATATTAAAAAATAAAGCACCGACAAATCGCATTTCTGAAATCGTTCCTTTTCCGCCTACACGGAAACTGCGGCATTCTGAAGTTGTGAACCTGGCTCTGCAAAATATTGCATCTGCAGCTGCTAGAAGAGAGAAATCAGCTACACGTCCTGGTCGTTTAAAAACCTTGTCAGTTGGTCAAAAGGTGTTAATTAAGTCTCACCGTTTGTCTCACAAAGGAAAGGGCTTGCGTCGCAAATTTTTTCTGCTTTATAACGGTCCATATAGGATTCGCAAAATTATTCATGATAACACTGTCGAAGTAGAAACTCTAAAATCTCGGTGCTCTAAGGGAATACATCACATATCGAACGTTAAAATTTTTGTGGAATTACATACTTTTGAGAAACTAACAGTTATAAGTAAACACACGGAGAGTACAAGGATACCGCGCCGTGTTCCGGCGGCGGCACATACTCAAAACAACAGTCAAGCCTGCGCGCCGCACAAGGCAGTCGTTGACCGCAAACAATTACTTCCTACGTCACGCGTACCTACAGCTGATCGAGCGCTCAGTGCGAATGCACTGACAGCCGTAAACAAATACACAGTTTAATTTCTCTGATTAAATTCAGTATAAAGCTATAGTGACTTGATAAATTATGTTATTAACGTTCAGTATTTTTCAGGATACGGTCGTATAGAATATTTAAGAACTTCAGGTAAATTCTGTGTGTGTCCGACGTTAAGAGGACTTGCTATCGAGAAATTTTCAGGAAGAATGTAATTTCGAGGAAGAAACTAATAAACTAAAAAGGTAACTATTAATTGAGTTTATTTTTCAGGTAATATATTTCCTCTTAGGTACGTACTTTAGACGTAATTTGCTGCTCGCGATTACGTGATTTATACTTTGTGTTAACTGATTTTGACAATGATTGATTAATGAACAGGGTTGTTAATTATGTATATTATGCATCGCTTGGCTGCACTGTTTTTTTCACTGATGTCACATTTTTTTTATTGTGTGTCTGCTGTGCTTATTTATTTAAATTATAATTGTCACCTGATTAGTTGTGCTGATATGGTTATGTATGTAAGTTATACTTTGTGATTTATCTGCTTGCGCCTTCATGTTTACTTATTAAGATTACATATGAACATTTACTTGCTTATGCTGATATGATGCTAATGACCTGTTTATTATGTAAGATATATATTTGCTGCTTTGCGTATGGATTGCACATTTATACATTTCTGTTTTGTTGTCATAACTACTATTTAATTTGGTATATAGAAATGCTGATACACGGTGTACGAACATGGAGTTTAGGTCACACTATGGTATTAATTATAGATTGTTCGCTTGGCAGAGCCTCGTTGTAGGGATTGTGCTACATCTATTTGTTGACATTGTGTTCTCTACTGGTATATTTACTCGCTATTGCATGTTTCGCTTACGCTCAATGCTTTATATTTTCAGATAACAAAATGACCTGCTATAATTCTACGAACGGCGTTGGTACAAGAAACTTCATCGAAGTCACATGAGCTGGAGGTTTTATGGAAGCTGTATAAATTTATGCTAATAGGAAGGAAGCTAACGACATGACATACCAACACTAGGTTTAGACCATTGACAGTTATTACACTGCATTCTTCGTGAGCAATTGAAATAGCAAGTGACACTTGACACAAGAAATACTCCACATGTTTGCTTCTGTTTTGCCATGATTCTTGAAGTGGTGTACACACGGTGAAATATTACGATCATTCACACTCCGTACTCGTACTTATTTACTGAAAGTTATTCGAACTAAAGGCTATTAGAGGCCATGTATCCATTTCTTTTATTTAATAATGGACAAGATAACCAAAATGTATTTTATAATTCATAATGAGTAGAAGATTTGGGTCAGATGGATTACACAGAGGTTGTGTGTGGACATTGTGTCTTCGGATTGCATGGGATGATAAATTGAAGTTTGCACTAGGATTTTGTCTGTAGTTGTTCGAGGAGACTGACTAGAGGAAAGAGTTGTTATGGAAGTGAAATGATATTGGTGATAAGGTTTATATGTATCGACGTATTGAAGAGGTATTATTGAGGTATTGAGATTGTGTGAAGTTGATGATTATTGGAGTTTTGGTAAGGTAAATGATATTGATGATAAGGTTTACATGAATCGACGTAAGGGGTATTATTGAAGTATTAAGATTATGTGATGATAATGATTATTGGAGTTTTGGTGGATAAGAGGTGAAGTAAGTGAGGAGCATTTTTTTTTTGTTTGTTTGTTGGTCTATATAGAACAAGGAGGATGAAGATGGCAGACTAGAACACTCAAGTGGAAGGAAGATTGTCTACACACACACTTTGTTAAATCAATAAGCAGTATATATATATATATATATATATATATATATATATATATTTTTTTTTTTTTTTTTTTTTTTTTTTTTTTTTTTTTTTTTTTGGAGAGAGGAAGTAATTGCATATCTTGGCACACTGACCTGACAGTTGTTCAGCAACCGTACATTCTGATTTGGCTCGGCAAACATTGGTCTTGACATGATAACTACGACGTTGACTAACTATTATTGACTGTTATACATTGCTGCCACTACTACTTGATACACAAGTTGAACATAAAATTTTGGACAGAATTGCATTTACACGGTTAACACTATTCAATTACACAGTAGTACTTATTGTGGATGAGAGATGAGTGAGTGTGTTTTGTGTGTTTTCCTTTCCTAATCCCAAATAATTGGTACCGACCTATCTCCTAAATATTATTTTACTTGTTTGTTGTGGCTTGCACTGACACCCATAAATATTATAGGTTTACTGATATTTGTGTATTTGTAATATTTAATGTGACAATTATCTGATATCATTTGTGTGTTTATTATAATTTGTATGTTTAGTGTAAGAGCATTGATAATAATTTTGTAAAAGCAATTGTGTGTGCCTTCAAACTGTTGTTTGTGCTTGCACCTGTTCAACATGATGGGTGCCACTTGGAAATGTTTAATTTCTGCTGATAAACTCTGATGAACTGTCTGATTAGTGATAGTGAATATTATGGACTGTTACCTGCACTTGTTCAACATGATGGGTGCCACTGATGGACTGCTTCTACTGAAATGATGTCACTTGTTGGTGTCTGTGCCTGCTCGCCATTTTTGGGTGCCACTGTTGAAACTGTTTAAATACTGCTGATGAAATGTTATGAGACTGCTATTTGCACCTGTTGATCATTGCTGGGTGCTACTGTTGGAACTGTCATCTACTCTGAGGAGTTCTACTTGTTGATTGAACTATTGAAAGGATTTTATGTGAATATTTGTATAAACCGATTTTTTGTGTGTTTGCTGTTTATGAGATGTTATGAGACTCTTACCTGCACCTATTCGTCATTGCTGACGCTTTTGATTGAATTGTTTAACCACATGATACTTGTGTAAACTATTATGTAAAATCATATGTATGCAAGCATTTGTATTCCTTACTGTATTTTATATATTAGGTTATTGAAGGGTCAGTGCAAAGCCAAAATTTATTTAGTTATGTGATGTTTACTTATTAATATTACTTTTTAATTTTTGTCTGTATTTTTTGGACGAATTTGGTGGTATTTTCACCACCAATGCTGGCAAAATTACCATCAAATTCTAGCCCGTGGAGGAGGGGCATATGAAAGAGATTGCGCCAAAGAGTATTATTCAGCCGCCTCCACTGGCAGTGCTTGCCGAGAAGTCGTCGTTTAATGGTTCAAATGGCTCTGAGCACTATGGGACTTAACATCTGTGATCATCAGTCCCCTAGAACTTAGAACTACTTTAACCTAACTAACCTAAGGACATCACACACATCCATGCCCGAGGCAGGATTCGAACCTGTGTCCGTAGCAGTCGCGCCGTTCCGGACTGAGCGCCTAGAACCGCTAGACCACCGCGGCCGGCGAGAAGTCGTCGTGGAGAGTGCGTATTGAGAAGTGGGTAGTAGGAGTTCTGATGTAGCCGTGACTAGTTGTGAGCATGTTGTATGCAGTTGTTCTGATGGGCTAGACAGCCGATGCTGTTCGATTGCGGATGTTGTAATGATCAGAGTGTATGTTTCGTCAATATATATGAAGGTAAAGAAAATTTTTTTATTTTTTCATTTCAAATGTCCTAACTAACAATGTCTCTTGGTCACAGGTTCAGTCAACAAAGCATCTGGCTTGTGTTCGTGTATTAGAGTGAAATTCTGATTTCTATGTGCAATTATAGTATTTCTGTTTTTTTTTTAATTACTTCAGTGTAAATGGTGCTTAAAATACCTTGTCTTATTGAGGAAGAACCGTGCCAGATGTGTACGTTGAATCACACTTCCACACACAGAACAGTTACACTTGTGTTTTGTTGTTTCGTAGGTTTTATAGTGGCTGGGGACTTAATTAATTAACTGTGTTAACGGAAGTTTTCTTTCATTCTTTGTTGTTATTCTATGCAGTCAGATTGCGGACTAATACTAGTCAGGGCCAACCGGTTACGAGACTGCGTAACCGGACAGTCAGCGACGAAAAATTTAAATTATTTGCATAATATTTAATTAAGCCCCCATGCAACTGCTTCACTTTCGTGTCGCTCTACTCTTGTAACTGCCGTCTGGTTACTGTACAAGTTGTAAATAGCCTTTCGCTCATGTATTTTACCCCTGCTATATGCAGAATTTTAAAGAGAATGTTCCAATCAATGCTGTCAAGAGCATTTTCTACAAGTCTATAAATTCTAGGAAGGTAGTTTTCCCTTTCCTAGCCTATCCTGCAAGATAAGTCGTAAGGTCAACATTGCCACACGTGTTCCTAGGTTTTTCCGGAATCCAGACCGATCTTCCCAAAGGTCGGCTTGTACCAGTTTTTCCATTCTTCTGTGAAGAATTCGTCTTAGTATTTTCCAACCATGATTTATTAAACTTATACTTCGGTAGTACACACACCTTACAGCACTTGCTTTCTTTGGAATTGGATTAATTATATTCTTCTTGAAGTCTGAGGGTAATTCGTCTGTCTCATATATTTTGCTCACCAGATGTAAGAATTTTGTCATGGCATCCTCTCCCAAGGCTATCAGTAGTTCTGACGGAATGTCGTCTGCACTCGACTTGGGTCTCTCAGTGATCAGTCAAATCCTTCTCGCAGTATCGTGTCTCCCATCTCATCTTCAACTACGTCCTCTTCTATTTCCGTAACACTGCCTTCAACATCGTCTCCTCCTTATAGAGGCTCTACATATTCCTTGCTACGCCAAATCAGTTCACGCTTGCAGTAACGGAAGCAAATAAAGATACGGACCTAAAACCGTACTGTAATCTAAATTGGCACCGATCGTTGTCATACATTACAGGCGTTAGTGAAACATTGCTTCCTCGTTTTCTGTATACAGTAGAGGTCGCTAGAATAGGAACCTTTCCTTTCAAACAATGGCTTTCTCTGTAAGACCCCCGCTTGTGTAAATTACTGCAGGCAATAAATTTGTTCCTACGTCCATTTTACGGGAAGGGAAAGCAATCTGTAGATGCTTATCAGGCGAAAGTCGCATGAAAACACTCCTTGCCGAGAATTAAGTGGCCCACTATTTTTACACTCTCAGTTACCGATGTTTGTGGATGCTTGCAAAGTTATCATTTGTGTTTCACTGTAAAATATTTCGTGGAAGTTTGCCGAAAGCATGTTTTATTGATGTACAATGCCTGACAGAAAATGTGAAGCATCCAGAAGACGTGGCTGGAACTCAATGTAACTTCGTACGCGTACACACCATCAGCGGATACCGTGAGTACGGCTAAACGATTTAGAACTGAAATTCTCTGTCAGCTAAAACGGTCACCAGAGTACGATAGTGTTCTTCGTGTTCAGTGTCGTTGCAAGGTGTGGTGTAAAGAACCAAGATTTTCCTCTATTCTTTGCCGTACGTCACTGTCGAGAAACCCCACTTACAGTGAAACTAGCCACCCCGACGTGTCGAAACATGTCCTGAATTTTTTATATTGGAAGAATACACCGAAAGAAACACAATGCAAAAATTTTTAGCTGCTCGGACTCATTGCAAGTATTTTAAAAAATTTTGAAAACGGCCCGATATGTATCTCGTTAGGTGGCTGAGGCAGACCGCGCATGTACAACACGGCGGTTGCATAGCCTTGATTGAAGGTAAAACGGACGGTAAACAGGTAACACGGTAGAACGTGATCGTAATTTGTAAAGTGAATTTCAGTTTTCTTCGGTAGTTTCTCTGACACAGTTTTTCGTAGATACTATTCATTTGAATTTGCAACTCATTTAATAACCATAATAATTAGCAGTTGCTTCCGCGGTATCGTTAAGTGTTAACAGTTTGCGTAAAACTGAATTAATTTTCTTCGTATATGCAAGCTAACAGCATTTGTCTTTGTGCAGGTTCGAGAGTTTCACAGAATTGTGGGATCCAGTTAATGTTTTCTACAATGCAAAGATGAAATTTGAAGACTTACATGTTTGTTATTTATTAGATAACTTCTTGGACATTCAGTTTAATGATGTCGATATTTCGTTAGAAATTATGGAAAGACCAGAAGAGATCGGAAATAACTGACACTTCCGTGAGTTATGGTTTGAACGATGATTGTCGTCCTAATTAAAATACACAACAGAAACACAGTATCTTCCTACCCTGAAGAAAAAATATACGGTAATAGCTGTAAAGACTAATTTTTTTTGTCAAAAGAAGTAGGAAGAAAACGCTTAAAGTTAAGCAATGTGCAAAATCGGTTCCGTTTCGTAAAATCTGAATGTGAACTGTATAAACTGAGGAAATATTTACACTACTACGAAATACCCACAAAATCAAATTCGCAAAATTGTGAAAGAAACACTGTTCGATAGATTTAGTACTACTCACGAGATTCACGGTACTATTACCGAGAGAAACCTATGTTCGTGAGTCCTATGAATTGCAAGTCAGATTAATGTTACTGATTTCCAAGTTTCTTCGGCCTAGGTAAACAGATTCAGTAAGCTATACAGAAAAAGAAGTCGCAAAACTACGAGGTCTACTTCAAGTCAACATGTATAGGAGATGTGATTAATAGGTAATGCTATGGAGAAATTCATAGCTGACCAAAAGACGAGGATTCTTTTTATTCCCTATGCTGCGTATAAAGCCAATCATTCAGGTTTCGCGAAAGAACTGCGTGTAAGCAGCACTTTATTATTTCGAGCGAAAGAAAGACAGATTCTTGTGCAGTCCATGAGTGTTATGACACATTCGTATACAACACTGCCAGTGACAAGAATCAGCGGATAACTGTTTCTGCAGCTTTATACCTGTCTTCAGGAACCTAGGCAAATTATCCAAAAATTTAAAAAAGGACCGTTTGGTTGTAATAATCTTGTAATCAACATAGCAAAATCTGGAAAAATGGAAGAGAATAATATTCCATATTACACGAGAAACGTCTTCTTACCTGTTACATGAGGTAATTCGTTGCATCTGTTGGAGTCTTGGTCTGGACGTAACACACACCTGTCTTTAGGAGGACATCGAAAAGATTCAACTTTTCGACAAGGGAACTTTTTCGACACAACAGCACTTTTCAGAAAACTATACGACAATATAATTTCTGACAGCTCTTTTCCATTTCAGGTTTATAAGCGGAAAAATTCAGCCGCTTGTGCACCACCAGGTTTTGTGAATATCAAGTACCCCTCGCACGCAGCACAGTATGCAGAACAACGGCCACAATCATTTCTTACTGCATCCCCATTCTGTCTTAATAAAACTGGTTGTCACTGTGACATGCTAAAATGCATTACTTTTTCCTCTCCCATGTATGCCTGGCGTAAAGAAACTGTTTATTTTCGTCATCCACTAGACACTTCGCATTTTTGTGACGATTACTGGAAATAAAGAAGTTTCATTGTTAGTAAATATATATTATTCAAAAATTGTCGTAAGAGATGTGCTACAGAAAGTTTCATAAAATACTCCATGTCAATTTATTAAAGTTCAGATCGATGGGAATCGTCTGTAATTTAACATCATACCTAGGCTGACAAGACTTCTAAGAGAAAAACACCGGCATACTTGTATTTATACTTAATTTCGGTACTACTTTTGTTGTCAGTTACGATGATATTTTGAAACAGATAATAGACCTATGACAATTACACAGGCTGAAAAAGAATGCATCTTCATTTTGTGAATTGGAAAGGAAAATGTAAGTACATTAGACACAAATAAAATTCCTTTCTACAGAAGTAGAAAAGACTGACACGTACTTTTTATTATAATAGCTTGGATCATTTCCTGCAATTTTTAGTCACTTACTATTTTAAACCTGCGCGGTTCCAGACTGAAGCGCCTAGAACCGCTCGGCCACATCGGCTGGCCGTAGGGGAGTCCAATTTCAATTCATTTTAAAATATCTTCTATTCAGGCAGTTTCTCCAGGACGTGACAGGGTCGCAGTGGCCCTGGTGTACGGCTAGTGTGACAGTTTCACAGGTGTATTGGTCGGCCACAGTATTACTGCACGTGGTAGTGAGGGCGTCTCCGTCAACTTATCGAATTTTTATCCCAGTATTTAAAGAGGGCACACTAAACCACTTGGCACCATGGCATCATTCACGTTCAACAGTGGCTGTATTTCGACACCAATATAAAATCGTCAAAAGAGTTTTAAAAACCGTCAGTATTTTCATCCATGTGTATTTTACAAATCCTCGTTTATTGTCACTAGTTTTTATGTAAAAATCGTCACTATTGTCTACCTACGTATTTTTTTTAAAAAAATCATCTATTATTGACACCTTTTATATGTTTTAAATATAGTTCTTGTAACCTTAGGCTGAATAGCGGTTTTTGTCCGCTGCCGGCCCGCCTCTGAGATGGGGAACTGAAATAAAAATGATACAAAAAAAAAAAAAAAAACACTTGATGGTATATTTACAATCGTCCTGTCAGCATTCACATTACGAAGCATTCTCCTTTAGTCGCCACTGTGTAACGTCGCCGCGTGTGTCATATAATGGATATGGAAGGCCACATGCAGTAATAACGTGGTCGGGTTGTACGCTGCTAGGGTTGTTTCCATGGAGGTAAAAACAAAGGAGAGATGGCACCATAAAATTATGCTGTACGTTGTTTTGAAACCAGAGTGGGCGGGGCTGTCCGCCTTTTTAAATAGCTCAAAACATTAGCAGACTGTTGGCCGCCGTGACCGAGCGGCTCTAGGCGCTTCAATCTGGAACTGCGCGTCCGCTGCGGTCGCAGGTTCGAATTCTGCCTCGGGCATAGATGTGTGTGATGTCCTTAGGTTAGTTAGGTCTAAGTAGTTCTAAGTTCTAGGGGACTGATGACCATAGATGTTAAGTCCCATAGTGCTCAGAGCCATTTGAACCTCAGCAGTTTGATCCCATAAGACCTTACCACAAATTTCCAATTTTGCTACTCGGATTCCGGACATGACGAAAAGAGTGTTCACATAAACAAAGCACGCATACACATTTATATAATCATACACACGAAACTCGAGCATGCATGACCGCTGTCTCCGGCAGTTCCAGCCAGAATTTTTTAAAAGGGGGACGCAATGTGAACAATGAATAATTATCGGTTGGACGATTTGGGACATTAACGCGGTTACGTAGCCGTGTGTTGTGCGGGGACGAGGCCGTTGATACGGTTTGGCTCGGACGTCTGAGCGTTTGCGATTTGGAAGGCAACGAAAAACATAGGAAGGAAGAGAGAGGGCGGATACTGAGTAACAATGGCGACTCGTGAATACACATTCTGGGTGTTCACCAAATTTTAGATTCAGATAAATCTGATAGTCTGGAATTAATAGCATCTGCTGTATAACAGTTATGCTTATCAACAAATTTATACAACAGTAATTATAATAAGATGCATAACTTACGTGACAAAAGAAATAATTGTTTTCGTGGAATTTTGTTGGTTTGTACATAATTAAGTACAGTTTAGGGCAATAACGAAATAATATATAAGCTTTCGCAAATCTCCATTTTTAATTTTCGTACTTTTCCATTTTTTCGGACAAGTGTAGAAGGTCCCCAAAACATGTATTAGTTCACGCGTTTATTTCCGGGCTATAAATCAGATATTGTTACGCTGCGTACATACAACAACTTGTGCTAACTGTACTCTTGCTTATGGTCATGCTTATTTAATTTCGTCACCCTCTGAATCAAAGGATCTGTTGTCGGAGGCTCTAGTTCCTTTGCAACTAATGTTTCCTAGTAATTAACTTTTCTGCCCCGGAATGAGATTTTCACTCTGCAGCGGAGTGTGAGCTGATATGAAACTAACTGGAAGATCAAAACTGCGTGCTTCACCGAGACTCGAACTCGGGACCTTACTTTCTGGGCACAATTTCTGTACGGACTGTGCTACCTAAGCATGACTCACGACCCATCGTCACAGCTTTACTTTTCTGTTAGCATTTAAAATAGATTCAGCATAATTGATGTTTACACTGCACACGAAAGACGATTCCCATACAGTAAACAACCAACCCCCAACACAAAAGAGCCTTTTGTGGAAATGATTAAACTCAAGTAGTAGTCTCTACCAACATGGTCACTTGGTTACAATACAGATGAGGCGCTGAGATTCATAACGGCATAAAGCACACCGCCGTCGATCCCAGATGTAAGTGATAGCAGAAAAACCAGTGATACAGATTTTCATTAATTGTCCTATAAACAATGTGGGCCTACAGTACTGATAAACATTATTCACCATAAGATCAACAGATTTCAGGAGCATGAATAAATGCTGTAATTTCACGATCTACGGTGATGTGCTTTAGGCCCTTACGATCCTTAAAGCCTCAAGTATGTTACTGTATGATAAAATTCATAGCTTAATTCTGTAACTCGTTCAGAAATCCACAAAATAGGTTTACTGTCAGTACAACTTATACTGGCGTCCGATCTAATGTTACTATGCAGGGTGGTCCACTGATAGTGACCGGGCCAAATATCTCACGAAATAAGCATCAAACGAAAAAACTACAAAGACCGAAACTCGTCTAGCTTGAAGGGGGAAACCAGATGGCGCTATGGTTGGCCCGCTAGATGGCGCTGCCAAAGGTCAAACGGATATCAACTGCGTTTTCTTAAATAGGAACCGCCATTTTTATTACATATTATCGTATTACGTAAAGAAATAAGAATGTTTTATTTGGACCATTTTTTTCGCTTTGTGGTAGATGGCGCTGTAATAGTCACAAACGTGTAAGTACGTGGTATCACGTAACATTCCGCCAGTGCGGACGGTATTTGCTTCGTGATACATTACTCGTGTTAAAACGGACTGTTTACCAATTGCGGAAAAGGTCGATATCGTGTTGATATATGACTGTTGTGATAAAAATACCCAACGGGCGTGTGCTATGTATTCTGCTCGGTATCTTGGACGATATCATCCAAGTTTCCGGACCGTTCGCCGGATAGTTACGTTATTTAAGGAAACAGGAAGTGTTCAGCTACATGTGAAACGTCAACTATGACCTGCAACAAATGATGATGCCCAAGTAGGTGTTTTAGCTGCTGTCGCGGCTAATCCGCACATCAGTAGCAGACAAATTGCGCGAGAATCGGGAATCTCAAAAACGTCGGTGTTGAGAATGCTACATCAACATCGATCGCACCCGTACCATATTTCTATGCACCAGGAATTGCATGGCGACGACTTTGAACGTCGTGTACAGTTCTGCCACGGGACACAAGAGAAATTACGGGACGATGACAGATTTTTTACACGCCTTCCGTTTAGCGAAGAAGCGTCATTCACCAACAGCGGTAACGTAAACCGGCATAACATGCACTACTGGGCGACGGAAAATCCACGATGGCTGCGGCAACTGGAACATCAGCGACCTTGGCGGGTTAATGTATGGTGCGGCATTATGGGAGGAAGGATAATTGGCCCCCATTTTATCGATGGCAATCTAAACGGTGAAATGTATGCTGATTTCCTACGTATTGTTCTACCGATGTTACTGCAAGATGTTTCACTGCATGACAGAATGGCGTTGTACTTCCAACATGATGGATGTCCGGCACATAGCTCGCGCCGGCCGCGGTGGCCGTGCGGTTCTAGGCGCTTCAGTCCGAAACCGCGGGACTGCTATGGTCGCAGGTTCGAATCCTGCCTCGGGCATGAATGTGTGTGCTGTCCTTAGGTTAGTTAGGTTTAAGTAGTTCTAAGTTCTAGGGGACTGATGACCTAAGATGTTAAGTCCCATAGTGCTCAGAGCCAGCCATAGCTCGCGTGCGGTTGAAGCGGTATTGAATAGCATATTTCATGACAGGTGGATTGGTCGTCGAAGCACCATACCATGGCCCGCACGTTCACCGGATCTGACGTCGCCATATTTCCTTCTGTGGGGAAAGTTGAAGGATATTTGCTATCGTGATCCACAGACAGCGCCTAACAACATGCGTCAGCGCATTGTCAATGCATGTGCGAGCATTACGGAAGGCGAACTACTCGCTGTTGAGAGGAATGTCGTTACATGTATTGCCAAATGCATTGAGGTTGACGAACATAATTTTGAGCATTTATTGCATTAATGTGATATGTACAGGCAATTGCGATGTAACAGCATGCGTTCTCAGAAATGATAAGTTCACAAAGGTACAAGTATCACATTAGAACAAAAAAATGGTTCAAATGGTTCTGAGCACTATGGGACTTAGCTGCTGAGGTCATCAGTCCCCTAGAACCTAACTAACCTAAGGACATAACACACCCATGCCTGAGGCAGGATTCGAACCTGCGACCGTAGCGGTCGAGCGGTTCCAGAATATAGCGCCTAGGCCGGCCGAAGTGGCCGAGCGGTTCTAGGCGCTACAGTCTGGAACCTCTCGACCGCTACGGTCGCCGGTTCGAATCCTGCCTCGGGCATGGATGTGTGTGATGTCGTTAGATTAGCTAGGTTTAAGTAGTTCTAAGTTCTAGGGGACTGATGACCTAAGAAGTTAAGTCCCATAATGCTCAGAGCCATTTGAACCATTTTTTGTAGTGCCTAGAACCGCTCGGCCACTCTGGCCGGCTCACATGGGAACAACCGAAATAAAATGTTCAAACGTACCAAAGTTCTGTATTTTAATTTAAAAAACCAACCTGTTACCAACTGTTTGTCTAAAATTGTGAGCCATATGTTTGTGACTATTAAAGCGTCATCTATCACAAAGCGAAAAAAGTGGTCCAACTAAAACATTCATATCTCTTTACGTACTACACGAATATCTAATAAAAAATGGGGGTTCCTATTTAAACAAACGCAATTGATATCCGTTTGACCTATGGCAGCGCCATCTAGCGGGCTAACAATAGCGCCATCTGGTTTCCCCCTTCAAGCTAGACGAGTTTCGTTCTTTGTGGTTTTTGCGTTTGACGCTTATTTCGTGAGATATTTGGCCCGGTCACGGTCAATGGACCACCCTGTATAGTGAGTGAATTAGCATATCTGAGGAGTGTTCTATCATCTAGCAGGATTTATGCCGAGCGAATGGGGATAAAAGTCTGTTGCTGTGTGCTACCTCCTGGGAGTGCCGGATTAAGCAAGCGCGGGGCCCCTCGCAAATTCTAACCAGGGGTCTTGGTTTGTTTAGGTCGTACAGTTTAGGATATAAAATAAAACAAGATTGTTACAAATAAACTTTTCTCTATTTAATTACGGTATATTTCGAAATAATGCAAGTTAGATCACTGTCTTTGAGCAAATCGTATTCAATGTTCATTATACTGAGGTCATTTAGACGTTAATGACCCATCGTATTTCTTAATTCATTTTTAATTCGCTTAAACGTTGTAAGAAACCGTTCTCCACTGCAGTTGGTGATCATTAAAGATAAGTAAATGCGTAAGAAGCCTATTTCTACACCTGGAAAACACGATCCTAACGAATTTTCCATTAAAAATTTGTAAATTTTTAGTTCCAAAGCTTCTTTCTTTTTACTTTCAATGGCAGCAGCGATATCGGTTTTCAGCAGCTCAGCGAACTGTACAAGTTCGTCACCTGGCGACTCCTCTAAATCGTCTCGGTAAGCCTTCACGATATTAGAAGTTCTTGTCAAGATCTCTTCTGCTGTGAGAGATTTAAGGTCTCGTAATATACCAAAAACATTAGTCAGGTGATAGTACTGTTTCATGCGTTTAGCTATTGCAGATAGTACAGTGTCAATTAACAAAATGAACACCTGAATTTCAAAATGTTCTCCAGGTGTTTGATTTTCTACAAATTCAACGAGTGTAGTTGACCCACTAAAATAGTCGTACTTTGTATTTCGCTTGTGTCGTCTTGAAGTTTGTTGCTGATATTCTTCACAGCTAGTCAGGGATTTGGCTTTTGCCTCATTGCTTGGATATAGTCATGTAAGGATTTATAAGGCGCATGTCCTGCGCCCAGATCTTGATCAGACGACTGCAGCGGAAGGCTAAAGAGTGTACTGTAGTGGTGGGCAGGAAATCGCGTATCTGTTAGAAATCACAGTGATTGAGAAGTCACAGATATCACATTAACAACTTTACAGAATCTAACTGCGATTTCAGTCACAGTTAGCAGTCGGAAGTAGCATTTCACACCCAACGCCGTGAGCCATCTGTGGGCCGAATTCCATACTCCTTTCTGCGATGTCAGTGACAAGTCGCGGCTAGAAGTCGCAAGTAGCAACTAAAAAGCGCAGTTAACAGTGACATCTGTTGGCCAAAGTTCATACTACGTTCATCTCTGCGACACGCTATCGAGTCCAACTGCGATTTCTGTGACAAGTCGCAACTAAGAGTCGCAAGTAGCAACTAAAAAGCGCAGTTAACAGTGACATCTGTAGGCCAAAGTTCATTCTACGCTCATCTCTGCGACACGCTGTCGAGTCCAACTGCGATTTCTGTGACAAGTCGCAACTAAGAGTCGCAAGTAGCAACTAAAAAAGCGCAGTTAACAGTGCCATCTGTAGGCCAAAGTTTGTACTACGCTCATCTCTGCGACACGCTATCGAGTCAAACTGCGATTTCCGTGACAAGTCGCAACTAAGAGTCGCAAGTAGCAACTAAAAAGCGCAGTTAGCACTGCCATCTGTTGAGCAAAGTTCATACTACGCTATTCGCTACCGAGTCAAACTGCGATTTCTGTGACAAATCGCAACTAAGAGTCGCAAGTAGCAACTAAAAAGCGCAGTTAATATATTTTTCCTAGTGCCATCTGTTGACCGACGTACGTACTTCGTTATGAGAGCCTTGTGCCTCACGAGATCGATGTGCTGTGTGTGCATATGAAGGGCTTATTTCAATATTGGTACAAGTCCATTTTTGTTCATTTTGAGATACAGAGTCGTAAAGTTAAACGAGCGCTGAAAAATCTGCAGTTGAGATACCAGAAATATTCAAACATATGGCTTCTTGCTAGAGATGAACCTTTATTTATGTTTGTTTGGATCATTATAGACAGAAAAGTGGAAGTAATGGACTTGTGCCACTATTGAAATAAGCCCTTCATATTATATCACGACATGCACATTCAGCATCAGTTATGGTTGGTCAAATACTGCTGTGACTCTGAATGTATTATATTAATAAGAAGCAACTTTGCCTTTTTATCCTGAAAATATCAAGTAACGTAACAAATGTGTTTGATTCTGCTTCCAATATGACAGTTTTGGTTAATACTCCACATGCCTACAGGACTTTGCAATGTTAACACAGCAGAACTCAGACATCTGTATAAGTGTAGTGAAATGAAAACAGTCATATGAATGCCTCACTTTTGTTCCGACACAGTTCAAGACTCGGGAGAAAAGTTTTACACCTGGTGTTCTACATGGCAACTTCACACACAAGAACTTTTTGCCGACACTACTACCACCTACATAAGTAAGCTTTTCCTGTGTTACTTTCAATTAATGCACTTTATTCCTGATTTACCTGGAAGATCTGTACTTCCCACTTTCATATCAACAGCCTCATAACGCATAGTGTAGACTTCGGGATATGTTACGGGTCAGTGTCACACCAAGATTGTGGAGAAAGTGGGGGTGGGGGGGGGGGCATGTCACTCTCCAACAAGTGTTTACCAATAAGTAAGTGCCTTAACATGTGGAAGATGAGATTTTTATTATTCACTCACTGTATTTAACATTTATTATTCCTTTAAAATCGCACAACAACTTCAATAAAACACAGTTTAATCATTCACACAGTTATTTCACAATTATTTCACTTTTAAACTGCAAATCCTCTAAGAGCTGTCTTGAATCTTCACGAGTCTCTCTCAACAGCCTTGATGTGGATAGATATGTACAGCAACCAGTAATCAGAGTCAGAACTGCGTCTGCAAAAACACAAGGATTATTAAACAATTTTTGCTGTCACTAATTACTAGCAATATAATTGACAGAGTAGATTGCTAATATTTGCTATAATGAATATCACATTTGCAAGAATGATCTCACTGAAGTAATTAAGTCCATCGAAACGCTTAGAAACTAACCTCTCGTCTGACGAAAACGGTCTAAAGACGCACTGGCAATTTCTTCAGATCTGTTGACAATGGTATTTTGAGTTATCACTTTACTGAGTGACTGAAATGTTGTTCAGGTACCTGTGAACATAACAATATGTTAGAATTCATTTTCTAAACACGGACTATTACGGTACTGTACGGTTACTTACATATTAATTACACTATTCATATTTTCACAGTTGTTTCTTTAGTACAAAATTAAAGCCAACGGAAGAAAAAACGTTAAACGTACTTGAATGACAGGTTTGTTGAGATGCAATTTTCTGTGTTCACAGATGTAACTTTTTCATACAGTGGTAAGTCGCAGAAATCGCAGGAGTCACAGAAATCGCAGAAGTAGCAGAAATTGCAGAAGTCGCAGAAGTAGCAGAAATCGCTGAAATAGCAGTGGCGGAGGGATACACGACCTATGTTCCTTAACTGCGACTCTTAACTGCGACAAATCACAGTTAAGAATAACAGATACTGAAAAGTAGCATCCACAGAAATCACTGATATCGGAAAATCGCAGTTTAGCCCATCACTAGTTTACTGTGAGAGAATAGCTCTGACAGTTGACGCGGCCTTGGCGCACGTGCTTCGCGCATCCACGACGGCCAATCAGAACGTGAGCTTTCGTTTATGTTACCATGTTGCCGTATTGCTGGGCGATAGATGCTGGCTCGCTGCCCACCAGCGTCGAATACGGGCAACTGCGCTGCCAGCTGTCAGAGCTCTTTTTCTCGACCTACGAAGTATAGTCGCTTGCAAGTGTTCTAGGATTCTGTTCCATGCGACACACATTATTTCCGTTTCCAGCTTACTCATTGTAAAAACCAGTCCGTAAGACTGATGCATATTAATAGATATGTCATTCAAACTTGTTTGATTGTATGAAATCCAAATAAAAGCGCCTTTGTAACATTAGCTCTAGCTGACCACCTAATGTCCGATAACCTTTCCAAAAGCAAAATTTTAGTACTACCATTTTTCAGTGCTTTCAAAAGAAGGTCCCATCGATAGGTAGAAGAGGGGGGAAAAAGTATGGAGGCTTTCAAGGAAATCAAATAAAATGAATGCAGCAGACTTGACGAAAAAATTTAGCGAATGTGAATAACAGGGAATATATTCAGCATTCTTATTTATAACTTTAATTCGCGCTTCTAAGCCGGTGCACCTGCCGCTCATGTTACTGGCATTGTCATAGCTTTGCCCACGATAATCTTTGATGTTAATGACATTCTGTGTGGGAGAGTTGTTCAGCAGTCAGCAGAGGACACAGTGTACTACCAGAGTCGGTTGATCTACACACATATATCAGGAGTAGAAACCAGTGAGACTGAATAGTATTTGAATCTCTTAATTTCGCAAATAATATGATCCAGTATTGCTGATGTAATTAGGCGGATAAATCCCACGCACGTTGCTTTTAACGAACATGACGTATGTCCCTCTCTTTTATTTGCGTAAATATGTATGTGTTCGGCCAGAAACACATCAAATTTGGCTAGTAATTCTAATAACCCTACAGAATTTCCATTGTAGGTTGAAACAACAATTTCGTCACTACCGCAAAATGCTAGGCCACCCTCAGCTAAAAAACTTTTTCGCTATTCTATGCGAACTGCTTTCTTCATGTCTCTTCAGCAAAATATTTGCATTCTTCCAGTCATCTAATCCGTCTTTCGTAAACCGTGGTGAGCCCTCAGAATCTGCCACTTTGCAAACAAAACGGAACAGTCGCCCTTTGCTTTCTGAATAGCCCAACCAATCTCTCATGTACGTTTTATTCGTTAGTTTATGTTTATATGTGAAAAAACTACTTTCTACATAATCCTGGCTTATTTTCCTTCTCGTATATTTTTACTACTGTTCAAATGTTGGAACTTCGCTACTTCCTTTCATAATCCAATAATCTCTGTCAAAGTTGTTTGGCCACTCACCAATATCGTTAGAATAAATTTTATTTTCACTTTGTGTTCCACTTGTGTAAGATGCAGTAACATCGGAAGCCTATAACATTTTTTCGACTTTTCTTTGTCTTGAAGACGAGGGCTCTGGGCTGGTAGGACTTCCTATGCTTTTCATTTCAGTTTGGCTTGGAGACAGTATGGCTTAAATGGAAAGACTTGCTGTCTGTTCAATTGCTGTATCTCTTGTGGAAAACTTAACTACATCGGAAAGGTAGCGTATTCTGTTGAATATTCTGTAGTGAGAGTATCATCCTTACAATCAACTACAGCTTTTGTATTCTGTATTTCTTTTTCTGCATGTTCGGCGAAATCATTCTGAACATTGAAAAACTCATACAGTTTACCTGTTTTAGATGCAACAACATGGGTCTTACTCTCCCTTTCATCTCTTGCTTTACGCATGGCACTTCCAGAAGTGTAGTGGCGTCCAGTATCTCTCTGTCTGCTGCTAATGGTGGTTAGCTCGATTTGTGTAGAAGGGAAAATAAATTACAAAATAAAATGGAACACTACTATTTAATCAGATGGCATAACACGTAAGTATCGTAAATAATATACGTCCATTTTCTATTGAAGCAAGTGCCAGTTGACTGCGCAAATATATATATATATATATATATATATATATATATATATATATATATATATATATATATATATATAATGTGTGTGTAAATTTTGAAAGACCAGAAGACCAGAATAACTCGAAAAATAAGCTTTACACGAAAAAAATTTAGAATCTGATTCTGCAATAAAAAATGGGGATTCCCATTTGAAATTTTAAAGTTGCCTCCCGCCCCATCCCCAGGGGGCTGGGGTGGCGGGCTAATTTTAGCACCAGCAGATGTCCCCCTTGAAAATAATCAACTCTGGATTCTACACATTTTTTCGCGTGAAGCTTATTTGAGACTTTTTCACCCATAGAGCTTTTGCAAATGATGCGTGCCGTGTAAGCAGAAGCGAGTGTCAGCTCACTCGCACTATACGAGAGTAGGGAGAAACCGAATGTCGCCTTCCAAGAGATTAGACTGCTACAGCTTCTCGCCTATCAAAATCCATTGAATCTCTGCCCATAAAAATTATGCAGGATGAAGAAGAAAACGAGTTGAGAGTAAGCTCTCAGCTGTTATCTACCCATCAATACAGACTCAGGCACATCTTTAAATTATTCGTAATTAGCGTTCTCAACAAAACATCATCCACTTGGCTTCTCGTTTTAGATTTAATAATGGATCACGCTGGTAAAATCTCGGCTCCCACAAACGACCTAGCTTGAGAATGTGGGCCATATGGTGAAAGTATGCAGTTAAGACCTGACTGCACTCGCGTGCACTGGTTTTTCGTCACTCTGCCACACTGTAGCCATTTTGAGTCTATGCGCGAAGTACAAACGTAACCTCGACTTATCAACTACCTACGAGATACAGTGCGGCAGTTCCTGGATTTGAATGGAAAGACAGTCAAATAGAAACGGTTGAATGTAAAATAGCGAGAGCTAGTAAAGACATGACTGACTAAAATAATTATTTTTCGGCTATTTCAAATGCAGATGGAAGTGTATGGGCTTTTCTTTGCGCTCTTATTTATACGTTTCAGTTGCAGATATCATAGACAACTCTCCAAATTAAGATGCAAATAATAGACTGACGTTCGATGCTTTTTTACAACCTCCAATGGTAGGAAGGGCGATGGACGCTAAAATGAGGAAGTAAGTGATAATGAAAACTGTTCTGAAAATTTAAAATCATCTGTAATAGCGAAGGAGTACACGAAACCGACTGTCACTTTATGGAAGACTAAAAAGAAGAGAATCTTTCAGGGCTTTTAAGTAGATTTTTTAATTATTATGACAAAAAAGATCTTTAAATTAACAGTAAATAGGATAGAAAGCGATGTATGCGTGTGTAAATGTTTTCAAATGTTAACATAATGGATCTACCTAAATTTAATATCGTATGCTACAAAACGTAACGGTACGCGGTGTTAACATATTGAGCAATGGGACGTTATAGCCACAATACAAGTAGGCCCATTTTTTTAATACTCTGTGACCTGGGTGTAAGTATTCAATAAGAGTTCTAGTGTGGTGCGAAAGGTAGCCCATCTTACTATAACAAAACAACTAGGTATTGTTACGTAACAGTCATATTTACTGTGTGTGAAGTATTTTGCAACGACATTCTCGTTACTATGCCTATGTGAGTGTTCGATAGACAGAATATGTATATGTGTATTTTCATTTTAGAAATAAGGTATGGTCGTCGTCCTATCAAAATGGGACGAAGGACGACACACTCGTGCAGTCTGTGAGTCAGTAATACTATATAAAACTACACAACATGACGACAATATCTGCAGATCGACACTTGCTGTCGCCTCTGTTAGTCTTTTTAGTCAGCAACTTAGGAATCACTACATAAAATCGATGTCAACCACTTAATAATCTTCTATTTTGTAAAAGAAGTTCACGAATGGCCTCCAAGCACTGATTGTTAGATGTCTGTGCCTCGCGGGGCATTTGTCGATTGCCCTTTTTCAATCGCTGTTGCCAACGTCAACACTCCCGCGCATTTACATATCTTATTGTTGTGCTGTGTTGCCTTGGTTGTATGTAAGGGCTTGGTTGCATGAAGTAAATGTCACTGAGAGGTTATTGCTGGCCATCGAGGTTAGCTCCAACACACCGATTACCCTGTTCTTCATCGTGACGCCAGAAACATTATTAATAATTTGACAGAATGTTGCCAACTTAACCAATTGATGATATAATTCAACTTTTTCACTAGTCTACTAGCAACAAATAAATTGAAGTGTCGGCAGAAGTGCCAACACCGTGTTGTTTGAGGAAGCCGAAATGCACGCTATAAGCTCACGCAGGATGGCGTGAGGTCTGAAACAGGATACGTAATGAATGCTATAAAGAAAAGTACGTAGCTGCTGGAATACTTAACTTTAATCCACAATTGGGGAACATTGGTCTTGTTGGTACAGTATTATCATTTCAATATAACTTGGTGATGGCGCCTTGCTAGGTCGTAGCAATTGACTTAGCTGAAGGCTATGATAACTATCTTCTCGGCAAATGAGAGAGTCTTCGTCAGTGTCTGTTGCTAGCTACGTCGGCTGTACAACTGGGGCGAGTGCTAGTACGTCTCTCTAGACCTGCCGTGTGGCGTCGCTCGGTCTGCCATCACTGACAGTGGCGACACGCGGGTCCGTCGTATACTACCGGACCGCGGCCGATTTAAAAGCTACCACCTAGCAAGTGTGGAGTCTGGCGGTGACACCACATGAATGATATACTTGAAATGACTGTCAAAAAAAGAATATAAAGAAAAGAAACCCTCTAACATGACAAGAGTTTTCGCGCCCAGGTGCGAGCCTCCCCCAATGCACGGGGCCCATAGCATTATCTTACTCCCGCTATGTGGCTAATCCAGCACTGCCACATGGTGTAAACTTCTAGTTGAGTGGCAAGGGCTAGCTATGCACATCGTGAAGTGTGCACTTTGTGTGTCAAATCGGTAAGGCAATTACATCAAGCGAGATGCTCGTGCGCAAAAGCTCCATAAAATGTGCACAACTTAAGGTGTACCCACGTCACTGATGCCAAGTTTCACGGAGTCTTAGAGGAGTAGATTTAAGTGCCACCATTTTTCAGACTACAGCATCTGTGTTAATAAACCCGCAAGGTGCCGAAAGTTAAATCTTGTGCTCTTACACAGCAGTCGCCACTCCTGAGTAAAGTAAGGCAAATCTAAAGTCGAAGAACAGAGATAAAATAATTACGATTAAAGTAAAAAGTCCAACCATAATTCATTTATACAAAAGAAAATATTGCTTGAAGGAAATGTAATTTCTTTAAACTTAAGATTACGACTGGACTAATTACTCCATCCCTAAGCATCGCAAGCTGGCATTTTTGATGAAACAACTACGTCTCCACACAATCAAAGCACCCAACACAGTCAAAAAGAGGCACATCAGAGTGGCGTCACGGGAAGTATCACCATGGTGAATTATCGAGATACGAAGGCGGTGAACCAAACTTTTGGCCTACCTAAGATGGCAAAAGTCTGCTTCAAGTTTGTGACGTACTGATTACTCCCTTCTTTTTTTTATGTCGATGGCTGTTTCGCCTCTACTGACACTGCACACCGTCTATTGTCAAACAGAGCTATTTTCTCTTTTTCTGCAGGAAAATAGCAACTCGGTAAGCGAACAATCAACAAACGACGCAAAGCATGTGAAATTTAAGCAGCGTGAGTATAGTGACACAAATCATGATCGAAACTCTGTACGGTATATATCACCAGCACAGCGTTTGCAGTATTTAATGCAGTACTTGCATCGAGGTAAGTGTTCAAGCTAAACTACGATGCCTTACAATGTATAGGAGACGGTGCTAACAAATTCCCAGTTTACTTTCTGACTAATATCGGTAACTCAACAGACAAGTGCTTCACTACAAACGGAGTGATGTGGCGCTATAGTTGCAAAATTGAAGTCAAATCCAGGTCAAGCACGTTTCAAATTACAATTCAGCCATATATATTTTTTCTGTAGTTTAAAGTCATTGCTGGGGCACAGTTCTATGAACGAGCACGGTCGACTTCTTTCCGCATTCCGAGTTTGTGACCATCACTAATGATCGCGATGTTGACTGTGCATTAAAGAGTAATCTTCCGTCCTTTCTTCTTCTTCTTCTTCCTTCCAGTTTGTTTTCTATATCGTACTGAAACAGTGTATGGGCCTATTAACGCGTTAAAATTATAGATTGCTGGTAAAGCCCTTAACCTAATGTACTGACTTCTATATTCTTTCTCAGTTTATTCCATTTATTATGAAACGGTCTTTGGAAAGTTTGGTTCTGTAGAGGGGTTCCATTATAACATGAAAAAACGTTGGCTTTTACCGATCCCTGTTTTTGTTAATTTCTTGCACATGACGCATTTCTGAGAGTGCACTTTTTACGCTGCTAGATCATAAATAACATTTTTACATTGTGTTAGCTGCTGCCGGTGTGTGATAACTAAAGGCCTACTGCAATGCGGAAACAATCACTGTAGGCCATGTACTCCTCACGATATATTGTGCTGGGAGAAGTAGGGCCTATATTTATATGGAATTAAGTACTAAATTACTTATTGATATTTCCTTTTAACTTTTTTATCATCATATTGTGTGGGGCCTACAAACATCATACACGTGTAAATATAAAGAGGGGTCCAGGAAAAATGTGGACATGCTTTGATAGTCGATATTAATATAACAAACTTATGTACTGTTACAATTCTAGCACGGTGGGGAAGGCTATTTTGCGTGATCAAAGTGACCCCCTTAGCAGCCAAGCAATGTTGTTGCCGCTGAACTGTTGCCGACATACAACTATCAGTGTTGATGCCTCAATGGTTTCAGTATAGCTGACTTCTGATGATAAACTTAATTTTTCAAGGGCTCTCAGAGGTAGAAGTCAAGAAGTATAAGGTCTGGAGGCCATGGTGGGTACTCAACAGCTCTTCGACCTATCCATCATCCAGGTAGATATTCATGCAAATTAGGTTTGACATTTCTGAGGTAGTGAGACGGACTTTCATCTTGTTGTGGGTAAAATCTTCCTTTTACAAACACCTCTCATATGGTAAAATCGATGTTTGGAGCATATGATGATACACCTCACCAGTTACGGTACCTTCAAGGAAGGATGGGCCAATCAAACCATGCAATGGCAGACTGCACCACACATATGGAAGATTAACTTGTTTGTCCAGGTGAACAAGAGGATTTTCAGTAGCCCACTACACACAATTGTGGCTGTTTACAGTACCATTCAGTATCATTGTGCCTTGTCAGACCAGATAACCATCTCTGCAAACTGTTCATCCTTGTGAAGTACACCTTCAAACTGCTCGCAGTACTCCATCCTTTGATCCAGGTTGTCCTCATTCATTACCCACTTTCATGTGCACTCTGCTTCACAGATTTGGTGAGGTGACCTAGTACAATTTTGCAACACAGCAGCGACAGAAACTGAACTTATTGATGTTTTTGGTCGCCCAGACCTTTCCTTAGGCACATCCTGAACAATACCAGTACCATTGGCTTTGTAGTTATTCTGAATGCAATAAATTGTTGTATGTGTTGGTGGCAGAGTTCTGTACACATTATGCCATAGCTTTTGCATCTCCATCATGTTTTTGTACTTCCACTACTGCTTCAATATGGCCTTGCATTGCTAAAAAGACAATCTTATTTTTTTCATTGCTGCACTGTCATCTACTGGAAAACATGCATCAACATCTGTTGAGGAAACAATGGAGAATGCTACTGCCCAAAACTGCACTGATATGTCATTTTGTTCCGAATACATCTACTATCAAAGAGTATCTACATTTTTTTTTGTGTCTATGTATGTATAGACACACACAGGGTGTCCCTTGAGTCATCAGGGGCATTTTCTCTGGTGTTTCAGCAAATAGTTTGTTTAGTTTTTGCAACATAGTGTGCTGTCAAAATTCAATGGTCGTTGCCAACATCAGCACACTAAGTCGCCGCTGGTGTACCTTGGAACATGTAGTAGGAGTGGGTCCAAACAAATTCTGCTCCTAAAGTCTTTCATGTGTCACGCAGTGTCGATTGTTACAAACAAAATATTTTTAAAGCTCGGATTTACATGCCCAATCAATAGAGCAGCTCCATGTTAGTCTAGTGGGCTATTTGTTTGATCAATATGCATTAACAGGCAATGAAGAATAACCAGTCTCCAACAGTGACTGAGGAGCACTTCTGCATGCCAGTAGCAGTCGGTGCGGGCCAGCGTGGTGCTGTCATTGCTGGAGTACTAGTTACTCTTCATGTTTTAATGTCCTTGCTACACATATCAAAACAATACATTACGCATTGATTATGTATAGGCCATGTACACTTGTGTACAACATGAATGAAAAATTAGTGCAGATAATCTTTTTAATTCTTTTGCTGAGTAGCATAGCAAGGAGGGGCAGTGCCTTTTTTCAGAGTAGGTGTCTTTCACCTAACGGAAACTTCATGTGGGAATTTCAGTGTTATAGGAAAAGACAAATTGCTACTTATTATAATGAAGACACTCAAAGTTGCAGATAGGCACAGTTAAAAGATACTTAGGTACATAAAACTAACTTCATCAGCAAAAGGGAAACACACACCATTCATTCCCGCAAGAAAGCACACCTCATGCACACATG
Organism: Schistocerca serialis cubense; assembly: GCF_023864345.2. Taxonomy (NCBI): domain Eukaryota; kingdom Metazoa; phylum Arthropoda; class Insecta; order Orthoptera; family Acrididae; genus Schistocerca; species Schistocerca serialis. The sequence continues at coordinate 916,876,099 of NC_064641.1, forward strand.
ACCACCAACTCCAGCATCTTGGGCATCTGCAACTTTACGCATATTCATTATGGTAAGTAGCAATCTGTCTACTCCTACATTGTTGTGTTTTTCCTACAAAGTAATACAGAAGTAATTACCATAATTATCATTTTGAGTAGATTAGTGCCAATCATATTCTGTTGTTTGTATACTTTACACAAGTAGCAAGCAGAAATTGCTAGAACTTGATTTATTCCCTTCCTGAAGGTTCTCCTTTGTAGGTCACCATGTGTGAATAAACGCAAGTAACAGGTAAAATACTTTTCTCTAAGTCATTTTTTGCATGGTGACGCATGATGGTGACAAACGTTAAAATTATTGTAAACCCACATGTGTGCATGCAACTGTCTTGAATTTTTAGAAGCCTGGCAGTTATGAGGTGGTGGTGGTGGTATGTGTCATATTGGTGAATAGGTTGTTGCATTTTATGGTTCTGTTTCTTTTCCTCTTAGTGTGTCGAGAAGCTTAGAATAAAGAGGGATGCAACTGTTGTTATGTTTAATTTTCTAAAAATATGGGCAGCATAAGGGAGAAGCCATATGGCAAAGAACCAAGGGTGAGACCCAGGAGAATGTGGCTCAATGAAATTGATTGCTTTGTGACAGATTAGGAATAAATAACTGGTAGGAGGCAGCACAAGACAGGAGCATCTGGAGGAATCATATGAGATTGGCACGGGAGCTTTGAGTCCCTTAGAATACTATTACTACTACTAATACTAATACTATGGGCCACATGACTGTTTACTTTTGATTCTAAAACCACATCAGTTTGCACTTTTGAAAATTATTATTTTTGCTCCAGAGGAATTGTCACAAAACAGAAATCAGTTGACCTGCGCAGTTTTACTTGCAGAATATTGCATACAGTGGAGAAGTGAACAAAATAAATATCTCAAGGTGGTTCAGCACTTCATTGCTAAGTAAAACAAAAGAACACTAATTGTTTCCGATAGTTCACATCTGAACAATCCGCCACCAACTTCACCTACATTTTCGTGGAACATATGCAGATCACAGCATGAATGAATAAGTGATAAGATTTTGTCTTGAATCAGTGATGAAGACAACATGATGGATGGAGTTAAATAACAGTTATTGATCAATATATTTCCACTTCCCAAACTTATGTTCCCTCACCTTGAATGCCTTATGGCAAAAGGCGATATCACAGGAATAAGATGAAAGAACAGCACTCCTTCATTTATTCTCAGTGGCTTTGCATTCATCACTTTTACAATTTCTAGATTTTTGTTCTGATAAATTCATTCATTCAACCCATAGCAAAATATGCATTTATAACAAATATGTTGTTCTTACATATGAGTCCTTATTTTTCCTATTTCACATAATTACACCATCTCTTATGAGAGTAAAAATTAGTGCAAAAAAGGAAATAATAATATAAAATGCTTTAATAATACAGTGAAGATAAATAGTTAAAAATTTAGAAACATACAGAATAAATAAATATGCTTTTATGAGGATAGGACAGGTGGCTGATCATGGCCTTGAGGAAATATCCATTCAAGTATTTGTCCGAAAAGGAAAATGATGAAAAACCAAAATCAAGTTAGCTGGACAGAAACAAACTCTTATCTTCCCAAATATGAAGTCAGTCTCTTAACAGCTGCACTGCATGATTCGCCTGGACCCAATCGTACAGTGTTCTTTGTTTTACACCCAGTTTTCACCAGCCAACTTATAATATAAAACATAGTTCTGCCCATCACTGCACAAATGAATGACATCCACTGGTGGCTCCCAAACCATGAGCATGCTGTTATACTCCTTGCACTAACTCCAGTCTGTTAGGAAAACTGACTTTAGATCTGTAAACATGCAACTACACCCTGGGCATGTCTTCATGTCCTCCCCTATTTCCACCTGGAGAAGTGAGTCATCACCTGCCCATGGCAAGTGAGATATTGAAATCTGGAGAATCACAATATTTCAGATTATAATTCTTGGCATTTTTTATCTTATTGAAGTATTACAATATGAACATGTATTGTAAAGTGACTGTGTGTTGTTGTTATTCCCTTTCATTATTAACCACTAGTCAAAGTCCTCTAAGTAATCCATAATATTATAATCCACATGTCTTATGAAGAATGTTTTAGCTACATCTTTAAATAGATGTATTTTAGTAATCTTTTTCATCTCTTTTGGCAATTTACTACACAATTTTATTCCTTGGTAGAAAATGCTAATGGGTCCAAACTGGCACTTATTCCATGATTATATACAGAACTTGTACTGAAATACTGGGTAATGTTGACCCTGATATGCACACCATATGGGTACGTGTACTCACTTGGTGGAGCAAGGATACACGATTTTCTAAACAATTTGTTTACAATGAGACTAACTACTACTTCTAGTTATCATTCCAATGGTCCTTTTCTGCAGTTTAAAAACTGTTTCTATGTTGTATTCCTTCAGTCCTCAGACAAGACTACCATAGCTAAGAACTGAATGTCCGCAGAAATAGTATGTCACCACAAGACACTGACTATTACAAACTAATGACAGAACCCTAAGAGCATAGCATACTGTTGATGTTCTTTTTGTCGCTATGTTTGTGTGTTCACTTAATGTCAATTGACAATCAATATTCACTCATAAAAACTTTGTTACGCAGTCCATAGGTTTATCACCCATGCTTTATGCCACAGAGCTATTATCCCTATTTATGCTGAAGTACACATTGTTTTTTTTTTTTTTTAATTCTTTGTGGACAGTGGTCATTTATTACATACTACACAATCAATAACATCCTTGAAAGTTTCATTAACTTTCTCTAATAAGAGTTCTGATGTTTGTCAGTGATACGACGTTGCTATCATCAGCAGATATTTTCTCCATGTCTTGTACAGTTTGGAATGTCATTGTTATAGATTAAGAACATAAGTTGACCCAATACACCACCCTCAGAAACACCTATGTTTATGTATTTCTTGTCTGACACTTGTTTTACAAAATAAAAAGGGCAGATTTCTAGTCACTACACAGAGGATGCATTGAGTCAGAGACAGGCACAATGAGAAGACTGCTCAATATTTAAGCTTTTGGACAAAGAAATCCATAATATGAAACATGAAAACTCACAAGCTCAACTGACACACATGGCAACTGTTTGTAATTGCAGGGGCCTGCTGCAGACTGTGACTGTGTTGATGTAAGAAGAAATCTGAGGTGCATGATGGGAGTAATGAGGAGGCATGTGGTGGGGACCAAGAGGGATATTATGGTAGGGTGGGGGCAACATGCAGGGATGTGATGGGGGCAGGATAGGGCTGCTAAGTGCATAGTTGGGAGGTTGTGCTGTGAGGGGGAGAGGAGAGAAGCAGAAAAGGGAAAAAGACTACTAGGCACATTGGTGGAACAGAAGGGGTATGACATACTGGAGCATGGGCAGAGAAGGGAATAGACTGATTAGGGACAGGGACTAGCGAAGGTTCATTAGTCCGGTCCTATAACTAGACTTGTGATTTAACATCCTGTCGACAATGAGGTATTACGGTGTCCTACAACAACCTATTGTTGAAACTGTAATGTTATTTTTGCTTTTAAAAGCCTCTGGCCTAAGACATTTGATGGTGCCACAGTTGCATTTCTTTTGATGTTCCTTGGGTGTAGCCCCCTTTTGTGTTTATTTGTCATGTGTTTGCTCTTCAATACACTTTGCTTTGTATTAAGACATAGTAAAAGTTGTGCTTTTGTATTCCTGTGTATGAAATTGAATTCCATAAATTTTAATACGTTATGGGCCCAGCACGCTTCCATAAACTTTAATACCTATCCCCTCTCTGGCTCCCACTCCAGCATTACGCAGGCCTTCATTTCACTCACTAATCCCTGATCTCCACCTACCTACCCCCTTCCCTGCTCCCACTACAGCACTACACACATCTAATCCATCAATGCAGCTACTGGTACTATTTCTTCCTCTTCTGTACTTCTGTCCTGTCCCATCACCATTTCCCCCTTCCTTTCCCCTCTGTCCCTCCATGCTCTCACAGGAAACAGATTTCCCCCATCCGTACATTGCTATCCCATTCCCCATCCCGTGCTGCCTCCTTACCCCCACCACCCAACCCATATTGCTGTTCATATCAGATAAAGATGCAGTCATGGTCTGCAGTTGGGTCACACAGGCTGGAAAATCTTAAATGTCTAAAACAGGCTTCTCATTGTTTCTGTCAACAACTCCTCTACGTGGTGAGTAAAGTTTTTATTCCATCTTGGATTTTTCATTGTTTAACTTGTTTTACTAAAAATTTATCATCAGCAGCTGTGTGAACTATCTTACCATTTGCATATAACGACAGAAACAATCAATTATTGACAAAATGATTTAATTGGATCGATAAAAATCTACCCACAAAGCGGCAGCAGAACACACTCATAAAAGATGGCTGTAATAGGCTAGCTTTTGGAGCCAGTGGCTTCTTCTTCAGCCAGATGGGTTGAATTGGAAGGAAGAGGGGTGAAGTAAAAAGACTGGAGAGGTCTAGGAAAAGGGGCAAATTTCAGGAAACTCACCCATAACTACAGGTCAGGGGAGACTTACTGAGCAGGATGAGAAGGAAAGACTGACTGTTGGGGACTGCATCGTACAAGATTTGAAGACTTGAGGGCTTGAAGATGGAAGACAGGGTAATATGCAAGACTGAGATTACTGATTAAACATCATGTATGAGTTAATAAAAGTGAAAAGTTAAGTGTATTGTGCATAACAAAGGTGGGATGGGAAAGGCGAAAAATAGATGGGTAAGACAATGAAAGTTGTGGACAACTGAAACGGAGTGAAGCAAACAGTAGTTATTGTCAAGAGAAGCTGAGATAGAAGAAATTAACATAAATTAAGACCAGGTGGGTTGTGAAAACTGATAACATATTGTAGTACTTGTTCCCACCTGCTGAGCTCTGAGAAACTGGTGTTTGGGGGAAGAATCCAGATGCTGCATCTGGTGAAACAGGCACCGAGGTCATGGTTGTCAAGCTGTACAGAATGTTTTGCAACAGGATATTATGAGTTGCCAGTACACACCCTCTGGCTATGCTTACTCATCCTAATTGATAATTTGGTGGTAGCCATGCTGATGTAGAATGCCTAACAATGTTTACATAAGAGCTGGTATATGAGGTGAAGTAGTTGTTGGTAAGTATAAAGTTGATTAAGGTGAGCAGGAAGTATGTCATAGATATGGATTCATGTGGGAACTGACTGAGGAAATGTGCAACAGCAGACAGGGGGGATGTTGATATATAGGGAGGTGGCATCAACAGTGACAAGCGAGGTGTGTGGTGGGAGTGGGATAGGCACAAATTTCATATGATCTAGGAAATGGTTGGAACCTTTGGTGTAGGAGGGGAGTCTTTGTACTATCGGTTGCAGATGTTGATCAACTAAGGCAGATATATGTTTGGTGGGTGCTTTGAAGCCAGCAACTATAGGACGGCAAGGATGATTGGGTTTGTGGAGCTTAGGAAAAAAGTAGAAGTTGGGGGTTAGGTGAGAAGTTCTATGACTGAGGAGTTAGTCCTTGTTAGAGGCCTGAGGTTTTAAGAATGGACTGCAGGTCAATTTGAATCACGGGGATGGGATCTTGATGGCAGACAGCTGGCATATACCTGCACTAACATACTCCTTTAGGTCAAGTACTACAGTACAGACCCTTTGTCTGCTGGGAGTGTAATGATGGAGTCATCAACTTTTAGGGTATGTACAGCTGGAGTTCTGCACAGGACAGGTTAGGGTCATGCTCTAGCAACCTGAGGAAGGGTAGTGAAGCAATGCTGGATGTGAGGAATTCTTGAAATGGTTGTAAGGGATGATTTTGAGGTAGTGTTGGTGGATCAAGTTGAGATCATGACCTGAACTGTTCAAGGCAAGATCAATGGCAGGTTTGCTGTTGGAAACTTTACAATACATGTTTGGGATTGGGTTGCAAAGTGATATTTCCAATGGATATTGTGCGTGAAGAAAAGTAGGTCTTTCACCAAAGCAGCGTGATCAAATGAAGGTTTAGGGCTGAAAGTGAGGTCCTTAAATAATACAGATAATTCAGGAGGGGAGAGAACTTCAGATGAGAGGTTAAGGACACTGTAATGTTGTGACTGGTTCTTGGTCTGGGAGGCAGTGGTGAAGGCCGTGAGATGTTAAAAAGGTTGGCCAAGCTCATCTTGTAGGAGATGAGTGGTGGTTGATTGTGTGGCTGTTTAGTGAGCTGCAGAGGGACAGGAAGGGAAACACGACTGTTCAGGCAGTTTAGGAGAAGGTGGGATAGCTTTTTGAGCTGAAGTCTGTTGTTGTTGCAGTTTGAAGTTGGCTTGGTGGATTATACCATTCAGGGAAACATGAGGGGCAGATAACTACAGGATTTTGTAGAAGGAGAGAAGGCTGGTACAGTGGACATTGACTGATGAGGCGTATAGGTCACAGATTAGCCGGGTAAGAGCAAGAGGTTGCTGTATTTGAAATTGCATAGTTTCATCAAACTTATCACTAACACAGGACCTAAGTTTACTTAATAAAAATGTAACATGGTAAATTTGGACATATATTTGGTATGTTTTCTCCATGTTAATTTTGAATCAAGATGAATCTTGAGGAGATTAGCAGAAACTGTCATAGTCATTATCTTTTAATACATATATCTAAAAACATAATATGAGAAGGATATTGAGTTTTATTTTCCACTATCAGCACACAGTTCATTGAGTCAAAGCTGTATACTGGAAACTCAGAGATTATCCTCAAGTGTTTATATGTAGGAACCCTCATTTCCAAATCATAGCTCACACAATTCTCATTCTGTTTACTTTCACATGACACAAACCATAATAAAAACCAACAGATTCTGAACGGTGATATTACCAGTAGTCCTTGCCTGCTGGGTGTTACATGGTCAAAAGAGTATGGATATTACATTTATCAGCAAGGTTATGACACTCATCTTTAGGAAAAAGAAGAAAAAAAAACACCCTTGGTTCTTGTTTCTCAACATTGCTATCAGAAATTTGTAGGGCCCCTTTAGATTAGGGTGAATGAAGCAAGAAACATGCCACTGGTGTGGATTTATATTTTTTAAAAGAAGCAATAAAATTATATCAAAGGAATGTTTGTCCAAGAAAACTAATAAATTATGGAGCAGTATTTCTGGACAGTACTTACATGCAGGGTGAGAAATGTGTATTACTGTCAACAGACATATATAGTTTGAAGATTCAACAGTAACCTGGATAAAGATTCAATGCATGAAATTTGTGGTGGAGAAATCACTCAGACCTCATTTCAAGTACATTTCTTTGATTAACATTCACTTCTAACTAACTAAAGTGAAGTGTGGTAAACATAATAAATAAACAATGCTAAATGCAGGCAAATTTGTAATATCCAGTAAACTGCTCCTTTTTATTGCTGAATGAAACATCTGTGGATTAAATTGGTATTCAGTGTAATGTGACATGGTGATGTTGACAAAAAAAGAATGTTGATCAGTTAGTTATTTGCTCACTCTGCTGAACATAACTGAAACCTCTAGCTGTGATGTGGAAAGACTTTTTAATTATTATAGTATATTTTCTCACAAAAAATTGGGTAACATGTTGACCATTTCCATGATTAATTGTTGGGTGTTATTACTGGCCACCAGACTCCACCGTGACAGTTCTAGAATTATTCAAAGGGAGTCTACACTCTGTATCACAGAAGTACCTGGATCATGCTATATTAGTCGGAGGCGACTTCAACCTACCTAGTATAGACTGGGATGTCTATGGATTCATTACAGGTGGTACAGACAAGCTGTCATGTGAATTACTTTTGAACACATTATCCGAAAACTGTCTTGAGCAGCTAAATCGACAGCCAACGCGTAACGGAAATATTTTAGATCTGGTAGCCACGAGCAGACCAAATCTCATCGATGGTGTCAGTGTTGAGACAGGGATTAGTGATCATGATGTTGTCATTACGACTGTGGTTACTAAAGTTAAAAAGTTGGTCAAGAAGCCTAGGAGAGTGTTCTTACTAGAAAGAGCAGATAAGCAGTTGTTAGCATCCCACTTAGTAAATGAATCGACTTCATTTACTTCCGGTACGATGGATGTGGAAGACTTATGGGCAAATTTTAAACACATTGTAAATCACGGATTGGAGAAGTATGTACCGAAAAAGTGGGTTACGGACGGAAAAGACCCACCGTGGCTTAACAGCGCAATTCGGAGAATGCTCAGGAAGCAAAGACAGTTGCACTCGCGGTGCAAGAAAGATCAGGAGAATGAGGACAGGCAAAAGTTAGTAGAGATTCGTGCTGCTGTAAAAAGAGCGATGCGCAAAGCATACAACCACTACCACCATCATACCTTAGCAAAAGATCTTGCTGAAATCCCAAGGAAATTCTGGTCTTACATAAAATCGGTAGGCAAGTTGAAGGCTTCCATCCAGTCACTCACTGATCAGTCTGGCCTGGCAACGGAAGACAGCAAAACGAAAGCTGAAATTTTAAATTTAGCATTTGAGAAATCTTTCACGCAGGAGGATCGTACAAACATAGCGCCGTTTGAGTCTTGTACAGATTCCCATATGGAGGACATAGTGATAGACATCCCTGGGGTTGTGAAGCAGCTGAATGGGTTGGAAATTAATAAATCACCAGATCCTGATGGGATTCCAATTCGGTTTTACAGAGAGTACTCTAATGCATTGGCTCCTTGCTTAGCTTGCGTTTATCGGGAATCTCTTGCCCAACGTAAAGTCCCGAGCAACTGAAAAAAAGCGCAAGTGACGCCTGTATATAAGAAGGGTAGAAGGACGGATCCTCAAAATAACAGACCAGTGTCCTTAACATTGGTTTGTTGCAGGATTCTTGAACATATTCTGAGTTCGATTGTAATGAATTTCCTTGAGACAGAGAAGTTGCTGTCCACACATCAGCACGGCTTTAGAAAGCATCGCTCCTGCGAACGCAACTCACCCTTTTTTCACATGATATCTTGTGAACCGTGGATGAAGGGCATCAGATGGATGCCTTATTCCTTGACTTCCGGAAAGCGTTTGACTCGCTGCCCCACTGCAGACTCCTGACTAGGGTATGAACATATGGGATTGGTTCTCAGATATGTGAGTGGCTCTAAGACTTCTTAAGTAATAGAACCCAGTATGTTGTCCTCTATGGTGAGTGTTCATCGGAGGTGAGGGTATCATCTGGAGTGCCCCAGCGAAGTGTGGTAGGTCCACTGTTGTTTTCTATCTACATAAATGATCTTTTGGGTAGGATGGATAGCAATGTGCGGCTGTCTGCTGATGACGCTATGGTGTATGGGAAGGTGTCGTTATTGAGTAACTGTAGGAGGATACAAGATGACTTGGACAGGATTTGTGATTGGTGTAAAGAATGGCAACTAGGCCTAACTTTAAGTATAGATAAATGTAAGTTAATGCAGATGAATAGGAAAAAGAATCCTGTAATGTTTGAATACTCCATTAGTAGTGTAGTGCTTGACGCAGTCACGTCGATTAAATATTTGGGCGTAACATTGCAGAGTGATATGAAGTGGGACAAGTATGTAATGGCAGTTGTGGGGAAGGTGGATAGTCGTCTTTGGTTCATTGGTAAAATTTTGGGAAGATGTGGTTCATATGTAAAGGAGACCGCTTAGAAAACACTAATACGACTTATTCTTGAGTACTGCTCGAGCATTTGGGATTCATATCAGGTCGGATTGAGGTAGGACATAGAAACAATTCAGAGGCGGGCTGCTAGATTTGTTACTGGTAGGTTTGATCATAATGCAAGTGTTACGGAAATGTTTCAGCAACTGGGGTGGGAGTCTCTGGAGGAAAGGAGGTGTTCTTTTTGTAAATCGCTACTGAGAAAATTTACAGACCCAGCATTTGGGGCTGACTGCAGTACAGTTTTACTGCTGCCAACTTATATTTCACGGAAAGACCACAAAGATAAGATAAGAGAGATTAGGGCTTGTACAGAGGCATATAGGCAGTCATTTTTCCCTTGTTCTGCTTGGGAGTTGAACAGGGAGAGAAGATGCTAGTTGTGGTATGAGGTACCCTCCACCACACACCGTATGGTGGATTGCGGAGTATGTATGTAGATGTAGAGTGATTAAGCTTTATTCTGCGTTTATAGAGTAGCTGGTACCTGTGAAATTTCATGGTTTTTGTCAGGAATAACATTTAACTGCAAAGAATGTGGCATACACCCCACCTTACACAAAACAAGATCATCTTTCATGAAACATAAAAGGACTCTAATCCTAAATGGTGCTCAAAGAACACCATTTCACATCATATTTCTGAAAACACTGCCAATCCTATTGGAAATGTTTCCTGCGTAAGGAAAAAAAGGCTGTAGACTTTGGTGCCACCTCTGTATTATCATCACTCTCCCTGTGGACAGTTTGTCAGTAGTGCAATGCCTGTCTGATCTATCTTTCACTTCAACCTTTCTGACAAAAGATGACCTCAAGATGGTCTAATCCACCTGTCAAACTCTCAGGGTCTGAGATGACATGAGCCCTGCAAATTATGGTACGAAGTACCCCTTCATGCAGTACCGAATGGTGACAACTATCATTCTGTAGATATAAGTCAGTGTGATTAAGCTTACTATAAATGGCATGTCTCAATGTTGTGTCAACTTCCCTTCTGACCAGAATATCAAGGAAGGGAAGGCAACAATTCCTTTTCCACCTGCATCGTGAGACAGATATTCAGATGTGAATTCTGCCCCAATATGCAAAAATGCGAGACTGCTTGATAGATGCTATTTCAGAGTGAATTGTATACAGATGAACCATTTTATTGGAGATAGTTTGAAATACCTATATTATCTGCACATAAATATCAAAAACATAGCCAGGTTTTAGCTACTGAGATTGTAAGCTATCTGGTGAAACCAAATTTGGACGGATAATATGCGTAAGAATCTGTTCACAAAATAAAAAGTGTATGAATATGATGACACATCAATGCACTCAGTGATCTGGCACCATGCCAGTTTTGGGCAGTTGAATCGTCTGTTTAAGCGACAAACTGCGTAATGCAACATAGTACTTAGGTGTGTGTCCTAGCATTTTTAACAAAGAAACACATATGTTTGTTTGTTACCTGAAGCTCAAAAGATGGTATAATTTGGAAACTTTTAATGTGGAAAATTAGGTGGCAGATATTTTTGGCTGTGGCTGCACTGAAATACCGCTAGAGGTTGGGTTGAACTAAATCATTAAAAACTCTGCTCATCTCAATAAGCAATATCACTGCCATTACCAAATGCTTTCTGTTGTGCTTTGTCTGTTGTTTTCTTTTCTTATTTTGAAGTATGTCTACCACGGAGTTTGATTATGACTCCTGCAAACACCAGAAGAGATCGGTGATGCCAGTGACAGTGTGTCATTTCTGTTGTAGGCAGCTGCTCCCCTCTGGTGCTCAAAATTCTAGTTTGTTTCTTGCTCAAGACCATATGCCTCTACACATATAGTGCCCACACTCTGTACTATAGTGATTGGAAAACAAAATCTATAACGTTTTACAACTGTAACACAATTGTTTCCTTAATGTCCAAATAGAGTTATTGTACATTTGGTTCCTCATCTACGCTAGGTGTCATGTCAGTTCTACATGTTGCACTGTCAAAAGAGTGTCACACAGCTGCCAATGGAAGATTAAAATTAATAGTCTGCAGACTATGTAATCATCTAACTGGTTGGTGAAAGACAAGTGATGACCAAAATCACTGTAACTTGGAGACACATTCAGTTCACTGGTGGGAAAAGATGCTGCATTTCAACAGTAGAATCATTTTTGAAAGTTTGAATACAGACATGAAGAAAACGAAGTCCATTTCAGAAGAAAACATGTTGTAGTTGTTGTAAAAGCAAATTTTCCAGTCAAAAAGTTCCCAGTCAGCACCTATATTAACAGTTGTTTTCAATGAACTAGTTCTTGTTTGTCTTCACTCATGTATCGTGATAATCTTTTAAATTTGTGAATCTAATCATTTTTGAACAAAAACAAAAAAAAAAAAAAGATACAAATTGTGACAAAAATAGATGTGAATTTTGATAAGAATAGATGCTACATTTTCAGGCCCCAAGAAATGAGGAACACAATGGAAGAGAGAGAACACATCAAAACTCATTAGAATATCAGAGTTGGTAGTATGTCAATATAGTCTCTGGATCTTCTGGAGGAGGTTTACAATAGCAGAACCAAATATTCTGTAAGAAGTTTTAAACTTCTGTGATAAATGATGTCGCGAAACACATTTCATACATTTCTACAGATATGAAATATCCATGCCTTCATAGATTATTTACTTACTTTCAACGAGGGCTCAACCTCTTCACACAAAAAGCAAACTCAACACAGAGTACACCACTTTCCATTGTTCTTCCATATTTTATACAAGGCCAGAGTGTTTCTGGGTAACCAGTGACCCCTGCTAACTTAGAGATCCATCGATCACTGAAATTTTTGAAACGCAACACAAAAACGTCTCAAGGGCCTTCACTGTTATCATCTAGACTACCTACTGCAGCTATGAAGTCAAGGCAAATGTAATTATGGTGCAAATTGTCTCTCTGATAAGAGCAAAATCAACCTGTCCAGAGATGCAGTGTTCAGACAAGATATCTGGAAATCTTGAACATGTATTTACTTCTGTTTATTATATATGACAGTAGTATCTGTTCCCGAAAGAACAGTTACCGTGGATGACCATGCAGCTATGCTAGAAATGAAATGATAATTAAATGGACACCCTAGCTGCAAACAGGCGTTGATGTACTTTATTGGGGACATGTTGAATATGTGTTCCCCGACCGGGACTCGAGCCCGGGATCTCCTCCTTACATGGCAGATGCTCTATCCATCTGAGCCACTGCTTGCACAGAGGATAGTGCGTCTGCAGGGACTTATCCCTTGCACGCTCCCCATGAGATCTACATACCCAACATGTCCACACCACTACATTCGTAGTGCGCCTAATAGATGTTTGCCCATCATACTCATTACTCACGGCAGATTAATCTACCAAGTCCTGTACGAGTTTGGGCATAGCGTGAGTGTTCGCACAAGAAGGTCAATGGCCGGGAAGCCATATTTTTAACTATATATAACAGTAGTATCTGTTCCTGAAAGAACAGTTACCGTGGATGACCATGGAGCTTTGCTAGAAATGAAATGATAATTAAATGGACACCCTAGCTGCAAACAGGCGTTGATGTACTTCATTGGGGACATGCTGAAAATGTGTGCCCTGACCGTGACTCGAACCCGGGATCTCCTGCTTACATGGCAGACACTCTATCCATCTCAGCCACCGTGGGCACTGAGGATAGTGCGTCTGCAGGACCTTATCCGCAGTTGCTCAGATGGATAGAGCGTCTGCCATGTAAGCAAGAGATCCCGGGTTCAAGACCCGGTCGGGGTACACATTTTCAACATGTCCACAATGAAGTACATCAACGCCTGTTTGCAGCTAGGGTGTCCATTTAATTATCATTTCATTTCTAGCAGAAGCTACATGGTTATCCATGGCAACCGTTATTTCTGGAACAGATACTACCATCATATATAGTTAAAAATATGGCTTCCCGGACATTGGCCTTCTTGTGCGAACGTACATGCTATGCCCAAACTCGTACGGGACTTGATAGATTAATCTGCCACGAGTAATGAGTATGATGGGCAAACATCTATTAGGCTCACTACAAATGTAGTGGTGTGGACATGTTGGGAATGTGGATCTCACGGGGAGTGTGCAAGGGATAAGTCCCTGCAGACGCACTATCCTCTGTGCCCGCAGTGGCTCAAATGGATAGAGCGTCTGCCTTGTAAGCAGGAGATCCCGGGTTCGAGTCCCGGTCAGGGCACACATTTTCAACATGTCCCCAATAAAGTACATCAACGCCTGTTTGCAGCTAGGGTGTCCATTTAATTATCATTTCACTTCTGTGTATTATATTTATCAATACTTTGTCACATGGCATTCAGGAAAGTGTACGAATAATCATTGTCAATGATACCAATCGTAACAGAATAAAGCACAGCAGAGCTTAAAGCCTAAGACAGTGCTCCAGGACCCAGGTATTCTCCACCAACCGGTTGACACCCCCACATAATGTTCACCTCACCAGATGTTGCTGCTCCCATGTCATCAGATTTCCATGTGTCAACAGCCTGGGAGTAAATCAACCTACAGGAAAGTTCTCCGGTTTGACCAGTTGCTGCATGCCAACATCTGCTACAGTCATTACCTCTGATCCAGAACAGTTCTGCCAGGACACAGAAATTCTACACTTCCACAATGTCATCCTGGAGCAGTTGCATTTAAACCATAATGTAACTAGGCTGACATCATCGGACAGCTGGGCAGTTATGTATGTCAGGTATATGTCATTTGGTGCCATTGCAATGTCCCTGTCATCTCTACCATCACGGAACTTCAAAACTCTGCCCAAGAAGGCACCTGGACAGAAAACTGCCACACCAGAGGAGGCAGCCAACCCCCACCCTTCTTCCGTCTCAGTGGAGGACTTTGTTGCGATGTGCCACTGGGGTGATATGCAGCTCATAGAAGCAGCTACATTGGGTCATCTACACTACAGCCAATTAACTCCAGCACATGCTCAGCGGTATTACATACACAAACCGGGTCTCCTGTCAGCCCACTAGAAGATGCTGAACAGTGTATTCACATTATTCATCACCGACACCAGCAGCTCCAAAGTGCAGTAATTGTAAACAAACAGTAATTGAGAAGTACTTCTATCAACAAACTGTGTTCTCCTGTTACACCTGCATTCTTGTCTGCCAGGAAACTTCCACCCATATCCAACCATCCTCAAAACCTTTGTATAACCAACATCAGAAGAATGTTCTACCTGATATCCCTTGTAGTCAGCATCAAAAGTATGTCTGATCCTACTACAGCCTTTGTAATTGGTATCAGAAGAATAGCTGAAGATGAAGATGGTGCTGGACAATTGATTGATTGCAGATTGATTCTTCCAGGTATTCAGGCTCTCAGACCCTTAACAGAAACCCACACCATTGTCCAGATTGCCTCTCTAGCAGTGTCAGCCAGTGGAGTTGCCAAAGCATCTCTATGAAGTTTTTGCTCTTATTAAAAGAACCTTTAACAAAATGTGCTTCCCTCCATTGGATCTTCTCTATTTTCTATACCACTCCTAACTAGTATGGGCACCAGACTGACTAGTAGTATTCAAGTATTGGTCATATAAGTGTCCTGAAAGCTACCTTCTTCGTTGACAGACTACATTTTGTGGAAATTCTGTTGGTGAATCTTAGTATCACATATGCCTTAGCAAAGATTAATTTTATATGTTTGTTCCTATTCAGATCGCTCCATACACATACTCCTGGATGTATTATACAAGTAACTGTTTTCAGTAATTGTTCTGCAATTGTGTAATCATACAATAACAGGCTTCTGCATAATATAAATATATATGCAATAAATTACATTTATGTTGAGGGCAATTTCCACTTCCTGCCAGCATTTCCGAACAATCCTACAGTATTGCAACTTCTGTGTGAACAACAGCAAAATGCCACATGGAATTCTGATGTTATCCACTAGCTCATTTACGTATATTGTTAAGTAATGGTCCAATAACATTTCCTTGTGATGCATATGAAGTTATTTTTAGGTCTGAAGACTTCTGTTGATTAATAATGCTGTGGTGTGTTGTGTTTGTTAGAAACTCTTCATCCAGTCACACTGTTGCTCTCATGTTCAATGTGTTCATGTTTTGTTCACTAGGCAGCAGTACAGAAAATTACTGAACGACTTCCAGAAGTCATGAAACACAGCAGCAACATGGTCTACTGCTTTCTGGATCTTGTGGACAAACAGAGTGAGCTGGGTTTCACACTATTGTTATTTCTGGAAGCAATGTTAATTACTACAGAGCAGATTATCGTTCTCCAGAAATGTCATAAACGTGAGCATTAAACGTGTTCTAAAATTTTACAACAGACTGATGACAGCGATATAAGCCTATAGCTATGTGGATCTGTGTGATGACCCTTTGTGAAAACCAGAATGACCTGTGTTTTTTCTAATCATCTGGAACTCTTTGCTCCTGTAGAGGCCTATGGTACACTGCTGCTAGAAGAGTTGCAAGTTCTTTCACATACTATATGTATGATAGCATATATGATGTATGGTGTATGATATCCCCATCAGGTTCAATGGTCTTTCCCCTGCTGAATGCTTTGCTTTTCTATCCCAGAGTCACATGCTTCAATATCTGTCATATTCGTCATTTGTGTGACAATTTAAGGGAGGGAATCCCTTCATGAAACAGTTTTGAGAAAAGCTTAGTATTTTAGTCTTTTTTCCATCGTCCTCCATGTCAGTGCCATTATGGAGACACAGGGTCTGGACAGGTGGCTTCAGTCTGTCTACTGAATGAACATGAGGCCAGAACTTCCTAGCATTTTCTGTCAAGTTTGTAGACAGAACTTTACTTTCAAATTCATTGAGTGCTTTACACATGGCCCTCTTCATGCTATTTTCAATTTCAATTAGTTTTTGTTTGTCTGTGAGGCTTTGGCTACATTTAAATTTGCAGTGAAGCTCTACTCTTCTTTTGTAGCAGCTTTATAATGTGGTTTTCAAACCATGGCAGGTCATTCCCATCCCTCACAACTTTGCTCAGTATGTATCTGACTAAAGTATACTGCACAGTACTGTTGAACTTCATGCATTAATGTTCAAAATCACCAGTGCTGGAAATGAAATTTTCATGTTGACATGTCAGTTAATCCAAAATCACTCTTGCTAAACAGAAAGGTCTTCCTTCTTTTATTTGTATTTCTATTTACTGCCATATTGAGTGATACACCAACAGTATTTTGTTTTTTTTCCTGAGTCATCAGTCTTCTGAGTGGTTTGATGCAGCCTGCCGTGAATTCCTCTCCTGTGCCAACCTCTTCGTCATGCAACCTACATCCTCAATCATTTGCTGGATGTGTTCCAATCTTTGTCTTGCTCTACAGATTTTGCCCTCTACAGCTCCCTCTAGTACCATGGAAGTCATTCCCTGATGTCTTTACAGATGTCCTATCATCCTGTCCCTTCTCCTTGTCAGTTGTTTCTGTTGTAGGTTGGCAGGAGAGCCAACACCGGGTTACTAGAGGAAGCCGAAAGGCACGCGTTTTAGCTCACGCAGGCTGGAGTGAGGTCTGGAACAGGACAAGGAAATTAGACTTTAGAAAAACGGATGTAGCTGGTGGAATACTTAACTTTAATCCATTAATGGTGAACATCACTCTTGGCGGTACATGTTTTACAGTATCAATAGTAACTGGTAATGGCGCCTTGCTAGGTCGTAGCAAATGACGTAGCTGAGGGCTATGCTAACTATCGTCTCGGCACGTGTGAGCATATTTTGTCAGTGAACCATCGCTAGCAAAGTCAGTCGCACAACTGGGGCGAGTGCTAGGAAGTGTCTTTAGACCTGCCGTGTGGCGGCACTCGGTCTGCAATCACTGATAGTGGCGATACGTGGGTGCGACGTATACTAACGGACTGCGCCCGATTTAAAGGCTACCACCTAGCAAGTGTGGTGTCTGGCGGTGACACCACATTCCTCTCCCGCAAATTGGCGGATGGTTGTGGCATAAGGCTTCCGCCCGCAGTGGGGAGGACCCCATGTTAATGTATGCGACGAGGTGGGGAGCCTAACAACAGGCGATGCTGTGCCACCCGCACCCTGCCATTCGGACCGCGGGGAGCTAGGAAACGCCTGAAAACCTGCTCCAGGATGCACGCCAACATGCGGTGTATGCACCCGCAGAGAGACAGGAGGGGCCGAAGGGTCGACCTCCATCGGGCCGGGGCACCCGATGGGCGAAGACGACATATGGTCCGGAGCGGGCAAAAGTTCCATGTCGGAGGACAACTGGTCACGGGAAGTGATCGGCGGCGCGTGACCCAGGGAGGCGCCTGGTGGTTGCAGCGATGTGTCCACTGCGGGCGGCACCGGCAGGAGAACAGGCGGCGGCGGCAGCGCATCGCCATGGGGCAAAATGGAAGGCAGCGTCGGTAACACCTGGGGCTGAGGCGAGCCAGTAGATGGGTCCCCAGGGCGCTGACTGGACGGCACCGTCGCTGAAAGCAGACAGGGAGTGGCAGATCCCGTGCGACGACAGAGGCACAGCTGATTGAGATGCCGACGCACCTCACCAGAGGCCCCCAAAACCAGATACATAGCGCAGCCGAGGCAGGGAAGAATGCGCCCTTCGAGCCAATGCCGTGAACCTCGATAGTTGCGGTAGTAGACAAGATCGCCTGGGGCAAAAGCAGGTGTCTGCCGCTGCACAGGAACCTGATGCGGCGGATGTAGCAAAGACATCAAGGTTCGATGAGGGCGACCGTGGAGCAACGCAGCCAGCGAGCGACCATCTCGGGGCTGAGAGTGATACGAGGACAAAAAGAGCAATAACGCGTCCTCTCGAGAATGCGACACTTTCAACTTCAACATCTGTGACTTGAAAGTCCTGACCAATCGTTCAGTGGCACTGTTTGACTGGCGAAAACGGCGCGGGCGTCAGATGTTGAATACCATTGGCCTTGCAGAATGACTGAAATTCTGCGGACACGAATTGTGGGCCATTGTCGGAAACAATAGTCTGTGGAAGACCTTCGATGCAAAAGATAGCAGATAACGCTTGGATGGTGGCAGATGATGTCGTGGAAGTCATCCGGACAACAAAAGGAAAATTACTGAATGAATCTACCACAACCAACCATCGAGCATTCCAGAATGGACCAGCAAAATCGATGTGTAAGCGTTGCCAAGGGGAAGTGGCTTTTGGCCATGCAAAGAATCTCCGCAGTGGTGCTGATTGTTGTTCGGCACACACCATGCAAGAAGAGCATATATTCGTAATCGCGGCATCGATTCCGAACCAAGTACAGTGCTGACGAACAAGTTGTTTCGTTCTCACTATACCCAAATGTCCTTGGTGGAGAAGCTGTAAGACAGAGGACTGTAACAAACGTGGGAACACGACCCTGGACTGATCATTATCATAACGCAACAGCAAAACACCACGTCATACAAAAAGTCTCTCCTGGTGAGCAAAAACTCGGCAAACCAACGGATCCCTGATCCCCGTGACTTTGACAAGGGCCATTGCATAGCAACAAAATGCAGAATGGTAGCAAGGACAGGGTCGGCAGCTGTAGCTGTAGCTACACGACGAAAATCAATCGGAAACGATTCGACCACGTCATCGGTTTCTGAATCAATGAACATGCAAGTAAGTTCGGAGGAATCGAATGCTCTATCCTCAGCAACAGGCAAACGGGACAATGCATCGGCGTTTCCATGCTTAGTAGTGGACCGATACAAGATATTGTAGTGGTACTGCGAGAGGAAAATAGACCAGCGAATGAATTTCTGCGCTGTACATGGAGGTACAGACTTGGTCGGATGAAAAATCGATGTCAAAGGTTTGTGGTCTGTGAGGATGGTAAAGTGACGACCATACAAGAAATCATGAAACTTTGTAACACCAAATACGAGAGCCAATGCTTCTTTCTCGATCTGTGAATAATTTCTTTGCGCAGACGAGAGCAATTTGGACGCAAAGGCAATAGGGCGATCATGCGAACCATCTTTGTGCACAAGCACAGCACCGATCCCGAAATCCGATGCATCCACCATCAACAAAAGGGGTTTCTGGGGATCGAATGGCGTAAGGGAAGTATTGGAAAGCAACGCCGATTTCAACTGGCATTCCGTCGTCCAGACGAACGGAACACTTTTACGGCGTAAGTGATGAAGCGGAGCTGAAATGGAAGAGGCATGGGGAACATAGCGATGATAATAGTTAATTTTGCCCAGCACACTCTGTAGCTGCTTCAAATTCTGCGGCGAAGGCAAGTCTTGTATGGGACGGAGGTGCTCTGGACTGGGATGTATGCCTTGGGCATTGAGGACATGTCCCAGGTAGGGTAAGTCACGAGCAAAAAAACACACATTTGTCCTTCCGCAAGCTAAGACCATTTTGTCGCAAGACCTGACATAATGTTCTGAGATTGGCTAAATGTTCTTCTTACGTCTGTTCGGAGATCACAGTATCGTCCAGATAGTTTGCTGCAGTAGGGACCGACGCACAAACAGTTTGTAGATATTGCTGAAACAATGCAGGGGCGGATGCACACCCGAATGGCAGTCGTTTGAATCGATACAAACCAAGATGCGTGTTAACCACCAAAACGCACTGGGATTCTTCATCAACCGGCATTTGCAAGTACGCATCTGCTAGGTCCAACTTCGAAAAATATTTACCCGGGCACAGTTTGTCAAAAAGATCTTCTGGGCGGGGTAAAGGGAAAGTTGCAGTCACTAATTGTGGATTCACTGTTGCCTTGAAGTCCACACAAAGCCTCAATTTTCTGGAAGGTTTTGGCAAAATTACTAAGGGTGATGCCCATAGAGAAGCCTGCACATGTTCAGTTACACCTTGTGATTCCAAATCGTGTAATGTTTTTGCGACCTCATCACGCAATGCGTGGGGAACATTGCGCGCTCTGAAAAATTTCAGTTGCGCGTTTACTTTCAGTTCCAAATGTGCTTTATAGTCAGCGCAACCAAGGGCCGGTGCAAAAATGTCTGCAAATTCTTCACATAGACGAGAAACACTGTTGGAAGGCACCGTCTGGTTCACTGATTGGACCTGATTTACTATAGACGAGTTAAACAACTGAAAGAAATTGAAACGAAACAAGTTCACTGCAGAAGAAGAACGAAGGACATTAAATGACACAAGGTTTGTTTGTCCTTTGTATGTTGCAAGAAGGCTGCACTGTCCTAACACAGGGATCTTGTGACCTGAATAGGTAGTTAACTTAACAGTTGCGGCACGCAATGGAGGTGTGCCCAGCAGTTTGTAAGTGTCTTGATTGATCAGTGAAACTGCAGCCCCGGTATCGAGCTGAAATGGTATCACTTTGCAGTTAATGTCCAAGTCCACAAAAAGTTTATTGCCCTGCTGACGACAAGAGCGACTGTCTCGTGCAACGTGAACTGACACTGGTACAAAATCACTTGCGACTTGACGGGAGTTCCTGCAATGTCGACGCACACTATTTGTGGGGTGAACACAGTCACTGTTAGAGAGAGTGGCACTGGGTGGAGTGGCATGAACTACACTCCTGGAAATTGAAATAAGAACACCGTGAATTCATTGTCCCAGGAAGGGGAAACTTTATTGACACATTCCTGGGGTCAGATACATCACATGATCACACTGACAGAACCACAGGCACATAGACACAGGCAACAGAGCATGCACAATGTCGGCACTAGTACAGTGTATATCCACCTTTCGCAGCAATTCAGGCTGCTATTCTCCCATGGAGACGATCGTAGAGATGCTGGATGTAGTCCTGTGGAACGGCTTGCCATGCCATTTCCACCTGGCGCCTCAGTTGGGCCAGCGTTCGTGCTGGACGTGCAGACCGCGTGAGACGACGCTTCATCCAGTCCCAAACATGCTCAATGGGGGACACATCCGGAGATCTTGCTGGCCAGGGTAGTTGACTTACACCTTCTAGAGCACGTTGGGTGGCACGGGATACATGCGGACGTGCATTGTCCTGTTAAACAGCAAGTTCCCTTGCCGGTCTAGGAATGGTAGAACGATGGGTTCGATGACGGTTTGGATGTACCGTGCACTATTCAGTGTCCCCTCGACGATCACCAGTGGTGTACGGCCAGTGTAGGAGATCGCTCCCCACACCATGATGCCGGGTGTTGGCCCTGTGTGCCTCGGTCGTATGCAGTCCTGATTGTGGCGCTCACCTGCACGGCGCCAAACACGCATACGACCATCATTGGCACCAAGGCAGAAGCGACTCTCATCGCTGAAGACGACACATCTCCATTCGTCCCTCCATTCACGCCTGTCGCGACACCACTAGAGGCGGGCTGCACGATGTTGGGGCGTGAGCGGAAGACGGCCTAACGGTGTGCGGGACCGTAGCCCAGCTTCATGGAGACGGTTGCGAATGGTCCTCACCGATACCCCAGGAGCAACAGTGTCCCTAATTTGCTGGGAAGTGGCGGTGCGGTCCCCTGCGGCACTGCGTAGGATCCTACGGTCTTGGCGTGCATCCGTGCGACGCTGCGGTCCGGTCCCAGGTCGACGGGCACGTGCACCTTCCGCCGACCACTGGCGACAACATCGATGTACTGTGGAGACCTCATGCCCCACGTGTTGAGCAATTCGCCGGTACGTCCACCCGGCCTCCCGCATGCCCACTATACGCCCTCGCTCAAAGTCCGTCAACTGCACATACGGTTCACGTCCACGCTGTCGCGGCATGCTACCAGTGTTAAAGACTGCGATGGAGCTCCGTATGCCACGGCAAACTGGCTGACACTGACGGCGGCGGTGCACAAATGCTGCGCAGCTAGCGCCATTCGACGGCCAACACCGCGGTTCCTGGTGTGTCCGCTGTGCCGTGCGTGTGATCATTGCTTGTACAGCCCTCTCGCAGTGTCTGGAGCAAGTATGGTGGGTCTGACACACCGGTGTCAATGTGTTCTTTTTTCCATTTCCAGGAGTGTATATGAATTTCCATGGACGAAGTGTCGCGAGTCTGAGTATCCTTGGTTCGATTCCGTTTCCGGCGCGAAGCAAAGGGCCTGGAATGGTTTTGAGCCTCCAATCTGAGCTTTTTCTGGCAAACACTTTGAACATGTCCTTTTTTATTACAGTAAAAGCAAATAGCTTGACGTGACGGGCAATTCTCTCGCGAATGTCTAGTAGCAAACCGCGTGCATGATTTTAGCACTGCATTTGCTTGCCTGCACGGTACACGTGGCTGAGAGCCTGGCGGCAGCGGCATGGCCGGGCGCGAGGACTGTTTACTGTTCCATGCAGCTCGCCCGGTGGGCCGATTAACCTGACACACGGGTGGCGAAGTTTCAAATGATTCCTGAGCAAAGTCAAGTGTGTCCTGCCGATTCAATATGTCCATCACTTGTTGAAGAGAGGGATGGACTAGTTTCAAAATCTGTTCCCGTATACGAACATCAGAAACGTTCTGTGCAATTGCATCACGTACCATAGTATCAGAATAAGGGAGTCCACATTGACACTCAAAAGCACAATCCCTAGTAAGGCCTTGCAAGGTTGCAACCCACTCCCTATTAGTCTGACCTGCCATACGTTTTGTACGAAAGAAAGTATACCTTTTCGCAATGACATTGACTGATTCTTTGAAATATCCATCTAATGCAGACAAAATTTCTTTGTAGGACAGAGTTGCTGTGTCACGTCGGGGAAATAATTTGACTATCACATGGTACGTGTGCACCCCTACGGAGGACAACAAAAAAGGCTGCCACTCGTTACCATGAATTCTGTAGGCGGCGAGATGGAATCCAAATTGGCGTGACCACTCCGTCCAGTTTTCCAATGCAGCATCAAAAGGACGAAAAGTTGGTGCAACTGCGTGTTGTGGCTGCGTTAGCGGTGGAGCGGCGGCTGCCACGTTGTTTTACATCGCACGTTGACCCTGGACGAGCTGTCCAAGGGCATCCAGTAAGGCCTGCGTCTGCTGATTCTGTAAGCGATAAAATTCGGACAGTACTTCTGGAGATGGTGGCGAAGCCATTACACAAGTAAATCAGGGCAGTATAGTTAAGAACGCGACGTTGTCTCGTTGCCAATGTTGTGGGTTGGCAGGAGAGCCAACACTGGGTTACCAGAGGAAGCCAAAAGGCACACGTTTTAGCTCACGCAGGCTGGCGTGAGGTCTGGAACAGGACAAGGAAATTAGACTTTAGAAAAAACGGACGTAGCTGGTGGAATACTTAACTTTAATCCATTAGTGGTGAATGTCGCTCTTGACGGTACATGTTTTACAATATCAATAGTAACTGGTAATGGCGCCTTGCTAGGTCGTAGCAAATGACGTAGCTGAAGGCTATGCTAACTATCATCTCGGCAAATGAGAGCGTAATATGTCAGTGAACCATCGCTAGCAAAGTCGGTTGTACAACTGGGGCGAGTGCTAGGAAGTGTCTCTAGACCTGCCGTGTGGCGGTGCTCTGTCTGCAATCACTGATAGTGGCGACACGCGGGTCAGACGTATACTAACGGACTGCGGCCGATTTAAAGGCTACCACCTAGCAAGTGTGGTGTCTAGCAGTGACACCACAGTTTCCACATATTCCTTTCCTCTCTGATTCTGCGTAGAACCTTCTCATTCCTTAAGAGTCCACCTAATTTCAATAGTCATCTGTAGTGTCACATTTCAAATGCTTCAATTCTCTTTTGTCCGAGTTTTCCCACTACCATACAATGCTGTGTTCCAAATGTACATTATCAGAAATTTCTTCCTCAGCTAAAGGCCTATTTATGATACTAGTAGTGTTCTCTTGCCAAGGAATGCCCTTTTTGCCAATGTTAGCCTAGTCTCCCATGTTCCATTCATCATTGTTTATTTTGCTGCCTAGGCAGTAGAATTTCATAACTTCCTCTACTTCATGACCACCAATCCTGATGTTAAGGTTCTCAATGTTTTCATTGCTGCTACTTCTCATTACTTTCTTCTTTCTTCAATTTACTCTCAATCTATCTTCTGTACTCATTAGACTTCATTCCATTCAGCAGATCTTGTAATTCTTCATTTTCACTCAGGATAGCAATGTCATAAGGAAATTGTATCACTGATATCCTTTCACCTTTGATTTTAATTCCACTCCTGAACCTTTCTTTTATTTCCATCATTGCTCTCTGCTGTACACATTGACAGTAGGGGCAAAAGACTGCATCTCACTCTTACACCCTTTTTATTATGAGCACTTTGTTCTTGGTCATCCACTCTTATTATTTCTTCTTGGCTCATGTACATATTGTATTTTACCCATCTCTGTCCACAGCTTATCCCTATTCTTCTCAGAATTTCAAACATCTTGCACCATTTTACACTGTTGAATGCTTTTTCCAGGTCAACAAACCCTATAAACATGTCTTGATTTTTGTTTAGTCTTGCCTCTATTATCCCCTGCAACATCAGAATTACCTCTCTGCTGCCTTTACACTTCCTACAGCCAAACTGATTGTCATATAACACATTTTCAATTTTCTTTTCCACTCTTCTGTAAATTATTCTTGTAAGCAACTTGGATGCATTAGCTGTTAAGATGACTGTGCAATAATTCTCACTTATCAGGTCTTGTGGCCTTCAGAATTGTGTGGATGATATTTTTCCAAAAGCCAGATGGTACTGTAACGTAGCAAGTTATTACAAGATGACATTCATTCCAGTAAGGCATGCAGCCATTTGGTCCAGTGGCTGCAGGATTGCTCCGTCTTTCATCAATTAACTGAAGTATTTCTACTGTTACCCATGGTTTCGCTGCATTCACCTTCTTTGTACCTACGTTTTTCTTTCCAGCTTCTGTGCTTGCTCATTTTGGATATGTTCATTTCAGTTCAACTGTACTGCTCACTGAGCTGTTCCTTATTCCTGCATCTATACCCTTACAGAACTTAAAGCATACTTCATCATTCCGTAATCCTTCCACATCCCGCTTCTTTGAGTACTGATTCTTCCTGACTATACTGTTAAACTTCAGCCGACTCTTCATTGCTACCACACTGTGATGTGACTCTATATCTGCTCCTGGGTACTCCTTACTGTTCCATCGTAACGACAAGTGCCGGCATGACGATGAAGAATGGAAGGGCAGAGAGGGCTGTGAGATGACGTCAGCCAATAGTGTGGTGACTAGTGCGATAACAAGGCAGGAGTGGGGTATCTACATGAAGGGAATACTGCACTAGAAGACAAGCCATCATACAAATGCCATAGTAGTGACTTATGAAGTGAATTGTTTTGCTTGCGCCCAAAAGACATTGATTATTTGCTTTCGACACACTTTTGTGAATATGCAAAATTAAGTATTGTCAAATTAACTTACTGTAATAAAATCCATTAATATTATTTGCTCTAGCTGTTGTCTAGGGTGCCAAGAAAACAGCTTCCTGTGCACCCTACATTAGACAAGTGGGTGGGATACTACATTGACGACAAGTTATTAGAACCTGGCGCCCATGAAATTTTCTTTAGTGTTTTGCGGGCACGTTAATTCTCTCTTGCCTTCTTTGCAGGGGTGATTACTTGCTTTAACAGTCTCTTATTGTGTTTTTACTAATCAGTGTTTTCAGGTGGGAATTACAGAAATTTTCTTTGCTTTTGTACTTATTTTTCTTGCTTGCCTTGTCTGTTTCTTGTATTTGTCTCTTCCAGTATGCCCACCCCACCTATCCCAACCGCTGCTCAGATGCCACAGCTGCCAGAATTGGACTGAACGTGGCTAATGCAGATTTTTCAGATTCAGAGCGAGCAAATAGCATTGCTGCTATACGCGATACAGCAACTCCTGGTGAACCAACCTACTATTGCAGCACAGGCAACATCTACTGCCACTCACAGTGTTATACCACCTTTTTGCCAGTTTCATGAACAAGAAGAGGAACAGGTCGAGTAGTTGCAACAGTTTGAAGCCCATGTACTTGCTCACAATGTACCAGGTACTGTGAAAAGCCATTATTTTCTCTCAACAGTAGGAAGTGCAGTGTTTCAGCTCATACAAAAACTGTTCCCTAATGCGACTGCAAGTGAACTTCCATCTGAAGAGATTGTAGATTTGCTAACTAACTATTATGACCAACAAGAGAATGTGGTAGCAGCCAGGTATCAAATATTTAATTGTGATAAATTATCAGAATAAACTTATTGGGAGTGGGTTATGGATTTGCAGGGTATGTCGAGGAAATGCAAATTCAAATGTGCTTGTGGTGCTTTGTATTCAGATGTTATGTTGTGTGATGTGATTGTGTACAGTGTAACTGATGTCAAACTCAGAGAACAGATTTTGAAACAGTCCAATCCATCATTTCAGCAAGTAGTGCAAATTCTAGATTACTACGATTCAGGTACCCTGTTGGCTGATAAATTTGAGCAGCCACCAGTTTGTCAGGTTGAGTCATACCTTGCTAGTGACCAGCCCACTAAGCAACAGCTTGCACATGCCACACCATGTAAACAATTCTCCACACCGGGTAAGCAACTCGCTATACAGGCAGCTACACAGGCGAACAGAATTAGTCATGCCCTTGGTGTTATTCATGGCACAAATGCCAAGACTGCCCAATTCCAACAAGCAAGTGTTACACTTGTGCCAAGAAAGGACACACACAATCTGTATGTTGGCAATGGAGCAAACATAAGAATCTGGCCCACTTACAAAAGTCTAGTCACAAGGCCCATGTCGTTAATGCAGTATATTCATAGTCTGCAACAGGCATTAGCAAAACTAGCAAGCGAGCAGTTTCTTCAGTGCTATGCCATTCCAACAAATGTTTTGTTCATTTACATCTTTGTGGGAAATGTAAAATTTCAGTTGGATATGGGTGCCTCTGTTACATTGCTGAATTGGCACACATATGAAATGTTTATCTCCCCACTCCTGTCTAAAACTAGCACATGCCTGGTGCCTTATAATGGGCAAGGCTTTCCAAGTTATCAGAAAATGTACTTTGCCTCCCATGTATTGCTTGCATATGTGAACAGTGACTTTTACGGTGCTACAATCAAGTGATTGTAAGAACTTATTTGGTATTGATTCATTTGATTTTTTTGGCTATAACATTCAGGACAATGTGTTGTCAGTGTCTGCATTCCATACAAAAAGACAGTGTAGCTAGCTTGCTGAAAGAATTCCCAGAACTCTTTTTTGAAGGTTTAGGCAAGGCTCATAATTTTGTTGCACATATTACTCTGAAAGAAAACACTCGGCCAAAATTTTGCTGGGTCAGAACTGTTCGTATTGCAAGATAGCGGAGCTATTGTGCCCATACAAGTTAGTCAGTGGGCAAGTCTACTGGTTATGCTCCCCAAACCTTCAGGTCACATTTGCCTCTGTTTTGACTTTAAGTCTACGGTCAATCCACAAACTGTGATTGATACTTACCCATCGCCAAACCCAGAGGATCTCATGGACAGATTAGGCACTGGTCCCTACTCTTCTAAAATTGGTCTGCGCAGTGTGTGTCTTCAAATACCGCTCAATGAAGAATCTCACAAAGTGTGTGTAGTGAATACTCACTTGGGCTTGTTTAAATATTTGCGTTTGCCTTTTGGCAGTGCTTCCACACCCGCCAGTTTCCAATGGTATTTGGACCAGCTGACTGCTCATGTGCCAAACTGTCCAAACAATTTGGACAACATTGTTGTAGCAGGTCACACTGCTGAAGATCATATTGCAAATTTGCATGCTTTGTTGTGTGTATTATCTGATGCAGGACTAAACTGTAGTCTGGATAGGTGTTAATTTTTTTAACCTGAGTTGCAGTATCTTGGTCATGTCATAAACAGTCAAGGTGTACATCCTCTTCAGTCACATTTCTTAGCCACGTGAGATTAGCCAGTTCCCTGCAGTGTTCCAGAATTGCAGTCATCTTAGGGGAAATTAGCTATTATATTCGGTTCATAGCAAATGCTGCACAAATTGCAGCTCCATTGCATTGCTTGCATCTGTTTGGACAGATGGGTGCCTATTAGCTTTTCAAACACTTGAAGATCCTTTGCTCAGTGATTGATGTTTAGTTCACTTTGATTCTGACAAACCAGTCGTATTGCAAGTTAACACTTCCTCTTACAGAATCGGTGCAATGCTTTCACACAGAATTGGTGATAAAGACAAGACTATCTCTTTCACATCAAAAGCGTTGTCCAAAGCTCAGTGCAACTATTCACAAATAGATAAAGAGGCATTGGCTATAGCGTAATGTGTCACCAACTTCCACCACTATTTGTATGGCAGAAAATTCTACTTAGTAACGAATCACAAGCCTTTGCAGTCCTTGTTTGATCTGATGAACTGCCCAAAAATTGCACAGATGGGCTTTGTTGTTGTCTCAATATCAGTACAAGATTGTGTATCATCTGACAGATCAACATGGTAAAGCGGACGCACTTTCATGTCTTTCGATTGGCCCTGATACAGACTTTGATGGTTCTGCTCATCTTGTTGTCACATCAATGCTCAGGATTCTGAATTGCTTAAATCCTTTCCTCTGAATTATAGGAAAATTGCACAGGCCACAGAAGCTGATTCAGGTTTGAACATTTTGCTAACATAATTTCACACATCTTTGCCTCATTCTTAGCATGGCATAAGGAACACTGTAGTGCGCCGATACTTTGCACACTGTTCTTTGCAGGCTATGGACACCCAAATAGAACAAATGACGTCATAGTGTCACACGTGCGGAAAATCAGTCCGCTCCACCACAAAAATTATGTACTTGGCCTAAGTCACAATCACATTGGCAGCATGTGCACATCGACTTTGTGGGACGTTTTTGAAACACTTGTTGGTTGATTGTGGTTGGCTCATATAGCAAGTTTCCTTTTGCTGTGCCAGTGAACTCGATAATGTCACATAGCACAATTCAGGTGGTGTCATCTATTTTTTGCCATGAAGATTTACCTGAAGTCATTGTGTTCGGTCATTACATTTGACTAAGTCTCTGAACAGTGCTGTCCTCCCTGGAGGTATTTGTGCATGAGGGACAATGGTCAATGGGCTACCCTCCAAGGGCACCTAATGGTACCCTTGCCGTGGCGAGGGAGAGATTTGGCAGTTGTGAATGGGCTGTCAGTCGGGAGGCTGTCCTTAGCTCATGACCACACGTGCCATGTAAATGCTAAAGATGTATATTTTGGTTGTTAACTTACCTATGAATAGCAAGTGATTATCCCAACTCTCATGTTTCATCACAACCTGTATGGATTTGAACCATTATATAGTCCTCTTCAGTTCATGGCCCTCTGGTACATTTACGTTTTCGTCTGTGGATGTTAACACATAGTGTCAGACAATGCCTCTCAGTTCATGTCAAATGAATTTGAAACATTGTGTGAACACAATAGCATACAGCTTCTAACTAGTGCACCATTCCATCTACAGCCAAACAGCGAAGCGGAAGGATTTGTCAGAACCTTCAAGCAGCAGATGGCCGAACTTTGTTCCATGCACACCAGGGATCAAGCATTGCAACTGTTTCTCACTTCCTATCATTCAAATCCATGAGATGGACAATTGCCAGCGTAATTTCTTCATGGCTGCCATCATCAGACACTGCTCCACCTGCTCCACCCTCCTCAGCATCCGGTGCTGAAAGAAGGCCACAAGTATTGCTTCACTCCTCATGATATTGTGATTTACAGGGTTTTTAGCTGCAGCAGATGGTTGGCACAGAGTGAGATTTTCCATTGACTTGGTGTTTGCATGTGTCTCATTTTGAGTTCAGATGGATTGCAGCACTGACAACACAAACAACACAATCAACTTCACCACTGTCACATACATTTTGATACTTCTGTGTGTTTCCCCCCAGATTCACAGATCCTGAGGACACTACGGCCACAGCAGCTGCCCAAGGGTGTCATCAAGACACCGCAGGATGACCTCATGGAGATGGAGCCTTCACCTCCTCCGCTTCCTCTCATCCTACCGATGGAGCTGGACCCATCCACTCTGCAGCAGCTGACACCTTCTACATCTGGTTATTGGGCTCTGGAGGTGGACGCGCACCCTTCTGGGCATTTTCTGGGGGACGTTTCTGCCAGAGAAAAGGCCAGATCGCGGGATATGACTGGAAGCTTGATGTCCGCTGCAGCCATAGCTTCTGGTCTAGAGAAGCAGCCACACTCCTGTCTCCCCCACCGTTGTTGCATTCTCTACATGACTATGGTCCATCGCTTTGAGGCAGAGGAATGTTCTGGTGTAATAATAAGCACTGGCATGACAATGAAAAATGGAAGAGCAGAGAGGGCTGTGAGACAACATCAGCCAATAGTACACTGACTAGGATGACAACAAGACAGGAGTGGCATCTACATGAAGAGAATATAAGCGCCGTGCCACCTAGCCGCAGGCGCAGTAGAACACAAGCTGTCATACAAATGTGATTGCAGTGACTTATGAACGGAATTGTTTTGAAACTTCCTGGCAGATTAAAACTGTGAGCCAGACCGAGACTCGAACTCAGAGACTTTGCCTTTCGCGGGCAAGTGCTCTACCATATGAGCTACCCAAGCACGACTCACGCCCCATCCTCACAGCTTTACTTCTGCCAGTACCTCGTCTCCTACATTCCAAACTTTACAGAAGCTCTCCTGTGTGAGTCGTACTTGGGAAGCTCATATGGTAGAGCACTTGCCCGTGAAAGGCAAAGGTCCCGAGTTTGAATCTCGGTCAGGCAGACAGTTTTAATCTGCCAGGAAGTTTCATATCAGCGCACACTCCGCTGCAGAGTGGAAATCTCATTCTGAATTGTTTTGCTTGCATTGAAATTGTATATACCAAAGGACATTGATTATTTGCATGTAACCACTTGTTTTTGATACACCTTTGTGAATATACAGAGTTAAGTATTGTCAATTTAACTTAATGTAATAAACTCCATTAATACTATTTGCTTGAATTATTGTCGAGCAAATTGACAAAACAGCTTCCTAGACACCCTATATTAGACTGGGCAGGATATTATACTTACAATCCAGTATCTGATTTTGGAATCTCTTTCTGACTAAGATGTAATCTAACTGTCTTTTCCATGTATACCTACTCATCTTGTGATTCTCAAATAGAGTATTTGCTATTACTAGCTGAAATTTATTACAGAACTCAAATAGTCTTTTTCTGCTTTCATTCTTTGTCCCAAGCCCATGTTCTCCTGTAACCTTTTCTTCTACTCCTTTCGCTGCAACTGCATTCCAGCCCCTCATCACTATTAGATTCTCATCTCCCTTTACGTACTTTATTACCCTTTCAGTATTCCCATATCCTTTCTTTGTCTCTTCATCTTCAGCTTGCGATGTCGGCATGTATATCTGAACTATTATGTCCATGTTGGTTAAGCTGTCAATTCTAATAATAACAGCCCTATCACTGAACTGTACACAGTAACACATTCTCTGCCCTACCTTGCAATTTATAACAAATCCTACTCCTGTTATACCATTTGCTGCTGCTGTCCATATTACCCTACATGCATCTGACCAGAAATCCTGGTCCTCTTTCCATTTCACTTCTCTGACCCCTACTATATCTAGGTTGAGTCTTTGCATTTCCCTTTTCAGATTTTCTAGCTACCCTACTGTGTTCAAGCTTCTGACATTCCACAGCCTGACTTGTAGAATGTTATCCTGTCTTTTGTTGTTCAATCCTTTTCTCATGGTCACCTCCCCTTTGGCAGTCCCCACCTGAATATCCGAATGGGGGCTGTTCCTGAATGTTTTGCCAATGGAGAGATCATCATGATACTTTTTCCACTATAGGCCACATGTCCTGTGGATGCATGTTAATGTGTCTTTAATGCAGTGGTTTCCACTGCCTTCTGCATCCTCATGCCGTTGATCATTGTTGATTCTTCTGCCTTTAGTGTCAGTTTCCCACCCCAAGGACAACAGAGTGCACTGAACCTCTGTCCTCTTCCCTCTTCAACAATGCCTTTGGCAGAACGATGGTGACTTCTTATGCTAAAAGTCTTCAGCCACCAAAATTTAAGTGGTGGTGAGTTTCGAACCCAGGATCTCATTTTGTTCATTATTGTTTTTTGCATTTGTTTGAGGCGGACATATCATGACACCCATTACAGTTCATCGTTGATCTGTTCACTCAGTTTTTTTTATTACAGAAGGCAGTTAACTCTTGAACTGAACCCACTGATCAACCGTGCCAGCAAAACCCCTAGACCATGGGTACATGTAATTCCTGATTCACTATTCACACTAACTGCGTTTAAAAGTCAGTCTATTTTTTACCATTAGGTGTAAGATGATACCTTCATGAGCCAGTTCTTTGATTAACTGCTCAAAGTAATTTTCACAAGAGGTGCTTACAACAATTGCACATGGTTTTCTGTCTCTACTATCCACCCAAATCACTTGAGTCTCCCAGTCTGCAGCTGGTAAATTGAAATCTCCTCCTAAAACTATAACATGACCAGGAAATTTCCACAAAATATTCTTGAAGTTTCCCCTCAAATGTTCCACCACCATCAATGCTGAGGCATGAGGTCTGAGATGATGACCATATATGAACCATCGTTAACATTTATCTTAATCCAAATTATTTCGCTTTCTCAGTCTTTATTAATCTCACTAGACACTATCATACTTTTATGCCCAGTCAGCATGCTATTGGCTAATGTCATCTCACAGCCTTCTCTGCCCTTCCATTCTTCATCGTCGTGCCGGCTCTTGTCGTTATGCCGGAACAGTAAGGAGTACCCAGGAGCAGATATAGAGTCAGATCACAATGTGGTAGTGATGATGAGTCAGCTGAAGTTTAAGAGATTAGTCGGGAAGAATCAGTACTCAAAGAAGTGGGATGTGGAAGTACTAAGGAATGAAGTTCTCTAAGGCTATAGATGCAGGAATAAGGAACAGCTCAGTGGGCAGTACAGTTGAAGTGGAATGAACATATCCAAAATGGGCAAGCACAGAAGCTGGAAAGAAAAACGTAGGTACAAAGAAGGTAAATGCAGCGAAACCATGGGTAACAGTAGAAATACTTCAGTTAATTGATGAAAGACGGAGCCATCCTGCAGCCACTGTACCAAATGGCTGCATGCCTTACTGGAATGAATGTCATCTTGTAATAACTTGCTACGTTACAGTACCATCTGGCTTTTGGAAAAATATCATCCACACAATTCTGAAGGCCACAAGAGCTGATAAGTGAGAATTATTGCACAGTCATCTTAACTGCTAATGCATCCAAGTTGCTTACAAGAATAATTTACAGAAGAGTGGAAACGAAAATTGAGAATGTGTTATATGACAATCAGTTTGGCTGTAGGAAGGGTAAAGGCAGCAGAGAGGTAATTCTGATGTTGCAGGGGATAATGGAGGCAAGACTAAACAAAAATCAAGACATGTTTATAGGATTTGTTGACCTGGAAAAAGCATTCAACAGTGTAAAATGGTGCAAGATGTTTGAAATTCTGAGAAGAATAGGGGTAAGCTGTAGACAGAGATGGGTAAAATACAATATGTACATGAGCCAAGAAGAAATACTAATAGTGGATGACCAAGAACAAAGTGCTCATAATAAAAAGGGTGTAAGACTGGGATGTAGTCTTTTGCCCCCACTGTCAATGTGTACATCAGAGAAACAATGATGGAAATAAAAGAAAGGTTCAGGAGTGGAATTAAAATTAAAGGTGAAAGGATATCAGTGATACAATTTCCTTATGACATTGCTATCCTGAGTGAAAATGAAGAATTACAAGATCTGCTGAATGGAATGAACAGTCTAATGAGTACAGAATATAGATTGTGAGTAAATTGAAGAAAGAAGTAAGTAATGAGAAGTAGCAGAAATGAAAACAGTGAGAACCTTAACATCAGGGTTGGTGGTCATGAAGTAGAGGAAATTATGAAATTCTACTGCCTAGGCAGCAAAATAAACAATGATGAATGGAACATGGGAGACTAGGCTAACATTGGCAAAAAGGGCATTCCTTGACAAGAGAACTCTACTAGTATCATAAATAGGCCTTTAGCTGAGGAGGAAATTTCTGAGAATGTACGTTTGGAGCACAGCATTGTATGGTAGTGAAACATGGACAGTGGGAAAACTTGGACAAAAGAGAATTGAAGCATTTGAAATGTGACACTACAGATGAATATTGAAATTAGGTGGACTCTTAAGGAATGAGATGGTTCTACGCAGAATCAGAGAGGAAAGGAATATGTGGAAACCACTGACAAGGAGAAGGGACAGGATGATAGGACATCTGTAAAGACATCAGGGAATGACTTCCACGGTACTAGAGAGAGCTGTAGAGGGCAAAATCTGTAGAGCAAGACAGAGATTGGAATACATCCAGCAAATGATTGAGGATGTAGGTTGCATGATGAAGAGGTTGGCACAGGAGAGGAATTCGTGGCAGGCTACATCAAATCACTCTAAAAACTGATGACTCAGGAAAAAAAAATGCTGTTGGTGTATCACTCAATATGGCTGTAAATAGAAATACAAATAAAAGAAGGAAGACCTTTCTGTTTAGCAAGAGTGATTTTGGATTAACTGACATGTCAAAATGAAAATTTCATTTCCAGCACTGATGATCTTGAACATTAATGCATGAAGTTCAATAGCACTGTGCAGTATGCTTCAGTCAGATACATACTGAGCAAAGTTGTGAGGGATGGGAATGACCTGCCATGGTAGAGTAGAGTAGAGCTTCACTGCAAATTTAAATATAACCAAAGCCTCACAGACAAACAAAAACTAATTGAAATTGAAAATAGCATGAAGAGGGCCATGTGTAAAGCATTCAATGAATTTGAAAGTAAAGTTCTGTCTACAAACTTGACAGAAAATCCTAGGAAGTTCTGGCCTCATGTTCATTCAGTAGACAGACTGAAGCCACCTGTCCAGACCCTGTGTCGCCATAATGGCACTGCCACAGAGGACGATGGAGAAAAGGACAAAATTCTAAAGACTTTTCTCAAAACTGTTTCACAAAGGGATTCCCTCCCTTAAATTGTCACACAAATGACAAATATGACAGACATTGAAGCATGTGACTCTGGGATATAAAAGCAACTGAGATCATTCAGAAGGGGAAAGACCATTGAAGCTGCTGGGTATGTGAAAGAACTTGCACCTCTTCTAGCAGCAGTGTACCATAGGCCTCTACAGGACTTAAGCGTTCCATGTGATTAGAAAAAACACAGGTCATTCTATTCTCCACAATGGGTCATCACACAGATGCACACAGCTATAGGCTTAGATCTCTGTCATCGGTCTGTTGTAAAATTTTAGAACACGTTTTATGCTCACCTTTATGACATTTCTGGAGAACGATAATCTGCTCTGGCATAATCAACATGGCTTCCAGAATTAACAATTGTGTGAAATCTAGCTCATTGCATTTGTCCGCAAGGTGCAGAATGAATCCAGAATGCAGTAGGCCAGATCCCTCCTGTGTTTCTTGACTTCTGGAAGTCATTCAGTAATTTTCTGTACTGCTGCCTAATGAACAAAGCATGAACATATTGAATATGAGAGCAACAGTGTGATTTGATGAAGAGTTTCTAGCAAATGCAACACA
This sequence comes from Schistocerca serialis cubense, assembly GCF_023864345.2. Classification (NCBI taxonomy): domain Eukaryota; kingdom Metazoa; phylum Arthropoda; class Insecta; order Orthoptera; family Acrididae; genus Schistocerca; species Schistocerca serialis. The sequence goes on from NC_064641.1 coordinate 916,912,348, forward strand.
CCATGGCATTCTTAATCAACAGAAGTTTTCAGACCTAAAAATAACTTCATAAGCACCCCAAGGCTGTGTTATTGGACCATCACTTAGCAATATATGTAAATGACCTAGTGGCTAACATCAGGATTCCATGTGTAATTTTGCTGTTGTACATACGAAAGTTGCAATGCTGTAGGATTGTTGGGAAATGGTGGCAGACCTACAATGCTTTGTGCAGGAAGTGGAAATTGCCCTCAACATAAATGTAATGTATTACATACATATATTATGCATAAGCCTGTTATTGTATGACTACACAATTGCAGAACAGTTACTTGCATAATACATCCAGGAATATGCATATATTTCCACCATCCTTTCCCTCAAGTCGTCAAACAACCACACTTCTCTTAGTTTCCTGTGATGTATTACATGTGTCCTAGTGTCACCCATTATTTTTAGTTCAGCTATATTCAACAACTGTTCACTACTCCAATTTCCCAACCTAGTGGCTGTATCCAAATTATCAAAAAATACAGACATTTTCACGAAATTTGCCAGAAAATGGAATGTACAACAAAGTGGTGTTAGTATCAAGGTTAGGAGCACTAGGATGTGACTGTTCCCTCCTTTCCTCCATTAGTCACCCTAATTTTGTCTACAACTGAGATATTTGATCCATGAGATACTGAACTGCATCTTGAGCAGAAACTTGTTTATCTATACTATCTACTTACACCAACGCACATATACAGTATATCCAAAATAAAATGAAAAGGAAGAAGAAGAAAGTGTATGGAAACTACCATACAGACCCAAGAAAACTAAAATCAGCACTTACACATATTGCTGTATAGAATGTCTTCAGCAGTTCTTCCAATTCCAATTATAAATGCTGTAGTAGTATCAAACATACTTTTGATGCCAATTACAAGGAGTGTCAGGTAGAACAGTCTTCTGATGTTGGTTATACCAGGGTTTTGAGGGTGGTTGAATGTGGGTGGCAGTTTCCTGACGGATATGAATGCAGGTGTAACAGAAGAATACAGTTTGTTGATAGACGTACTTCTCAGTTACTGTGTTTACAGTTACTGCACTCTGGAGTTGTTGGTGTTGATGATGAATGATGTGAATATGCTGTTCAGCATCTTCTAGTGTGTTGACAGGAGACCTGGGGTGTGCAAGTAATAGCACTTAGCGTGTGCTGTGGCTGAGGCTGGAGTTATTTGGCTGTATTGTAGATGGCCCAATGTAGCTGCTTAGATGAGCTGCATATCACCCCAGTGGCACACTGTAACAAAGTCCTCCACTGAGACGGAAGGAGGGTTGGGGTTGGCTGACTCCTCCAGTGTGGCAGTTTTCTGTCCAGATGCCTTCGTGGGCAGAGTTTTGAAGTTCCGTGGTGGTAGAGACGACAGGGACATTGCAATGGCACCGAATGACATATACCTGACATACATAACTGCCCAGTTGTCCGATGATGACAGCCTAGTTATATTAGGGTTTAAATGCAACTGCTCCAGGATGACATTGTGAAAGTGTAGTATTTCTGTGTCGTGGCAGAACTGTTTTGGATCAGAGGTAATGACTGTAGCAGATGTTGGCATTCAGCAACTGGTCAAACCGGGGAACTTTCCTGTAGGTTGATTTACTCCCAGGCTGTTGACACATGGAAATCTGATGACATGGGAGCAGCAACATCTGAGGATGTGAATGTTATGTGGGGGTGTCAACTGGTTGGTCAAGAAAGCCTGGCTCCTGGGGCACTGTCTTAGGCTTTAAGCTCTGCTGTGCTTTATTCTGTTACGATTGGTATCATTGACAATGATTATTCGTACACTTTCCTGAATGCCATGTGACAAAGTATTGATAAATATAATACACAGAAGTAAATACATGTTCAAGATTTCCGTATATCTTGTCTGAACACTGCATCTCTGGACAGGTTGATTTTGCTCTTATCAGAGACACAATCTGCACCAATAACTGCATTTGCCTTGACTATAGCTGCAGTAGGTAGTCTAGAAGACAACAGTGAAGACCCTTCAGATGTTTTTGTCTTATGTTTCAAAAATTTCAGTGATCTGTGGATCTTTAAGTTAGCAGAGGTCACTGGTTACCCAGATACACTCTGGCCTTGTATAAATATGGAAGAACAATGAAAACTGATGTAATATGTGTTGATTTATCTTTTTGTGTGAAGAGGTGGAGCCCTCGTTGAAAGTAAGTAAGTAATCTATGAAGGCATGGAAATTTCACATCTGTAGAAATGTATGAAATGTGTTTCGTGACATCATTTATCACAGAAGTTTAAAACTTCTTACAGAATATTCGGTTCTGCTATTGTAAACCTCCTCCAGAAGATACAGAGACTATATTGACATACCAACAACTTACAACTTATGTTTTGGTAGTTGAGGTAGTATTGTTTCTTTTGTGACTGTGGCATCAACTCTAACAGCAACAGACTTTACCAAGTGTGGTGTACTACTGTCATAACATTTACTCAGCAGCAACTGGAAGTCTTCCATTCATTTTGTTACAGTGGTCAGCAGCTCCAACTATGTACATAAAATGACACATCTACAGCTTCTTATAAATCCCAATGTATTTGGACTTACACAATATTTAGACAAATTATGGGAATGCAGCCAGCTGATTGACCAATGTCAGAAGGTACTAAGAGTGAAAATTAATAACCAACTCTGATATTCTAATGAGTTTTGATGTGTTCTCTCTCTTCCATTGCGTTCCTCATTTCTAGGGGCCTGAAAATGTAGCATCTATTCTTGTCAAAATTCACATCTATTTTGGTCACAATTTGATCTATTTTTTTTTGTTGAAAAATTATTAGATTCACAAATTTAAAAGATTATCATGATACATGAGTGAAGACAAACAAGAGTTAGTTCTTTGAAAATGACTGTTAATAAAGGTGTGGACTGGGAACTTTTTGGCTGGAACATTTGCTTTTACAAAAACTACAACGTTTTACTTCTGAAATTGACTTTGTTTTCTTCATCTGTCTGTATTTAAACTTTCAAAAATGATTCTACTGTTGAAATGCAGCATCTTTTCCCACCAGTGAACTGAATGTGTCTCCGAGTTACAGTGTTTTTGGTCATCACTTGTCTTTCACCAACCAGTTAGATGATTACATAGTCTGCAGACCATTAATTTTAATCTTCCATTGGCATTCACAGCTGTGTGACACTCTTTTGACAGTGCTACATATAGAACTGACATGGCACCTAGCATAGATGAGGAACCAAATGTACGATAACTCTATTTGGACATTAAGGAAACAATTGTGTTACAGTTGTAAAATGTTATAGATTTTGTTTTCCAATCACTATAGTACAGAGTGTGGGCACTATATGTGTAAAGGCATATGGTCTTGAGCAAGAAACAAACTAGAATTTTGAGCACCAGAGGGGAGCAGCCGCCTACAACAGAAATGACACACTGTCTGTCACTGGCCTCACCGATCTCTTCTAGTGTTTGCAGGGGTCATAATCAAACTCCATGATAGACATAGTTCAAAATAAGAAAAGAAAACAACAGACAAAGCACAACACAAAGCATTTGGTAATGGCAGCGATATTGCTTATTGAGATGAGCAGAGTTTTTAATGATTTAGTTCAACCCAATCTCTTGTGGTATTTCAATGCAGCCACAGTCAAAAACATCTGCCACCTAATTTTCCACATTAAAAGTTTCCAAATTATACCATCTTTTGAGCTTCAGGTAACAAACAAACGTATGTGTTTCTTTGTTAAAAAATGCTAGGACACACACCTAAGTACTATGTTGCATTACACAGTTTGTCGCTTAAACAGACGATTCAACTGCCCAAAACTGGCATGGTGCCAGATCACTGAGTGCTTTGATGTGTCATCATATTCATACACTTTTTATTTTGTGAGCAGATTCTTACGCATATTATCCGTCCAAATTTGGTTTCACCAGATAGTTTACAATCTCAGTAGCTAAAACCTGGCTATGTTTTTGATATTTATGTGCAGATAATATAGGTATTTCAAACTATCTCCAATAAAATGGTTCATCTGTATACAATTCACTCTGAAATAGCATCTATCAAGCAATCTTGCATTTTTGCATATTGGGGCAGAATTCACATCTGAATATCTGTCTCACGATGCAGGTGGAAAAGGATAGTTGCCTTCCCTTCCTTGATATTCTGGTAAGACGGGAGGTTGACACAACATTGAGACATGCCATTTATAGTAAGCTTACTCACACTGACTTGTATCTACAGTCTCATAGTTGTCACTATTCGGCACTGCATGAAGGGTACTTTGTAACTTAGTTTGCAGGGCCCGCGTTATCTCAGACCCTGTGCGTTTGTCAAGTGGGTTAGATCATCTAGAGATCATCTTTTGTAGGAAAAGTTATAGTGAAAGACAGATCAGACGTGCATTGCACTATTGACAAAGTGTGCATCAGGTGAGTGGTGATAATTCTGTGGTGGCATCGAGGTATACAGCCTTTTGCCTTGTGTAGGGAACATTTCCTACTGGAGTGGCAGTATTTTCAGAAATATGATATGAAATGTGTTTTTTGAGCACTATCTAGGATTAGAGTCCTTTTATGTTCCAAGAAGGATGATCTTGTTTTGTGTAAAGTGGGTTTCTGCCACATTCCTTGCAACTGAATGTTATTCCTGACAAAAACCATGAATGTTCACAGGGACTAGCTGCTCTACAAATGCAGAAGAAAGCTTAATCAATCATGAAAATGGTCAACATGTTACCATATTTTTTGTGAGGAAATGTACCATAATAATTGTAAACTCTTTCCACAACATAGCTAGAGTTTTCACTTATGTTCTGCAGAATGAGCAACCTTCTTGTTTTTGGTTGGTATCACCATGTCACATTACACAGCATACTGTTTTAATCCAAGATGTTTCATTCAGCAATAAAAAGGAGCTGTTTACTGGATATTACAAATTTGCCTGCATTTAGCATTGTTTATTTATTATGTTTGACACACTTCACTTTAGTTAGTTACAAGTCAATATTAATCAAATAAATGTACACATAATGAGATTTGAGTGATTTTTCCACCATACATTTCAGGCATTGAATCTTTATCCAGGTTACAGTTGAATCTTCAGAGTATTAGTCCTGAAAGCTAGGAAGAGATCCTTTTCACTTTCCTTTATGTCTTCCAGCAGTAAAACACATTTCTCACCCTGCATGTAAGTACTGGCCAGAAATAATGTCCCATAACTTATTAGTATTCCTTGCTCAAACATTCCTGATACTATTTCATTGCTCCCTTTAAAAAATATAACTCCACACCAGTGGCATGTTTCGTTACAGTTGAATCTTCAGAGTATTAGTCCTGAAAGCTAGGAAGAGATCCTTTTCACTTTCCTTTATGTCTTCCAGCAGTAAAACACATTTCTCACCCTGCATGTAAGTACTGGCCAGAAATAATGTCCCATAACTTATTAGTATTCCTTGCTCAAACATTCCTGATACTATTTCATTGCTCCCTTTAAAAAATATAACTCCACACCAGTGGCATGTTTCGTTACAGTTGAATCTTCAGAGTATTAGTCCTGAAAGCTAGGAAGAGATCCTTTTCACTTTCCTTTATGTCTTCCAGCAGTAAAACACATTTCTCACCCTGCATGTAAGTACTGGCCAGAAATAATGTCCCATAACTTATTAGTATTCCTTGCTCAAACATTCCTGATACTATTTCATTGCTCCCTTTAAAAAATATAACTCCACACCAGTGGCATGTTTCTTGCTTCAATCACTCTAATGTATAGGGGCCCCACAAATTTTTGAAAGCAATGTTGAGAAACAAGAACCAAGAAGATTTTTTTTTTCTTTTTCCTAAACATGAGTGTCATAACCTTGCTGGTATCTGTAATATCCATACTCTTTATGACTATGTAACACCCAGCAGGCAAGGACCACTGGTAATATCACACTTTTGAATCTGTTGGTTTTCATTATTGTTTGTTCCATGTGAAAGTAAACTGAATGAGAATTGTGTAAGCTATGATTTGGAAGTGAAGGTTCCTACATATAAACACATGAGGACACTCTCTGAGTTTCCAGCATATAGCTTTGACTAAATGAACTTTATGCAGATAGTGGAAAATAAAACTGAATATCCACTCCATAATATATATTAAAAGATAATGACTATGACAGTTTCTGCTAATCTCCTTAGGATTCATCTTGATCCAGAATTAACGTGGAGAAAACATACCAAGAATATTTACAAATATACCAGATGTTATATATTTATTAAGTAAACTTAAGTCCTGTGTTAGTGATAAGCTCGATGCGTCTATGCAATTTCAAATACAGCAAATTCTTGCTCTTACCCGGCTAATCTGTGACCTATACGCCTCATCAGCCAATGCCCACTGTACCAGCCTTCTCTCCTTCTACAAAATCCTGCAGTTATCTGCCCCTCATGTTTCCCTGAATGGTATAATCCACCAAGCCAACTTCAAACTGCAGCAACAACAGACTTAATCTCAAAAAGCTATCCCACCTTCTCCTAGACTACTTGAACAGCCGTGTTTCCCTTCCTGTCCCTCTGCAGCTCACTAAACAACCACACAATCAACCGCCACTCTTCTCCTACAAATTGAGCTTGGCCAACTTTCTTAATATCCCACAGCCTTCACCACTGTCTCGCAGACCAAGAATAACCGATAATCACAAGAACCAGTCACAGCAGTACAGTGTCCTTAACCTCTCAGCTAAAGCACTCTCTGTTGTGGATTGGCAAGACAGCCAGTCCACTGTGTCAGGAAGCCGAAAGGCACGCGTTTAAGCTCACGCAGGCTGGCGTGAGGTCTGGAACAGGACAGGGAAATGAGACTAGCAAAAATAGTACGTAGCTGCTGGAATACTTAACTTTAATCGCTCTTGACGGTACATGTTTTCCAGCATCAATAGTAACTGGTAATGGCGCCTTGCTAGGTCGTAGCAAATGACGTAGCTGAAGGCTATGCTAACTATCGTCTCGGCAAATGAGAGCGTAATTTGTCAGTGAACCATCGCTAGCAAAGTCGGCGAGTGCTAGGAAGTCTCTCTAGACCTGCCGTGTGGTGGCGCTCGGTCTGCAATCACTGATAGTGGCGACACGTGGGTCCGACGTATACTAACGGACCGCGGCCGATTTAAAGGCTACCACCTAGCAAGTGTTGTGTCTGGTGGTGACACCACACTCTGCCCTCCTGAATTATCTGTATTATCTGAGGGACTCACTTTCAACCCTAAACCAGCATTTGATCTTGCTGCTTTGTTGAAAGACCTTCTTTCCTTCACACATAATAGCTGTTGGAAACCACTTTGCAAACCCAAACCCAAAACCTTTCCAACAGCAGCCCTGACATTGAATCCCACCTTGAACAGTTCGGATCATGCTCCCAACTTGATCCACCAACACTACCTCAAAGTCATCCCTTACAAGCTTCCAAATAATTCCTCACATCCAGCATTGCTTTGCAACCCTTCCTCAGGTCGCTAGTGCATGGCCCTAACCTCTCCTCTGCAGAACTCCAGACTGTACATCCCCTAAAAGTTGATGACTCCATCATTACCCTCCCAGCAGTCAAAGGGTCTGTACTGTAGTACTTGACCGAAAGGAGTATGTTAGTGCAGGTCTATGCCAGCTGTCTGCCATCAAGATCCCATCCCTGTGATTCAAATTGACCTACAGTCCATTCTTAAAACGTCAGGCCCCTAATGAGGACTAACACCTCAGTCATAGAACTTCTCATCCCACCCAAACCACTCACCCCCAACTTCTACTTTTTTCCTAAGATCCACAAACCAAGTCATCCTTGCCATCCTATAGTTGCTGGCTTCAAAGCACCCACCAAACATATATCTGCCTTAGTTGATCAACATCTGCAAACCATAGTACAAAGACTGCCCTCCTACACCAAAGGTGCCAACCATTTCCTAGACCATGTGACATCTGTGTCCGTCCCACTCCCACCACATACCTTGCTTGTCACCGTTGATGCCACCTCCCTCTATATCAACATCCCCCATATCTGCTGTTGAACATTTCCTCAGTTAGTGCCCACCTGATTCCAAACCTATGACATCCTTCCTACTCACCTTAATCAACTTTATACTTTCCAACAAATACTTCACCTTTGAGGGGCAGACATCGAAAGAGTTCATGGGTACAGCCATGGGAACCAGGATGGCTTCTTCCTATGCCAACCTATTCATGGGTTGGTTGGAGGGGGCTTTCCTAGGACCCATAAGTCTTCAGCCCCTGGTTTAGTTTAGACACATTGCTGACATCTTTGCATTATGGACTCATGGTGAGGCTGACCTGCTAAAATTCCTGGAATCTCTGAATATCTTCTCCCAATTAAATTTCACATGGTCCTATTCCGAATCCCACACCACTTTCCTTGATTTCACAAGCTACGAAATCATCGCGAAAAAACACACTGACCCATATATGTAATAAGTTTCCTTTAATATATGTCTATGGTCACAAATTTTTTCTGTTTAACAGATTACCGGTTTCTGTCTTTAATGACCACAATCAGATCTGCAGCAAAAATGGGAAAAAATATAGATACACTCACAAACTGTATACAGCTTAAGAACAATACATAGAGCATCCGTCCCCCACGCGCATCCTCTATGACCTCATCCCCTTCCCCCACTTTCTCCTTTTCCTTGAACACATCCACACACTATAAATTGTCTGCCGCCTTGATCCCCCTCACCCGCTGGTGTCTCCCTTCCTCTCCACCCCCAACCAGTTGCCGCGCCTTTACTGTTCTGTCCCTACCTCTCTCCATCTCCACACCCTCCATCTCCTTTCCCAACACAATTTTCACCGTCTACCCCTCCCGGATGATGATCTCCTCCTCAGGGCACCCTCTCCTCACCCTCCCTCCTTCTGAGCGGCTTTCCCTTCCCACTCCCCCTCCATCTCTTGTGCTTCCTATCAGTGTCTCTGCACTCCCTCCTGCCCTGTCTTCCCTTTTCCTCTCCTGCCCCATGTGTCTCCTGCCTCTTCGTGAACCCACGGTTGCCCCTCCTCTCTTCATCCCGCCGCTTCCCCAGCTGCCCCATGCTCTCCCCTACTTTTCCATCCTCTCTGACCTTTCCCTCGGCAGGTCCCACCTGGTAGTTTTATTCTTTGTCGTGTGTGCTCCAAGTGGGTTTTAAGTGTGTTGTTTCGGAGTGTTTTTAATACTGTGGCCAACTTTTAACCTGTGCATGTGCATTCAGTGTCTTCTCTGTGTTTTAAGAATCGCCACCTGTGTTTTTTTTTTAACTTTCTGGTGACTTTTTTAACTGTCCCCCATGAACGTCTACATGTCAATGTATTTTTACCTCCATTTTCTCCCCTTACAAAACCAAAACAAGGATAATGGAATGTAGTTTAATTAAGTCGGGTGATGCTGAGGGAATTAGATTAGGAAATGAGGCACTTAAAGTAGTAAAGGAGTTTTGCTATTTGGGGAGCAAAATAACTGATGATGGTCGAAGTAGAGAGGATATAAAATGTAGGCTGGCAATGGCAAGGAAAGCGTTTCTGAAGAAGAGAAATTTGTTAACATCCAATATTGATTTAAGTGTAAGGAAGTCATTTCTGAAAGTATTCGTATGGAGTGTAGCCATGTATGGAAGTGAAACATGGACGATAAATAGTTTGGACAAGAAGAGAATAGAAGCTTTCGAAATGTGGTGCTACAGAAGAATGCTGAAGATTAGATGGGTAGATCACATAACTAATGAGGAAGTATTGAATAGGATTGGGGAGAAGAGAAGTTTGTGGCACAACTTGACCAGAAGAAGGGATCGGTTGGTAGGACATGTTCTGAGGCATCAAGGGATCACCAATTTAGCATTGGAGGGGAGTGTGGAGGGTAAAAATCGTAGAGGGAGACCAAGAGATGAATACACTAAGCAGATTCAGAAGGATGTAGGTTGCAGTAGGTACTGGGAGATGAAAAAGCTTGCACAGGGTAGAGTAGCATGGAGAGCTGCATCAAACCAGTCTCAGGACTGAAGACCACAACAACAACAACACTCTGTTTTATGTTCCCCTTTTTTATCTCCTTATGTATGTATAATTTTATTCTTGTTTTAGTTGTCGTGTCACTCGGCTGAATAGCGGCCGATTGTGCTGCTGACAGCCCTCCCCTGCCCATATGGGGCAGGGGAATGAAATCACAATAAAGAAAAAAAAACGATTAGGGTAAAACATTGTCAAATAAAGCAAAGTAGGCATTGGGCACAAAATCTTTTTGCCAGTTAAGCAGTTTATTTGGCTCTCTATTTTTTGCTTTATAAATTTCAAATTAAGAGCACGGGTCTTTTCCACTCTGTGAAGAATACGCATACTGTTCTCAATGCTCCCTATAGAATGACCAGTATCAGACAAATGCTGTCTGAAAGCCATTTTGTTTCGTGGCTGTGAGTGTTCTTTAAACCTTAATTTAAAAGAGCAGCCTGTTTGACCTATATAATATTTGTCACAGTTACTGCAGTCGATCCTACACACTCCAGAGCCATCAAATTTATCATAGTTCCCTTTCAATTTATGTTTTATTCGTAGTTTTACAGTGTTATTGACCTGAAAGCCACATCTGACATCAGACTTTTTAAAACATTTTTCTATTTGCAGGGCCATTTTGCCATTAAATGTCATGGGAATAGTTTTTATTCTATCTTTGCCGGTTCTATTTTGTGTGTGTGTGTGCCTGCTGTTTGTTAAACGTTTCTTTAGCCTATTGTAGGGGCGTGTGACGTTGTTTGTAGAAAAGCTGTTAGTTAATGCGATCTGCTTTAAGGTGCTAAGTTCTTTACGTATTTCATTTTCGTCTAAAGGTAGACGAAGGAGCCGGTGAACCATGGAAGAGAAGAAATCTTTTTTGTATCTGGGAGGATGGCATGAACTGGCATTGATGATACTATCTATACAAGTTGGTTTCCTAAAAATTGAAAACTCATGTTTATTATTATCTTTCTTAATGGTGAGATCAAGGTAGTTTATGGCGGCCATCTTCTTCTATTTCAGTGGTAAAAGTTATTTTAGGGTACATGCTACCTAATGTTTGGGTGAAAGTGTTGACCTCACTGGTGTCACCTTCTATCAGTAATAGTATGTCATCGACATACCGTTTGTAATAAATCGTTTTATCTTTTAGTTGTGGATACTTGGCAAAAAATTTACATTCTAAATCATTGATAAAAATGTCTGCTAAAGTGCCAGCCGGGCTATTACCCATCCCAAGCCCATCCTTTTGATAGTAAATTTTGTCATTAAAGGTAAAAAAATTGTAAGCTAAAACAAAATCTAGGAGTTCAGTTAGTTCTGTACATTCTGCAGCACTAATCTTGTTGTGGGAGAGGAGATTGCGTCTAATAATGTGAATAGTTTCTTTAATCGGGACATTACTGTAAAGATTTTTTATATCTAAGGATCCTAATGTTGCATTAATTGGTATATATATATCTTTAATTATATTCGCTAGCTCAGCACTGTTTTTGATCCAAAAACAATTCTTGAACGTGTAAACCGATTTAAGTTTATTATTAAGGTACTTGTTTAATTTATAGCATGGTGATGTCATATTATTAACAATCAGATGAACCGGATTTCCGTCTTTGTGGATCTTAACTTGAGACCTAAGCTGGGGAAGTCTGACATTCATCATTTTGAGCAATTTCTTTTGATAATCGTTAAGAAGAAACTGGGAGCTGTCAATCTTTCACTGCAAATTGGTCTGAAACTTATCAGTTGGGTCTTTGTGAATTTCTATAATATCGTTTTCTGCAAAAAATTCTTCTGTTTTCTTAATGTAATCATCTTCATATATAAGAACTGCCGTGTCCCCCTTGTCAGCACAAATGACCATTGCTTTCTCCTTGTCTAACTTGGTATTAAGACCTTTTAAAATATGGCTCTCATGATTAACCATATTATTAGAACTATTTTGCACAGATAACGCCTTATTAACCTTAACAGCTGTGTCCGCAATTTCTAATTTCGTCACCCCAGCCGCTTTGCAAGCCATTTTAGTTTCAACTATTACTCGCTTAATATTTGCCTGACTAACATGTGGAGTGATGTTATGTTGTAGGCCTTTATTCAGCAATATATTTTCATCACTACTCAGTACAATACTTGTTAAATTAGCTACCCTGTGATTGAAACGATGTTGCCCAATGCCATCCTTACTTTTTACAAAATGTGCGTCCTTAGGTTTGATCAATTTAGCTAATTTTTTGTTATGCCTCTCTGTAATTTTCTCGACATTAATCCTAACTCTGTTAGTAATCTCTTTCCACACAAATTGAAACTGGCTACAAGAAAGTTCGTTACTCAGTTGTAAATGTAGTTTGAAAGCTTCTCTACTTAGCAAGTCTTTATGTTTATATGATTCACGTATCTGGGTCCTAACCCAGATGATATCGCTTTTAGATTTAATTGATAAGGCGAGGGCTGAGCGCTGTTTAATTTTCACTTTGGCATAGTTCGGTGTGACACCAGCTGCGAGACACTGCTTATTGAATTTAATCTTCATTGCCTTGGTACTGATTTGCTGCTTCAGTTTACAGAGCCTTTTGACTCTGCCGTAAGCCAGACATGGCACTAGTTTCACAAGCTGCGACATCGTCGCGAAAAAACACAGTGACCCGTATATGTAATAAGTTTCCTTTAATTTATGTCTATGGTCACAATCTTTTCTGTTTAACAGATTACCAGTTTCGGTCTTTAATGACCATCATCAGATCTGCAGCAAAAATGGGAAAAAATATAAATACACTCGCAAACTGTATACAGCTTAAGAACAATATTACTTTTGTCGTGTTCTTCTTTTTATTGCTTTTTATTACTGTAACACATTTTATACTTTATAAGCTTATTACAGACCTTAAATATTGTATCTCCCCTTTTATTTTTGCTTTGTCAATTAATTATTGAAAACTAGTGTATGCTGACATTAGCGACATCTGGTCAACTTACTACACACACATCTTGTGGCTACTGTACAGTAGCTCGTTTTAAACAGTAGTTTTACTGACAACATGGCTCGTGCATGTGATGTGATTTATATGTATTTGACGATGCTGATGCTGATTCAGCATTTAACAGTTGACTATGCCACTATGGCTGCAGTGCATTAGGACTTTGCTTTTATGAGACAGGTATGCCTCTTCACATTTAATGCGCACAAACATAAATTTTGTCAGTACTACTTTTCAACATGCTCTATGTATTGTTCTTAAGCTGTATACAGTTTGCGAGTGTATTTATATTTTTTCCCATTTTTGCTGCAGATCTGATGATGGTCATTAAAGACTGAAACCGGTAATCTGTTAAACAGAAAAGATTGTGACCATAGACGTAAATTAAAGGAAACTTTCCTTGATGTTGATCTTGTCCTGTCCATCCCTAGTAGCTGAGTGGTCAGTGAGACAGAATTATAGTGCCTCAAGAATTTTGGGGTAAATTCTAGGAACACTCGGCCTTCGAACACCCAATATTTTAGGTACGAGTGTGGGAGAGTGAGAATGTTTCTACCAATCCACCTGTTTCTATGTGTAGTTCGGAAGTTTGTTATCAGAAGACTGTAAGAAGGGTGAGTCACTGACGATGAAAGGTGTTTGCCACCAGTGCCACAGAAGAAGTGATGAAACCTCAGGGAATAATAATGTAATATTCTTTGATGTGTTAGTGTCTGTGGTGATTGAAAAAAAAAAGAATGACCAATGAACAGCTGGATATAGATTTCTGTGCACATTCATGTATTGGACTTGCTTGAGTATAGAGACTTTTATTTTTTCATATCTTAGCTCTGCACAAGGCAGGACGCGTGTAATGTCCTTAAATTAATTGATTGTTGCTATGATATTGTGCTGAGAGATGAAAATATACCAAGAATCAACTGAAAGTGTTCCACGAATACACAAATTTTTTTCAAGAATAGAGAAGTAGCTTAATAAATTCCAGTAATCTGCTATAGTCTTCAGAGAAGAAGGTTTTGAGATATTGTTGTAGCTGATTACCTAGAGAAGAGAATCTGCTGCACACAGTATGTATGTCAACTGTGAGAGACGTGTGAGTTTTGCACCCCAGTACCACACTGTCTCATGTCATCCGAAAAACATTAGAATGTGGTGACAATGAGAGGACCCAAAGAAAATAGAAACTTAAAGACAAAACAGAAATGAGGTATTAGGCATTGCCATAGCAAACAGACCTATCAAAATACAAGAACTGTTTCCAGAAATCGTATTGAGTCCAATAAACAAATGGAAGAAAGCTGCAAGTGTAATGCAGTAAATAATGTGAGAAAGCAATAGCGGAGAAAAATGGAGAGAAGACCTCAACTTTTGGACTAAGAAGATTGGGTGTGGAGAGTAAGCAGTCTTCACACACACACACACACACACACACACACACACACACACACACACACACACACACACACACACACACACAATGCGCTGACACCGACGCATTAACCAGCCACCAACATCGACTGCAGCAGCTGCTGCTTTGCTGATTACCGGTGCTGACTCCACGTCCACTCACCGATATGACACTGAAACGCAACATTTGACGTTGCAGGCACCAGAGCGGTTCACCAGCGCTGATTACACATTCACCCACCAACGCAGCTAGAACTCTACGCTGGGTGAGCGAAAACCAATAATTATTCAGTAAAAGTTGACCAGGCAGTTGAATGATAAACTGTTATTATACACTCCTGGAAATGGAAAAAAGAACACATTGACACCGGTGTGTCAGACCCACCATACTTGCTCCGGACACTGCGAGAGGGCTGTACAAGCAATGATCACACGCACGGCACAGCGGACACACCAGGAACCGCGGTGTTGGCCGTCGAATGGCGCTAGCTGCGCAGCATTTGTGCACCACCGCCGTCAGTGTCAGCCAGTTTGCCGTGGCATACGGAGCTCCATCGCAGTCTTTAACACTGGTAGCATGCCGCGACAGCGTGGACGTGAACCGTATATGCAGTTGACGGACTTTGAGCGAAGGCGTATAGTGGGCATGCGGGAGGCCGGGTGGACGTACCGCCGAATTGCTCAACACGTGGGGCGTGAGGTCTCCACAGTACATCGATGTTGTCGCCAGTGGTCGGCGGAAGGTGCACGTGCCCGTCGACCTGGGACCGGACCGCAGCGACGCACGGATGCACGCCAAGACCGTAGGATCCTACGCAGTGCCGTAGGGGACCGCACCACCACTTCCCAGCAAATTAGGGACACTGTTGCTCCTGGGGTATCGGCGAGGCCATTCGCAACCGTCTCCATGAAGCTGGGCTACGGTCCCGCACACCGTTAGGCCGTCTTCCGCTCATGCCCCAACATCGTGCAGCCCGCCTCCAGTGGTGTCGCGACAGGCGTGAATGGAGGGACGAATGGAGACGTGTCGTCTTCAGCGGTGAGAGTCGCTTCTGCCTTGGTGCCAATGATGGTCGTATGCGTGTTTGGCGCCGTGCAGGTGAGCGCCACAATCAGGACTGCATACGACCGAGGCACACAGGGCCAACACCCGGCATCATGGTGTGGGGAGCGATCTCCTACACTGGCCGTACACCACTGGTGATCGTCGAGGGGACACTGAATAGTGCACGGTACATCCAAACCGTCATCGAACCCATCGTTCTACCATTCCTAGACTGGCAAGGGAACTTGCTGTTCCAACAGGACAATGCACGTCCGCATGTATCCCGTGCCACCCAACGTGCTCTAGAAGGTGTAAGTCAACTACCCTGGCCAGCAAGATCTCCGGATCTGTCCCCCATTGAGCATGTTTGGGACTGGATGAAGCGTCGTCTCACGCGGTCTGCACGTCCAGCACGAACGCTGGTCCAACTGAGGCGCCAGGTGGAAATGGCATGGCAAGCCGTTCCACAGGACTACATCCAGCATCTCTACGATCGTCTCCATGGGAGAATAGCAGCCTGCATTGCTGCGAAAGGTGGATATACACTGTACTAGTGCCGACATTGTGCATGCTCTGTTGCCTGTGTCTATGTGCCTGCGGTTCTGTCAGTGTGATCATGTGATGTATCTGACCCCAGGAATGTGTAAATAAAGTTTCCCCTTCCTGGGACAATGAATTCACGGTGTTCTTATTTCAATTTCCAGGAGTATAGTTATTATACTCAGATGTGATTTTTTAAAATTATAACAAGAGCTAAGAGTAAAACAAATATGGATCAAGAACAGCAACTAGCAGAACCAGTCACATCTACAAGAGTGTCAAGGGAAACGCCAGACTTGCATGCATTAGTGAATTTAATTAAAGCCCAGCGAGCAGATTCAGCAGCCGTAAATACTCAAATTGTGAATTTAAGTGAAAAATTAAATTCTCAGAATGAAGCTTTAAGGAGAGAAATAGGTTTAATACATTCTAGATTAGATGCTAAGTTAGATAACCAGAAGACAGAGTCAAATGCTCAAAATGCTTCTTTGAGAGATGAACTGAGTGCGAATTTACCTAAAAATTTAAAAGCGCAGCGTGCAAGTTTAAATGCACAAAGTTTTAAGTTAGATTCAGTGAATACCCAATTAATATTAAATTAGATGCTCAGAGTGTAATTTTAAGTAACCAAAGTGAAACCTTGAACAGTCAAGCAGCTAATATAGTTTTATTAAAGACTAAATTTGACTCTTTTAAATAATAAGATAGAAAATCTGAAGTTAGATTTAAAGAGTGAACTCCCGTTGATCTACTATTTACTGAATTTAACCAGAGACAGGATGAGCAATCTCAAGATTTAACTAAAAAATTAGAATTTGACATTGCAAATGAATGTAATGATGTAGAAATGGAAATTGTCAGAAAATTAGGATCATTTCAAAGTGTATGCAGTGTTACCTTTGATGTTGTAAATCAGAGGTTGCACATCCTGAAGGAGAGTATTGAAAAACAGGATAAGCTAATTCCTTTTGTCCAATCGCAAACTGCGGGTGTCAGCACTTGAGTTGATACTGTGGAATGAGATTTTAATGAGAAACTAGTGACGTCAGATACCTTAAATATAAGCAATCTGGAGGAATAAGTAGAAGAGATGATAGACAGAAAAGTGACAGAGGGTGTAGCCCATAACAACGCTTCTTCAGATTTATTCTTGGAACTTGATACGAAGAAAGGCGTAGATAGTTTATGGAAAGAATTCAAACATATCCAGGATAAGGTAGACAAAAAAGTGACTTCTTCTAATGTAGTGTTAACAAGTGAGGCAATAACTGACCTACAATGGGGAGCAAATTCTGGACTATCCAGGCAGTTTCCAAAATTTAAGCCAGACGGGGACGTACACCCAACTCATTTTCTGAAACAGTTTAACCAAGCCTTGCTGAAAAACTGGGAGGACTCAAACAAGGTAGAATTCATGGTAGGGTACCTTTTAGGAGAAGCTTCAGAATGGGGCACTGTGAACATTGAGATTTTTTTGACTTGGGCTGACTTCAGGAAAAAGTTTAAGGAGAAGTATTGGTCAGCAAGTGCCCAAGAAAAATTATTATCTGATTTGTGGAACCCAAAGTATTATAACAGTGTGTGGGGAACAACAAGAAGGTATTTTGACTGGCATTTGACCCAAGCAAAGTACACTCCTGGAAATGGAAAAAAGAACACATTGACACCGGTGTGTCAGACCCACCATACTTGCTCCAGACACTGCGAGAGGGCTGTACAAGCAATGATCACACGCACGGCACAGCGGACACACCAGGAACCGCGGTGTTGGCCGTCGAATGGCGCTAGCTGCGCAGCAATTGTGCGCCGCCGCCGTCAGTGTCAGCCAGTTTGCCGTGGCATACGGAGCTCCATTGCAGTCTTTAACACTGGTAGCATGCCGCGACAGCGTGGACGTGAACCGTATGTGCAGTTGACGGACTTTGAGCGAGGGCGTACAGTGGGCATGCGGGAGGCCGGGTGGACGTACCGCCGAATTGCTCAACACGTGGGGCGTGAGATCACCACAGTACATCGATGTTGTTGCCAGTGGTCGGCGGAAGGTGCACGTGCCCGTCGACCTGGGACCGGACCGCAGCGATGCACGGATGCACGCCAAGACCGTAGGATCCTACACAGTGCCATAGGGGACCGCACCGCCACTTCCCAGCAAATTAGGGACACTGTTGCTCCTGGGGTATCGGCGAGGACCATTCGCAACTGTCTCCATGAAGCTGGGCTACGGTCCCACACACCGTTAGGCCGTCTTCCGCTCACGCCCCAACATCGTGCAGCCCGCCTCCAGTGGTGTCGCGACAGGCGTGAATGGAGGGACGAATGGAGACGTGTCGTCTTCAGCGATGAGAGTCGCTTCTGCCTTGGTGCCAATGATGGTCGTATGCGTGTTTGGCGCCGTGCAGGTGAGCGCCACAATCAGGACTGCATACGACCGAGGCACACAGGGCCAACACCCGGCATCATGGTGTGGGGAGCGATCTCCTACACTGGCCGTACACCACTGATGATCATCGAGGGGACACTGAATAGTGCACGGTACATCCAAACCGTCATTGAACCCATCGTTCTACCATTCCTAGACCGGCAAGGGAACTTGCTGTTCCAACAGGACAATGCACGTCCGCATGTATCCCGTGCCACCCAACGTGCTCTAGAAGGTGTAAGTCAACTACCCTGGCCAGCAAGATCTCCGGATCTGTCCTCCATTGAGCATGTTTGGGACTGGATGAAGCGTCGTCTCACGAGGTCTGCACGTCCAGCACGAACGCTGGTCCAACTGAGGCGCCAGGTGGAAATGGCATGGCAAGCCGTTCCACAGGACTACATCCAGCATCTCTACGATCGTCTCCATGGGAGAATAGCAGCCTGAATTGCTGCGAAAGGTGGATATACACTGTACTAGTGCCGACATTGTGCATGCTCTGTTGCCTGTGTCTATGTGCCTGTGGTTCTGTCAGTGTGATCATGTGATGTATCTGACCCCAGGAATGTGTAAATAAAGTTTCCCCTTCCTGGGACAATGAATTCACGGTGTTCTTATTTCAATTTCCAGGAGTGTACTTAGATAAACCCATGGAAGAAGTGGGGTTAGTTAGGATCTTAATAAGGCAATTACCTATCTACACTAGGAAAGATATATTATGTAGTGGGTGGAAGACCATAGAACAATTGTTATCCTTTGTAGAATCACTTGATGCTTTAAATAAAGACTGGAATGAGAATGTACATCAAAGTGAAAGAATTACTGAAGAAGTAACAATAATAGTAATAGTAATAGTAATTCTAAGAGACATGAAGCTAATCTAGCTACAGTACACCAGTGTAGTCGGAACAGGGGTAACGAAAGTGATCAAAAACATCCACCTTCGAATATAGGCCCAGTAACATCACAAGAATTTGTACTTAGTAGCAATAGAGTACAAAGTGAAAATATACGAGGGTTATTCCAAAAGTAAGGTCCGATTCGCTGTAACTATTGAAATTTGGCGCCAATGACAAAACACGCATGTGCGCCGACTCCCGGCAAACCTTGCGCGTCAAACGCCGCCATTCGCTTTGTTACTGTTGCTGAGTGTAGTTCACAGTGTCACTTTACAATGTTTAAGACAATTGATCAGCCCGCCGATTGTGAAGTAAGGGCAGTGATACGGTTTTTGTCTGCAAGAAACAACTCATCTGCGGAAATCCATCGGCAGATTACTGAAGTGTACGGTCCTAATATAATGAGCGACAGTAAAGTGCGCAAGTGGGTGCGAGCTTTTAATGAAGGACGGGATAATGTGCACGATGAACCACGGTGTGGCCGACCATCAGTGATTTCAGACGATTTGGTTAATGCGGTTGACAAAAAAATTCGTGAAGATCGCCGATTCACTATTACAGACGTAGACATGCATTTTCCGAATGTGAGTAGAACAACTTTGTACAGAATTGTGTCTGAACATTTGAAGTTTCACAAATTGTGTGCCCGTTGGGTTCCCAGGCTGCTTACTGAGCCCCAACGAATGAAAAGAATGGCTTTTGCTCTTGATTTTTTGGAGCGATATCATAAGGAAGGTGACAGTCTTTTAGACAATGTTGTCACAGGGGATGAGACATGGGTTTCTCACATCACTCCAGAGTCTAAACGTCAGTCAATGCAATAGCGTCACACGTCATCGCCAGTCAAGATCAAGGCAAAGCAGACAATCTCAACACGTAAGGTTATGGCGACTGTGTTCTGGGATAGACGTGGAGTATTGTTAGTCGACTTTATGGAGAGAGGAACAACGATTAATAAAGCCGCCTACTGCACTACCCTGACTAAACTTCGACGTGCAATCCAGAATAAGCGACGTGGTCTTTTGTCGTCTGGAATCTTGTTGTTGCATGACAATGCCAGACCCCACACTGCAAATGAAACGCAAGCTCTGATCAAGAAATTTGGATGGGAACAGATGGACCATCCTCCTTACAGTCTGGACCTGGCGCCAAGTGATTTCCACTTGTTCCGTTACTTAAAGGAGTTTCTCGGCGGCAAGCGCTTCGACACAGATGATGAAGTGAAAGAAGCAGTTAAGGACTGGTTATCGTCACAGGCAGCCGATTTCTATAACATGGGCATTCAAAAGCTTGTTGAACGATGTGACAAATGTTTAAATAAGTATAAAAGTTATGTAGAAAAATAGATAAAGATGTAAGGAATGTAAATAAAACAATTGTTTTGAAAAAACATTTTAGTTTTGATTTTTTTTTTATAACCGGACCTTACTTTTGGAATAACCCTCGTAATATCCTGATTTGGTAACCGGTGATTACAAACAATGAGGGAAACGTTAAGCGATCTGGATCCAGGGCCAGGGCCCAGGTCATAGAAATACATTAGGAGGCCTACCTTGTACTAAATCTGTCAGCTTTATGCATAAAGTACTGACCAAAGAATGGTTGTTGCTAGAAGAACCTAGCTTAACTACCATTAATCCACAACCAATTATAGTTGGAAAGGTAGAAGATTTTGAAGTAAC
The DNA here is from genome assembly GCF_023864345.2 of Schistocerca serialis cubense. Lineage (NCBI taxonomy): Eukaryota > Metazoa > Arthropoda > Insecta > Orthoptera > Acrididae > Schistocerca > Schistocerca serialis. The sequence goes on from NC_064641.1 coordinate 916,933,335, forward strand.
ATAGTTATTGATTCTGGTGGTGGAGTGTCACTTATTTCTAGTGGTTTCTTTAAGACATTACGAACTAAACATAACTCACCGCTATTGCCAGTAACAGGAATGTACATAGTAGGCATTGGTGGAACCAAAAGTAAAGTTGTGGAACATGAAACCCAGGTGAACTGTATCATTGGGAATGTCCTATTTCGTCAGACACCTGTAGTAGTGGAAAATATCAATAGAGATGTGTTGTTTGGCATAGACTGGCTATCAACATTTAACGTCATATTGAATTTTGGGGAAAATTTTCTTTATTTTGGAGTAGGTGATGAGAAATATTGTATGAAGTTTGTGACGGATCACTATAATGGTAAACACATAACTGAGAATCAGCATTTACGATTAACAGCAACCACGTAATTGTCACACTGAGCTGACATACAAAACAAAGTAAATTAATCCCCAATGTTAACCAACGACCAAAAATTGGATTTATCTAAAATTCTGTTGGAATATGAAATGGTATTTTGTGGTACGCTAGGTAGTATTACTGACTATGTATGTACATAATAGAGGGAAACATTCCACGTAGGAAAAATATATCTAAAAACAAAGATGATGTGACTTACAAATTTGTCTTTAAATATGTCTGCTTGTGTCTGTATATGTGTGGATGGATATGTGTGTGTGTGCGAGTGTATACCCGTCCTTTTTTCCCCCTAAGGTAAGTCTTTCCGCTCCCGGGATTGACATGACTCCTTACCCTCTCCCTTAAACCCCACATCCTTTCGTCTTTCCCTCTCCTTCCCTCTTTCCTGATGAGGCAACAGTTTGTTGCGAAAGCTTGAATTTTGTGTGTATGTTTGTGTTTGTTTGTGTGTCTGTCGACCTGCCAGCACTTTCATTTGGTAAATGACTATGTATGTAAATTTAAGATCAAAGATAATACTCCATTTCTTTGTCAACCCTATCTGATACTGGTAAGCCTGAAAGAAGTGGTTGAAGAAGAAATAGATAAGATGCTTGACAATAAAATAATATAACGTAGTACAAGTGTTATGAATAAAACTTCGGTAGTGGTAAAAAAAGCTACAGGAGGTGTGCGGTTAGTGCTGGACATGCGGACTTTGAATAAAGATATAGAGATGGAACAAGACAGACCAATTAACACTGATGAATTATTGTCCAAGTTTGAGGATGCACTGTATTTTATCACGATGGACCTGACTGATGGGTATTGGCAAATTCAGTTACATCCTGATTCAAAGAAGTATACAGCATTTCTATTTGATGGGAAGTCATATCATTTTAATGCGTTACCATTTTGATTGAATATCTCGGTATCCGTGTTTATACAGGCGCTGGATGAGGCATTAGGAAGGGAATTGTTAAGGGATTTAATAATATATGTAAATGTTAAACTTATAATCTCTGTTACATGGGAAGAACAGTGTAAAACCTTAAGGAAAAAACTGAAAAAAATTTAAAGAAAAGGGTATTATAGTAAAATTATGTAAATCACATTTTGTGAGGCAAGAGCTTAAGTTTTTAGGGCGTATTGTATGAATACAGGGCATTAAACCAGATTCGGAACGTATAAAGGCAATTAAGGATTGTCCATCCCCTAGAAACATAAGACAATTGAAAGGATTTATTGTAGTGGCTGGGTATTATAACCGATATATATGAAATCAAGAGCTGAATGACCCAAGACTCTTACGTTTATTAAGAAAGGGAATACCATGGGTTTGGGACCAAGAGGCTAATGATGCATTGGAAAATGTGAAAAATCAGTCGTGAATCACCTATATTGCACCATCCGGTTATGGGTGAGCCATTTAAAATTTCAACAGATGCATCTGACTATGGTATAGCAGCGGAACTTTTTCAAGGAGAATTGGGTCTGGAAAGTACAAATCACAGATATATAGCTTTTGCTAGCTGAAGTCTTAACAAACATGAGTTAAACTATGCAGCCACAGAGGAAGAACTATTAGCAGTAGTATAGAGTATCCAAAAATTCCAAACATTAGTATGGGGGTCAGAGATCCATGTATATACGGATCATCAAGCTCTATCTATTTTAATGAGTAGTTGCTTATTACATAGTAGATTAATGTGGTGGATGTTGTTCCTATGGGAATATGACATTAAAATACATTATGTAAAAGGATCTGAAAATATTCTACCTAACACTTTGTCTAGATTGCCTGTACATATGAAAGACTTAAAACATACAGACAGACCCGGCGTACTTTTTGCAATTAATTTTATGACAGTAGAATATAAGCACAACAGAGTACAAGAAATGGCTCAAAGAATAACAGACAACATCCATCATGATTCCTCCTTTACAGAAATATAAACTATGTGTAATAGAAAATCTTTACCTCCTAATCAAGCAGAGAAATGGAAAATAGTAGGGCAAAACTTATTTTGGAGAGACAGTATAACATCCCAACAGTGGCATTTGTGCATCCCGAAGTTGATGGAGAAAGAAATTGCGTGATTATGTTCATACAGGGTATGCACACGTTGGAATGAAAAAGTGTATAGCCCACATGAACAAGTTCTATTATTTTAAAAAGTTGGGACATAAGATAGCATCTTTAATTAGAACTTGTGAAACCAGTCAGAAAGTAAAAGAGAGTAACACTCATGTTAGATACAAAATGTATCCAATCATTCCTAGGGCATTGTACAATCTTACAGCAGCAGGAAAGGGAGGAGTGTCGTACATTTTTATCCTCATAGAGTGTTGGTCTAAGTATGTTAAGTTTTATCCCATTAAAAAAGCAAATACACCAACAGTGATACACTGTCTGCAACAATACTTTCTCGAGGTGGGCAAACCAAAACGATTCCTCTCTGGCAATGGATCACAATTTGTTAGTAATGACTTTAAAGGATTCTTAGTGTGAGAAGATATTCATCAGGTATTAATCTCCAACTACAATCCATAATCCATCTTCTAAGCCATGTAAAAAGATTGTGAAAGAAATTGGGAAATTATGCCATTTGTACTGCCATGCAAGGAAAGCATTTCTAAAGAAGAGGAATTTGTTAACATCAAGTACAGATTTAAGTGTCAGGAAGTCATTTCTGAAAGTATTTGTATGGAGTGTAGCCATGTATGGAAGTGAAACATGGACGATAAATAGTTTGGACAAGAAGAGAATAGAAGCTTTCGAAATGTGGTGCTACAGAAGTATGCTGAAGATTAGATGGGTAGATCATGTAACTAATGAGGAGGTATTGAATAGGATTGGGGAGAAGAGAAGTTTGTGGCACAACTTGACTAGAAGAAGGGATAGGTTGGTAGGACATATTCTGAGGCATCAAGGGATCACCAATTTAGTATTGGAAGGCAGTGTGGAGGGTAAAAATTGTAGAGGGAGACCAAGAGATGAATAGACTAAGCAGATTCAGAAGGATGTAGGTTGCAGTAGGTACTGGGAGATGAAGAAGCTTGCACAGGATAGAGTAGCATGGAGATCTGCATCAAACCAGTCTCAGGACTGAAGACTACAACAACAACTGCCATGAAAAACATACATCATGGGCAACAAACGTTAAGGACTTTGAGCCTATTTTAAATGAAGTACCACATTTGTCAACTGGATTAACACCTTTGGAAGTAATAGGTAAGACTTTTGTGGGAGAACTCCTTATAAAATGTTTTACTTAGCCGGAACAGCCTACTGTTGATTACCAACTTAATCAAACAATAGTTTCTAAGAACTTGGTCAATAGAGCACTACAACGAGTGGGTGAATATAACGAGAAGGCTGTCGAACCTAAGTATAGTGTAAATGACCTAGTCCTAGTAAAACAGTATCTTCAGAGCTCTGCCCTGAAGAAAAAAACACATAATTTTTTTCAAAAGTATGAGGGACACTACCGAGTGCCAACAGTGGTACATCCCAAAGCCTTAGTTTTAGGGATCCTCTAACTGAATCAGAAAAAGGAAAATATAATGTAAAAGACGTAAAGTTGTATATATCCCAGGGACATTAACGTTCTGTGTTAAAGGGCGGAGTGATGACCGTCAGATCACTAGTTGTTTTTGGTGTTTCTTCTGTACTATTTTTCCTGCATCAAGTACCCTTCAAATATCAAACTATTCTGTAATTTATTCCTGAATTCTTATACTGTCCTATTATCCACCTGTAGAGAGACATATAAGTTGATCAGTTTTCTCTTGCGTCTGCATCCTTGTCTTTACTTGGCTGACAAGCAATGGCTACTGCAAGTCATTGATATCAAGGCCATACTGTTTCATGTAATAATAGCAATAATGATCGTAACACTATTCATGGTCTCAAATGGGTTACGTGGGCTTATGTTCCACACTGTCATCAACTTGATAAATTTTTTTGTTATATTGAGTCAGGACTGAAGCACCTGTTACTGTTTTCGTAATATGCTCCTTAGAAGCAGTTGGATTCCAACTTGATATATCTGCAGTTACATCCAGAACAGTCTGTGTTCTCAGTACTAGGTTGTTAGTGCCCAATAAGTATTTAAGTCACCTTCATGCTCGGCTCTAGCCAGCAGCGGTCTCGAATCCAAGCATCAGAGTATAGTTAGGTCTTAATATGGCCTAAGCTATTCTTGGAGATGAATCAAGAATTATTAGATTAATAGAATATGGAATTTTATATGAATCATTACATAATTGTGATAACATGATACATAATTTTACACTTTGTGAGATATAATGTAAATGGGAGGGTTTGTATCACATCTAGAAGGGGTGGGTAGTGTAAGTGATGAACACTAATCACACACCCCACCTTTCAGACAACCCTTGCAGACAAGTGTAACTGATTTGCCATTCCATAGGTGTTGCTAAGATTTTTCTTTGGCGGCTTCAAAGGTGAAGGTAAGAATGTCCGTTCTGTAGGAAATGTTTAACATCATACCTCCTCCAGCTTCTCACTCAAGTACCGGCGAACTAGACATCCTGGGGAAGGAGCCTGGGAAGGGTTTTCCTGTCTTTGAGGCTATCTTCTTTCTCTTCTTCGATCTTAGCAACTGTTTCTACTTTTTCCTTTCTTACGTCTCACCTGAGTACTGGTCTGTCTTTCCCTCTTTCTGTATTCGTATACTTCTATTGCTGAAGTCCTTATTTTCCATGGTTTCCAATAACCTTCAACTTATTTCATATAAATAGGACAAAGATCTACTTAAACACAAACAGGAAAATTATGAATTAGAAACCTGAAGTGATGCCAGAACCACCAACGGATGTAAGGGAATAAAGGTATATGTGCATCTGAGTAGCTGCACATATTACATAGTTGATATGTGACGGTTCTGCACATATATATTTACATGTATATGAAGACAGGAGAATAACAGAAAGGGTACTCGTAGGATCAACCCATGTAAGATATAGGTACTGTTCCTAAAGGGAAAAAGGACAGTATTGTGACAGAAGTCACACGTTTAAAGGGATGACTCTGGTAGGTTTGAATTCTATGCAGCACTAGCATTTTTACATTTTAGATTTACAAGTGTCAGAAGAAGGGAACATTTTTTTCTACCCAGAGTAATGAATAAGTACATACTTAGAGAAAGTAGTACGGGAAGTAATAACAAAGCAGTAGAGTCTTCATGAGTTATTTACACCTGCATTTTACGATTGGAAGAGAATTAGAAAACAAAAATTTGATACTCACAAATTTTTGGATAGTGAAAAGAGCTAACTCCAACATAGATTGAAAGGTTCAAGTTTTATAATTGTAGTAAAATGTGCACAGTTATCAGCAGAAAGAGCTGTACTGTTAAAATATAAAGAATTATCTTGAGGGATAGTATTGTACATAATGAATATGTATAAAATATCGCATGTTCACGCTAAGGGGAGGGATACGTAGTGCCTCAAGAATTTCGGGGTAAATTCTAGAAACACTCGACCTTCCACCGTCTCAAACAGCCGATATTTTAGGTACAAATGTGGGAGAGAGAGCACATTTCTACCGATCCACCGGTCTCTATGTGCACCTCAGAAGTTTGTTATTAGAAGACTGTAAGAAGGGCGAGTCACTGACAACGACAGGTGTTTGCCACCTGCACCACAGAAGAAGTGATGAAAACTCAGGGAATAGTAGTATTCTTTGGTGTGTTAGTGTCTGTGGTGATTGAGGAAAAAGACTAATGAACGACTGAATATAGATTTCTACACATATTCATGTATTGGACTCCCTTGGGTCTAGAGACTTTTATTTTTTCATATCTTAGGTCTGCATGAGGCAGGACGCATGTAATGTCCATAAATTAATTGATTGTTGCTATCATATTGTACTTGTGTTTTATCAAATCTGACATTTAAAGACACCAGTTGGCTTGCCAGAGTTTACTTAGTTATATGAAAAGGAGTCAATGTAGCTTTGTGTTGAGAGATGAAAATATACCAAGAATAAACTGAGAGTGTTCCACGACTACACAAATTATTTCAAGAATAGAGAAGTAGCTTAATAAATTCCTGTAATCCACTACAGTCTTCAGAGAAGAAGCTTTTGAGATATTGATGTAGCTGATTACCCAGAGAAGAGAATCGGCTGCAATATGTAAGTCAACTGCAAGAGACATGTGGGTTTTGCACCCCAATACCACACTGTCTTGTGTCATCCGAAAAACGTTAGAGAATGTCAAACCTAAGAGCCCGGGTTTGATTCCTGGCTGTGTCGGAGATTTTCTCTGCTCAGGGACTGGGTGTTGTGTTGTCCTAATCATCATCATTTCATCCCCATCGACACGCAAGTCACCAAAGTGGCGACAAATCAAAAGACTTGCACCTGGTGAATAGTCTACCCGAGAGGAGGCCCTAGTCACATGACATATAAATCTCGTCCTCACCAAAGGTGAGCTGCACACTTAAATCCACATTAAACCTACCAACAAGCAACAGTACTTACCTCTTGACAGTTGCCATCCTTTCCATTTCAAATGGCCCCTCCCATACAGCCTTGGAGACCAAGGCAAATGTATTTGTTCAGATGTAGACACCACCATTCTCACCTCAGAATTCACTGCACATAATTACCTCACCAGCTAAGTTAAAAAGCAGATTTCTCAGGCGATCACATGCAATGCTGGTACTGCTAATCCCTCCAGAAAGCAACTTTGGGGCACACCACTCGTAACTCAGTATTAACCTGGTCTGAAATGTGTTAATCAGCTGTTTTGACAGAGCCATGACATCTAAAAATCATGCCCTGAAATGAGATCCATTCTGTCTGAAATTTTGCCCACCACACCTTGAATACCTTTCCATTGCCCCCCCCCAATCTCCACAACATTAGTGTGAGACACTATGATCCTTCTGCACCCATCTCCCTACCCTATGGCTCCTACCCCTGTGACCATCCCCGCTGCAAGACTTGCCCTATGCACCCTCTACCACCACCTATAGCAGCCCTGTAACTGGCAAAACATATACTATCAAAGGAAGAGCCACATGTGAAACACATCATATACCTTCTGTTATGTAAACACTGTAGGCATTCTACATTGGCATGACTACCACCAAATTAACAATTAGGATGAATGAGCATAGCCAGAGGGTGTGTACTGGCAACTTGTAATATCCTGTTGCAGAACATTCTGTACAGCTTGACAACCATGACCTCGGTGCCTGTTTCACCGGATACAGCATCTGGATTCTTCCCCCAAACACCAGTTTCTCAGAGCTCAGCAGGTGGGAACAAGCACTACAATATGTTATCAGTTTTCACAACCCACCTGGTCTTAATGTATGTTAATTTCTTCCGTCTCAGCTTCTCTTGACAATAACTACAGTTTGCTTCACTCCTTTTCAGTTGTACACAACTTTCATTGTCTAACCCATCTATTTTTCGCCTTTCCCATCCCAACTTTGTTATGTACAATACACGTAGCTTTTCATTCATATTAACTAATACATGATGTTTAAGCAGCAATCTCTGTCTTGCGTATTACCCTGTCTTCCATCTTCAAACCCTCAAGTCTTCAAATCCTGTAGGATGCAGTCCCCAACAGTCAGTCTTTCCTTCTCATCCTGCGCCGTAAGTCTCCCCTGACCTGCAGTTCTGGGTGAGTTTCCTGAAATTTGCCCCTTTTCCTAGACCTTTCCAGTTCTTTTCCTTCAACCCTCTTCCTTCCCCTTCAACCCTTCTGGCTGAAAAAGGAGCCACTGGCTCCAAAAGCTAGCCTATTACAGCCATCTTTTATGTGTGTGTTCTGCTGCCACTTGGTGGGTAGATTTTTACCTATCCAATTACATCATTTAGTCAATAACTGATTGTTACTGTTGTTATATGCAAACAAGTTAATCAATGAAAAATCCAGGATGGAATAAAAACTTTATGAAAAGGACAAATTGCTACTCACCACATAGAGGAGTCGTTGACAGAAACAACGAGAAGCCTGTTTTAGACATTTAAGATTTTCCAGCCTGTCTGACCCAATCGCTGACTGTGACTGATTCTGTATATGATATGAGCAGCAATCTGGGTTCGGTGGTGGGGGTATGGAGGCAGCACAGGATGGGAAATGGGATAGCAGGGTACGGATGGGGGAAATCTGTTTCCTGTGAGAGCATGGAGGGACAGAGGGGAAAGGAAGGGGAAAGGGAGAGGGGACAGGACAGAAGTACAGAAGAGGAAGAAATAGTACCTGTAGCTGCATTGATGGATTAGATGTGTGTAGTGCTGTAGTGGGAGCAGGGAAGGGGGTAGGTAGGTGGAGATCAGGGATTAGTGAGTGAAATAGAAGGCATGGGAGCCAGAGAGGGGATAGGTATTAAGGTTTATGGAAGCGTGCTGGGCCCATAACCTATTAAGATTTATGGAATTCAATTTCATACACGGGAATATAAAAGAACAACTTTTAATATGTCTTAATACAAAGCAAAGTGTACTGAAGAGCAGACGCATGACAAATAAACACAAAAGGGGACTACACCCAAGGAACATCAAAAGAAATGCAACTGTGGCACCATCAAATGTCTTAGGCCAGAGGCTTTTAAAAGCAAAAATAACATTACAGTTTCAACAATAGGTTGTTGGAGGACATTGTAATACCTCATTGTCGCCAGGATGTTAAATCACAAGTCTAGTTGGAGGACACGGACTAGTGAACCTTCGCTAGTCCCTGTCCTTAATCAGTCTATTTCCTTCTCTGCTCATGCTCCAGCATTTCATACCCCTTCTGTTCCACCAATGCACCTACTAGCCTTTTCCCCTTTTCTGCTTCTCTCCTCTCTGCCTCACAGCACAACCTCCCAACTATGCACTTAGCAGCCCTATTCTGCCCCCATCCCATCCCTGCATGCTGCCCCCACCCTACCGTAATATCCCTCTTGGTCCCCACCCCATGCCTCCTCATTACTCCCATCATGCACCTCAGATTTCTTCTTACATCAACACAGTCACAGTCTGCAGCAAGCCCCTGCAATTACAAACAGTTGCCATGTGTGTGAGTTGTGCTTGTGAGTTTCCATGTTTTATATTATGGATTTCTTTGTCCAAAAACTTAAATATTGAGCAGTCTTTTCATTTTGCCTGTCTCTGACTCAATGAATCCTCTGTGTAGTGACTAGAAATCTGCCCCTTTTATTTAGTGAAACAAGTGTCAGACAAGAAATACATAAACATAGGTGTTCGGATGTGAAGAATTGGACATAATTAGTGTATTGGGTCAACGTACATTCTTAATCTATATCAATGACATTCCAAACTGTACAAGACATGGCGAAAATATCTGCTGAAGATAGCAACGTCATGTCACTGACAAACATCAGAACTCTTATTAGAGAAAGTTAATGAAACTTTCAAGGATGTTATTGATTGTGTAGTATGTAATAAACGACCACTGTCCAAAAAAAAAAAAAAAAAAAAAAGTGTACTTCAGCATAAATAGGGAAAACAGCTCTGTGGCATAAAGCATGGATGGTAAACCTATGGACTGCATAACAAAGTTTTTATGAATGAATATTGATTGTCAGTTGATATTAAGTGAACACTTGTAACAGTCAATGTCTTGTGGTGACATACTATTCCACCAGACACTCAATTCATAGCTATGGAAGCTTTGTCTGGGGACTGAAGGAACAGAACATGAAAACAGTTTTTAAACTGCAGAAAAAGACCATAGGAATGATACCTAGATGTAGTAGTAGGGCTCATTGTAAACAATTGTTTAGAAAATTGTGTGTCCTTGCTGCACCAAGTGTGTACACCTACTCATATGGTGTGCATATCAGGGTGAACATTACCAAGTATTTCAGTACAAGTTCTGTATATAATCATGGAATAAGTGTTAGTTTGGACTCATTATCATTTGCTATTAAGGTACAAAATTTTATAGTAAACTGTCAAAAGAGATGAAAAAGATTACTAAAATACATCTACAGTATATAAAGATGTAGCTAAAACAGTCTTCATAAGACATGTGTATTATACAAATATGGATTACTTAGAGGCCTTTTGACTAGTGGTTAATAATGAAAGGGAATAACAACAACACACTGACACATTACAAAGTAGTAGTAGTAGTAGTAGTAGTAGTAGTAGTAGTAGTAGTAGTAGTAGTAGTTGTTGTTGTTGTCTTCAGTCCTGAGACTGGTTTGATGCAGCTCTCCATGCTACTCTATCCTGTGCAAGCTTCTTCATCTCCCAGTACCTACTGCAATCTACATCCTTCTGAATCTGCTTAGTGTATTCATCTCTTGGTCTCCCTCTACGATTTTTACCCTCCACACTGCCCTCCAATACTAAATTTGTGATCCCTTGATGCCTCAGAACATGTCCTACCAACCGGTCCCTCCTTCTTGTCAAGTTGTGCCACAAAATCCTCTTCTCCCCAATTCTATACAATACCTCCTCATTAGTTATGTGATCTACCCATCTAATCTTCAGCATTCTTCTATAGCACCACATTTCGAAAGATTATATTCTCTTCTCGTCTAAACTATGTATCATCCATGTTTCACTTCCATACATGGCTACACTCCATACAAATACTTTCAGAAACGACTTCCTGACACTTAAATCTATACTCGATGTTAACAAATTTCTCTTCTTCAGAAACGCTTTCCTTGCCATTGCCACTCTACATTTTATATCCTCTCTACTTTGACCATCATCAGTTATTTTGCTCCCCAGATAGCAAAACTCCTTTACTACTTTAAGTGCCTCATTTCCTAATCTAATTCCCTCAGCATCACCCGACTTAATTTGACTACATTCCATTATCCTCGTTTTGCTTTTGTTGATGTTAATCTTATATCCTCCTTTCAAGACACTGTCCATTCCGTTCAACTGCTCTTCCAAGTCCTTTGCTGTCCCTGACAGAATTACAATGTCATCGGCGAACCTCAACGTTTTTATTTCTTCTCCATGGACTTTAATACCTACACCAAATTTTTCTTTTGTTTCCTTTACTGCTTGCTCAATATACAGATTGAATAACGTCGGGGACAGGCTACAACCCCGTCTCACTCCCTTCCCAACCGCTGCTTCCCTTTCATGCCCTTCGACTCTTATAACTGCCATCTGGTTTCTGTACAAATTGTAAATAGCCTTTCGCTCACAGTATTTTACCCCTGCCACCTTTAGAATTTGAAAGAGAGTATGCCAGTCAACATTTTCAAAAGCTTCCTCTAAGTCTACAAATGCTAGAAATGTAGGTCTGCCTTTCCTTAATCTATTTTCTAAGATAAGTTGTAGGGTCAGTATTGCCTCACGTGTTCCAACATTTCTGCGGAATCCAAACTGATCTTTGCCGAGGTCAGCTTCTACCAGTTTTTCCATTCATCTGTATAGAATTCGCGTTAGTATTTTGCAGCTGTGACTTATTAAACTGATAGTTCAGTAATTTTCACATCTGTCAACACCTGCTTTCTTTGGGATTGGAATTATTATATTCTTCTTGAAGTCTGAGGGTATTTCACCTGTCTCATACATCTTGCTCACCAAATGGTAGAGTTTTGTCAGGACTGGCTCTCCCAAGGCCGTCAGTAGTTCCAATGGAATGTTGTCTACTCCCAGGGTCTTGTTTCGACTCAGGCACTTTCAGTGCTCTGTCAAACTCTTCACGCAGTATCGTATCTCCCATTTCATCTTCATCTACATCCTCTTCCATTTCCATAATATTGTCCTCAAGTACACCGCCCTTGTATAGACCCTCTATATACTCCTTCCACCTTTCTGCTTTCCCTTCAATGCGTAGTACTGGGTTTCCATCTGTGCTCTCGATATTCATGCAAGTCAACCTCTTTTCTCCAAAGGTCTCCTTAATTTTCCTGTAATCAGTATCTATCTTACCCCTATTGAGATAAACCTCTACATCCTTACATTTGTCTTCTATCCATCCCTGCTTAGCCATTTTGCACTTCCTGTCGATCTCTTTTTAGAGACGTTTGTATTCCCTTTTGCCTGCTTCATTTACTGCATTTTTATATTTTCTCCTTTCATCAATTAAATTCAATATTTCTTCTGTTACCCAAGGATTTCTACTAGCCCTACTACTTGATCGTCTGCTGCCTTCACTACTTCATCCCTCAGAGCTACCCATTCTTCTTCTAATGTATTTCTTTCCCCCATTCCTGTCAATTGTTCCCTTATGCTCTCCATGAAACTCTGTACGACCTCTGGTTTAGTCAGTTTATCCAGGTCCCATCTCCTTAAATTCCCACCTTTTTGGTGTTTCTTCAGTTTTAATCTACAGTTCATAACCAATAGATTGTGGAAAGAGTCCACTTCTGCCCCTGGAAATGTCTTACAATTTAAAACCTGATTCTTAAATCTCTGTCTTACCATTATACAATCTATCTGATACCTTCTAGTATCTCCAGGACTCTTCCATGTATACAACCTTCTTTTATGATCCTTGAACCATATAAACTTGTACTACTGTAGTAGGCATGGGCTTCGTGTCTATCTTGACCACAATAATGCGTTCACTATGCTGTTGGTAGTAGCTTACCCGCACTCCTATTTTTTTTATTCATTAATAAACCTTCTCCTGCATTACCCCTATTTGATTTTGTATTTTGTATTCTCGAATTCCAGTCACCCATGACTATTAAATTTTCGTCTCCCTTCACTACCTGAATAATTTCTTTTATCTCATCATTCATTTCATCAGTTTTTACCCAAGAGGATGCCATCATCATTTAATCACACAGTAAAGCTGCCTTCCCCTCGGGAAAAATTACGGCTGTAGTTTCCCCTTGCTTTCAGCCGTTCGCAGTACCAGCACAGCAAGGCCGTTTTGGTTAGTGTTGCAAGGCCAGATCAGTCAATCATTTTCTTGTTATGCTCTGTGCAAAATTCTACCAGACGGCTTCCTCTTTCATTTCTCTCCTCCAATCCATATTCACCCACTATGTTTCCTTCTCTCCCTTTTCCTATTCTCGAATTCCAGTCACCCATGACTATTAAATTTTCGTCTCCCTTCACTACCTGAATAATTTCTTTTATCTCATCATTCATTTCATCAGTTTCTTCATCATCTGCAGAGCTAGTTGGCATATAAACTTGTACTACTGTAGTAGGCATGGGCTTCGTGTCTATCTTGACCACAATAATGCGTTCACTATGCTGTTGGTAGTAGCTTACCCGCACTCCTATTTTTTTTATTCATTAATAAACCTTCTCCTGCATTACCCCTATTTGATTTTGTATTTATAACCCTGTATTCACCTGACCAAAAGTCTTGTTCCTCCTGCCGCCAAACTTCACTAATTCCCACTATATCTAACTTCAACCTATCCATTTCCATTTTTAAATTTTCTAACCTACCTGCGCGATTAAGGGATCTGACATTCCACGCTCCGATCCGTAGAATGCGTTTTCTTTCTCATGATAACGACGTCCTCTTGAGTAGTCCCCGCCCAGAGATCCGAATGGGGGACTGTTTTACCTCCGGAATATTTTACCCAAGAGGATGCCATCATCATTTAATCACACAGTAAAGCTGCCTTCCCCTCGGGAAAAATTACGGCTGTAGTTTCCCCTTGCTTTCAGCCGTTCGCAGTACCAGCACAGCAAGGCCGTTTTGGTTAGTGTTGCAAGGCCAGATCAGTCAATCATCCACACTGTTACCATTGCAACTACTGAAAAGGCTGCTGCCCCTCTTCAGGAACCACACGTTTGTCTGGCCTCTCAACAGATACTCCTCCGTTGTGGTTGCACCTACGGTACGGCCATCTGTATCACTGAGGCACGCAAGCCTCCCCACCAACGGCAAGGTCCATGGTTCATGGGGGTAGGACATTACAATATATGATCATATTGTAACATTTCTATAAGAAAATAATGTGCCAAGAATTATAGTCCACAATATTGTGATTCTCCAGATTTCAACATCTCACTTGCCATGGGCAGGTGATGACACACTTCTCCAGGTGGAAATAGGGAAGGACATGAAGACATGCCCAGGGTGTAGTTGCATGTTTACAGGTTTAAAGTCAGGTTTCCTAACAGACTGGAGTTAGTGCAAGGAGTATAACAGCATGCTCATGGTTCAGGGGTCACCAGTGGATGTTTTTCATTTGTGCAATGATGGACAGAACTATGTTTTGTATTTTAAGTTGGCTGATGGAAGCTGGGTGTAAAACAAAGAATACTGTACAACAGGGACCAGCTGAATCATGCAGTGCAGCTATTGAGAGATTGACTTCATATTTGGGAAGATAGAGTTTGTTTCTGTCCAGCCATCTTGATTTTGGTTTTTCCACCATTTTCATTTTCAGATAAATACTGGGATGGATATTTCCTCAAGGTCATGATCAACCACCTGTTCTGTCCTCTTATTTCACATCATTACACTATCTATTATGAGAGTGAAATTTAGGGCACATCTATTTAATCTGTATATTTGTATATTTTTGATCTATTTATTTTCGCTGTATTATTGCAGCATTTTATATCATTATTTCCTTTTTTGCCCTAAATTTCACTCTCATAATAGATAGTGTAATGATGTGAAATAAGAAAAGAAGGACTCATTTGTAAGAAAAACATATCTGTAATAAACAGATATTTTGCTAAAGGTCCACTGACTGCATTTAACAGAGCAAAACTTCTAGAAGTTGTAAAAGTGATGAATGCAGAGCCACTGAGAATAAATGAAGGAGTGCTGCTCTTTTTTCTTATTCCTGTGAGATCACCTTTTGCCATAAGGCATTTGAGCTGAGGGAATGTAAGTTTGGGAAGTGCAAATATATTGAGCAATAAAGATTATTTAACTCTAGCCATCATTTTGTGTCCATCACTGATTCAAGACACTACCTTGTCTCTTAATCATTTGTGTTGTGATCTGCATATGTTCCACGAAAATGTAGGCAAAGTTGGTGGCAGATTGTTCGGATGTGAACAATCGCACATAATTAGTGTTCTTTTGTTTTACTTTGCAATTAAGTGCCCAAAACACCTTGAGCTATATATTGTGACCACTTCTTGACTGAAGTTATACTGAGTAGGTCTGATGGGTTTCCTTTTCCAAACAAGAATGGATTTCTGTAAGGTAAGGTAATTTTCTCGTGAGGCATGACATTGTAATCATTGAAGTAAAATTGTTCAGCGTCAATGTGGGCTGCCTCCATGTCACAGTATTTCTATTATACTGAGTAGCACCGTTTGCAAATTATTAAAGTGTTGCTGCATCTTGGGAAAGTTTTATTTTATTTTTATTTTTTTTAACTCTCATTAGGGGACTGGAGGGTAACATCTCAGGTTTTCCACAGTTTTCTTAAATAATTTCTTTCATCAAGGCTATGATAAACTACCTGTCTTGTCCCCATAAAAGCGCATTTATTTAGTCTGTATGTGTTTATATTTTTGGGCTATTTATTTTCAGGGAACTACAATGACTAATCCTATATCATTGTAAGATGATTCTTGGATGAATAAATAAACAACATTTCCTTAACCAGATAACCAGTGGTGTTCTGTTTTGGGCAGTTCCCATGGAGCAAAAATAACAATTTGGCAAAAGTGCAATCAGTTGTGGTTGTAGAATCAAAAGTAAATAGTCATGTTGCACATATTTTTTTTTTAAAAAACTGAATGTAACAACAGTTTCATCCCTCTTTATTCTAAACTGCTCAACACACAAAGAGGAAAAGAAATAGAATCATAAAATGCAACATCCTACTCACCAAGATGACACATATCAAAACTACATCACAACTGCCAGGCTTACAAAAATGTGGGCTTACAATAATTTTAAAATTTGTCAGCATCATGAGTCACCATGCAAAAATGGCTTAGAGAAAAGGTATTTTACTCGTTATTTGTGTTTATTCACACATGGTGTCCTACAAAGGAGCACCTTCAGGAAGGGAATGAATAAAGTTCTAGCAATTTCTGCTTGCTACTTGTGTATACAAACAACAGAATATGATTGGCACTAATCTACTCAAAATGATAATTATGGTAATTACTTCTGTATTACTTTGTAGGAGAAACACAACATTGTAGGAGAAGACAGATTGCTACTTACTATAAAGAGGACGTGTTAAGTTGCAGACACTCGAGATACTGGAGTTGGTGATCATGTGTGCATGAGGTGTGCTTGCTTGTGTGTATGAGTGGTGTGTGTTTCTCTTTTGCTTATGATGGCTGTGGGTGATAGTTTTATGTAAGTATCTTTTAATTGTGCCTGTGTGCAAATTTGAGTGTCTTCTTTATAATAAGTAGCAATTTGTCTTTTCCTATAATCGTGATATTCCCACATGGATTTTCCATTAGGCAAAAGACAGCTACTCTAAAAAAAGCCACTGCCCCTCCTGCTGCTATTCAGCAGAAGAACTCAAAAGGATGATCTGTGCTAATGTTACATTCATGTTGTACATGAGTGTGTGTAGCCTACAATGAAACCAATGTGTAAGCTATTGTTTTGATATGCATTAACAGGGACATTAAAACATGAAGAGTAACTAGTACTCCAGCAATGACAACACCACACTGGCCCACACTGACTGCTACTGGCATACAGAAGTGCTCCTCAGTCACTGTTGGAGACTGGTTATTCTTCTGTGCCTGTTAATGCATATCAACCAAACAAATAGCCCACTAGACTAATGTGGAACTCCTCTGCTGATTAGGCATGTGAAAGCCCACTTTAAAAATATTTTGTTTGTAACAGGAAAAAAACCTGCACTTTCCCTCAACACTGGGTGTCACATGGAAGACCTTATGAGCAGAATTTGTTTGGACCAATTCCTACTACATATTGCAAGGTTAAATTTTAAATACACCAGTGATGATGTAGTGAGCTGATGTTGGCAATGATTACAGAATTTTGGGAATTACGTGATGTTGACATTAGCCAATTGAGCTATAGCACACTGTATTGCAAAAATGAAACTGAAAATATCTGCTGAAACACCAGAGAAAATGAGCCTGATGACTCAAGGAATACCCTGTGTGTGTCTATACATACAGAGACATCAAGAAAAATCTAGACACTCTTTGATAGTGTGTATTTGGAACAAAATGACATATCGATGCAGTTTTGCGCAGTAGCATTGTCCATTGTTTTCTCAACAGATGTTGATACATGTTTTCCCGTAGATGACAGTGCAGCGATGAACAAAACAAGATTGTCTTTTTAGCAATGCAAGGCCATATTGAAGCAGTACTGGAAGTACAAAATCATGATGGAGGTACAAAAGCAATGTCATAATGTGTACGGAACTCAGCCACTAACACATACAACAATTTATTGCATTCAGAATAAATATAAAGCCAATGGCACTGTTCAGGATGTGCGTAAGGAAAGGTCTGGGTGACCAAAAACATCAATAAGTTCAGCTTCTGTCGCTGCTGTGTTGCAAAATTGTACTAGGTCACCTCACCAAATCTGTGAAGCAGAGTGCACATGAATGTGGGGTAAGACGATCAAATGTACAATGAATTCTGAAGGTTGTAAAGTGGAAAGTGCACATTCCAAGATCACTACATACTATGAATGAGGATAACCTGGATCAAAGGATGGAGTAATGTGAGTGGTTAGAAGGTGTACTTCATGAGGATGAACGGTTTGCAGGGATGGCATGCACAATGATACTGAATGGTACTGTAAACAGCCACAATTGTGTGTACTGGGGTACTGAAGATCATCACATTCACCTGGACAAACAAGTTAATCTTACAGATGTTAACGTGTGGTGTGATCTGTCACTGCACAGTTTGATTGGCCCATTCATCTTTGAAGGTACCGTAACTGGTGAGGTATATCATCATATGCTCTAAACATCGATTTTACTATCTGAGAGGTGTTTGGAAATGAAAGATTTTCTCACAACAAGACGGAAGTCCGTCTCACTACCAGAGAGATGTCAGCCCCAATGTTGGATGAATGTCTACCTGGACAATGGATAGGTCAAAGAGGAGCTGTAGAGTACCCACCATGGCCTCCAGACCTTGCACTTCGTAACTTCTACTTATGTGAGACCTTGAAAACTGAATTTTATCAACAGAAGGCAGCTACATTAAATGAGCTGCAAGAAACCATGGAGGTATTTTGTGCAGCAACACTGATCGTTGTATATCAGTCAACAGTTCAGAAGCATCAACATTGCTGGGCTGCTAAGGGGGTCACTTTGAACACACAAAGTAACCTTCCCAACCATGCCAGAATTGTAATAGTACATCAATATGTTCCATTAATATCGACCATCAAAGTGTGTCCACATTTTTCCTGGACTCCTCGTTGTATTTACACATGTATGGTGTTTGTAGGCTCCCACACAAAATGATGATAAAACAATTAAAAGGAAATAGAAATAAGTAATTTAGTACTTAATCCCATATAAATTTAGGTGCTATATCTCGCAGCACAATACATCATGAAGAATACATAGCCTACAGTGACTGTTTTCACATTACAGTAGGTCTACAGTTATCAAACAGAAGCAGCAGCTAACACAATGTAGAATTGTGATTTATGATTTAGCAGCGTAAGAAGTGCACTTGAGAATGTGTCACCCTCAGAAATGTGACAAGTGCAAGAAATTAATTAAAATAGTGATTGGTAAAAGCAAACATTTTTTTCAAGTTATAATGGAACTCCTCTCTCTACAGAACCAAACTTTCCAAAGACCATTTCATAATAAATGAAATAAACTGAGAAAGAATATAGAAGTCACTACATTATGTTAAAGGCTGTATCAGAAATCTATAATTTTAACTTATTAATAGACCTATACACCATTTCAGAAGAAGAAGAGGAAAGGAAAAAAGATTACTGTTTAATGTACAGTCAACATCACGATCATTAGTCATGGTCACAAACTCAGATTGTGGAAGAAAGTCAACTGTCCTCTTTCATAGGAACAGTCCCCCAGCAACCACATTAAACTACAGAAAAAATATGTGTGGCCGAATTGGAATTTGAAACCTGCTTGCCCTGGATTTGACTTCAGTGTTGTAATGATAGCACCACATCACTCTGTTTGTAGTGGAACACTTGCCTGTTGAGTTATTGATATTAGTCAGAAAGTAAACTGGGACCTTGTCAGCACCATCTCCTATACAATGTATCGTAGTTTAGCTTGAAAACTTACCTCGATCCAAGTGCTGCATTAAATAAAGCAACCGCTGTGCTGGTAACATATACCATACAGAGTTTCAATAAACATTTTCATCACTGTACTCATGTTGCTTGAGCTATGCATGCTTTGCTTCATTTGTTAATTATTCGCTTTCTGAGTTGCTATTTTCCAGCAGGAAAAAAAAAAAAAACCACCTCTGTTTGACAAAAGACGGAGCACAGTGTGAGTGGAGGCAAAACTGCCATTGACATAAAAAAGGAAGAGAGTTATTATTACATCACTAACTTCAAGCAAATGTCCACTATCTTAAGTAGCACAAAACATTAGGCTCACCATATTCATACCTCAATGACTCACAATGGTGATACTTTTCCGTGACGTCACTCTGATGTGCCCATACCTATTTTTGACTGTGTTGGGTGCTTTGATTGTGTAGAGACGTAGTTGTTTCATCAAAAATGCCAGCTTACAATGCTTAGGGGTGGAGTAATCAGTCCAGTCATAGTCTAAAGTTTACAAGAATGTTTCATTGAAGCAATATTTTCTTTTATATTAGTGAATTGTGGTTACACTGTTTATTTTTATCATAATGGTTTTATTCCTGTCCTTGACTTTAGATTTGCCTTACTTTACTCAGCAGTGGTGACTGGTGTGTAAGAGCACAAGAGCGTGTAAACACCCTACCTTTCGCTACCTTGAGGATTTACTGATTATTTTTCTTTGAATTCTGTTAAATGTAACACAGATGCTGTAGTCTGAAAGATACGGCACTTCAATCTACATACTATCATTCCTCTATGACTTGAAACTTGGCATCAGGGTCGTGAGTACACCTTCAGTTGTGCATGTTTTAAGGAGCTTTTGCACATGTGCATCTCACGTGACATAATTGCCTTACCAATTTGATACACAACGTGCACGCTTCAAGATGTGCACAGCTAGCCCTTGCCACTCAACTAGAAGTTTACACCAGGTGGCAGTGCTGGATTAGCCACGTAGCAGGAGTTAGCAAATGCTACGGGACCTGCGACCTGCACATTGGCCTGGGATTGAAAACTCTTGTCAAGTGAGAGTTTTTTTTTTTTTTTTTCTCCTTTCTTTCTTTCTTTTTTCTTTCTTTCCTTCTCTCTCTCTTTTTTTTATTTTTTATTTTTTTAATAGTCAGTGGAAGTATAGCATTTATTTGTTGCAAGTAGACTAGTAAAAAAGTTGAATTATATCACCATTGGGTTATGTTCACAACATTCTACCAAATGATTGATAATGTTTCTGGTGTCACACTGAAGGAAGGGTAATCGATGTGTCGGAGCTAACCTCAATGGCCGTCAATAGCTTCTTAGTGGCATTTAGTTCATGCAACAAATTTCTTGCATGCAACCAATGCCAGACAGCACAACAATTAGAAACGTAAAAGCACAGGAGTGTTGATGTTGGCAACATCAATTGAGAAGGCAATCGACACTAGTCCTGAGAACTACAGACATCTAACAGTTGGTGCTTGGATGCCAATCATCAACTTCTTTTACAAAGCAGAAGATTATTAATTGGGTGACATCGATTTTATATAGTGATTACAAAGGTGCTGACTGAAAAGAGGGAACCACTGAAGTATAAGGTAAGGCCGTTGTTTGTTCATAAATACCCTGAAATTTAAACAATAAAAAAGTATGTTGGTTCTTTGTATGTACCTATATAGGAATCAGCTATTTCTGTTTAATATCATTATAAAACACTGTAGTTTATATTTGTATGATTTCGAATACAATAGACATTTATTTAGCGCCAGAATTTGTTCACCCGTAGTACTGTTATATACTTGAAAATTTTAATACCACAATGGGAACGTCATCGACCTAAAGTTATATTTTAAAGAGGAAAACCAGAACATTGAATCTTGCAGTTGATTTTGCGTCAAAATTTGAGAAATAATTTTGATAGTGTGCAGCTTTGATCACTTGTGATGTACGTATTAAGCATGAAGCATGAATAGAGATAATTGGTTAAACAATTATTTTAATAACTGGTTCATAATTTTCAATTTACAAATCCATAGCACTGAAGAATGATTTAGCTCTTGAATCTGTACTTCACATTAATATTGTCAGCTTTACAGTTCTAAGGAAGTGTTCCCTTAACGATACCTCTAACAATTTTTCAAAGGATGGTGATCTGGCCTGACATCCATCCAGCTACTCAAGACATTGGCAGCAGAAATCATTCAATACTGGACGTAGGTTTGTCACTTATAACCCAGTTCTCTTTGAATACACTTAGCGGCTTCCACTGCATTGTGAATTTACACGTATAACAAATTTGCAACTTGAAGATGTCTGTACATAGGAGGTATTTAAGATAACTGGATATGAGGGTGTTCTCCTTATAATGATACAGCCTTCCTCAAAATTCATATGAAATGTCTGATACCACCTTTTTTTATGTGCATCCGGATAATTATTGGACAACTCAGTGTCTTTATATATATCATCCTGTCCTATTTGATAAAAAACTTGATATTCATTGTGAAGGTGTGTGGAATGTTCTCAAAGGATGTGCATTGTCATAATTATTGGTATATTGTTGTCATTGATAAAACTATGTACATATACTAAATTAAGTAACTAATCATGAAATTGAAGTAATAAGTCCTTAAAAATAAATAACTAGAGATTGCAGAGATGTTAGCATGAAAAATCAATGCTTCTAATTAACAAAATGGTAATCTAAAAATCCAGTAACAGAAGACCTCATTATCTTGAGAAATTAATATTCTTTGTAATTACTTTTCTAATTAACTCTCCAATTGTTTACATCTCACAGTTTTCCAGTTTCCAGAATTTGAGGTCTTATTTGTGCATGTTTTGTATGTAATCAGATAAAGCACGAGCTCTGTACTACCATTGAATGTTATTAACCAAATCCAAACTGTAATTAATTATGTAGCTGAAATAATATGAGAGACATTATTATAATTAAAGTAGTGGGCTGGGGCACCAACTTGTTGAAAGTAAACTCTTCTGTCGCCATACAAGTCTCGGATGGCAAGTAAAATGGATGTCTGAAGCTTCTGAAGGTACACCTCACCGGTAACTGTGCCGTCAAAGAAGAATGGCCCAATCAAGCCCTGGTAAGACAACCTGCACCACACATTTACTCCTGGCAAATTCACGGCTTTGTCTACATGGACGTTTAGATTTTCGGCGGCCCAGTAGATGCAATTGTGGCAATTTACTATACCATTGAGTTTGAACTGTGCCTCATCAGGCCACACTATTGTCTCTGCAAAATCTTCATCGTTGTGCACCATGTTAATAAACCACTCACAGTACTCCATTCTACAATCTGGGTCGTCCTCGTTCATTGTGTGTAGCAGTCATGAGATCTAGCACTTCTACTTTGCTGTCTTCAAAATTCGCCGAACACTTGAGCGACTCACTCCAGTTTCACAGGCACACTGTCTCACAGACTTCTGTGGTGAGGGAGTGAATTGTTGTAACACACTACGGGAGTTAGCTGGACTTGTTATTGTTACAGGTTGTCCAGATCGTTGTTTGTGTACACCTTTAACACAGCCTTCGGCTTCAAATTTGTCTCGAATGCGACAAATCGTTAAACGTGTCGGTGGCTCTGTTTGATACTCATTTCGCCATTGCCATTGGACCTCATTAATGTTTTCATACTTAAGATACCTCTTCAAAACTGACTACCTTTCATTGAGTGTAAGCCTTGCGCCAGCCATGTTTACTCGAGTAACTAGGTGCAACTAAGAACAAAATACTGACTATCTGGTGACTGTCTTCTGACAAAACAAAACAACACAATACAATGCTTGTGTGGTGATTGCCGGAACTACAAACTGTTACACTACCAAAGATGAGACGGCTCAGTCAATTAGTTTGCCAGTTATGGACTTTTTAACAGTGGCTACATTTTTTTGGATCCCTCTGTGTACTTACTATTATGATCATGTGTGTGTGTGTATATATATATTATGGATATGTTTATGTTTTATGAACTACTGAATTGTAGAGGGTACTAATTTTGTGGAGAGGCTCCCAAGTGAATTTGAAGAAAACATGTTGGTTACATACTAGGTTGAAGGAACTGCTGAGAAAAATCTTTATTTGGAATGTTGTTAATTGTAGTTTAACCTTAGCACTTAGGCCGGTAGGAAAATATTGATGCTATGTAATATGATACATTAATTACTTCATGAAAAATGCTTATTTACTTAATGTGGAATTAGTTATTTACTCTCAGCAGACTGGAAAAACAAGAAGGCTGACATTGGGTGTGAATATTTATACATGTATTTAGTTGTGGGTGTTTAGGTTTAAAGGTAACGGTTTTTTTCTGAGTTAGTTCATTTCTGAAAGATGAAGGTTAATAGCCAGACAGTCCCCTCCACTGCTTTCCATGCAGGAACTACTGCACTGCCAAATTAGGCCTGTAGCCATTGACCCTTCACAACAGATGCACACTGTGCATTGTTTGTGTGAGTCCACCATGTTGTGCTCCCAGAAATCTGCAACAGAATGTCCTAAAGAGTTAATCACAGACAAATCAGAAATCTTCCAAAGGGGAGGTCTGCATTGTTTATAAGGCTTTTGACATCATAGACTACACTCTATTGCTGCAGAAGCTTGAAAGAATTGGTATCAGAAGTATGCCTAACAGCTGGCTTAGATCATATCTTACTGACCGCAAGCAAGTAATAGAAATACATTTTCACAAAGAAAATAAATCAACAAGACATTATTCTGATTATAAAGCAGTAAAATATGGAGTACCGCAGGGCTTGGTACTTGGCCCCATCCTATTTTTGATATATATAAATGACCTAACATCAGCCAACCAGTACCATAGGACTATCCAGTTTGCAGATGACACAAGCATATTAGTCAGCGGGAAGACTGCAGAGATACTACAGACAAGACTGTCTGAGGCATTAACAAATGTTGTAAACTGGTTCAAGCAAAACAAACTAATAATAAATAAAAGCAAAACAGTAGCATTAAATTTTCATAATATCAAGAGAAACATTGAAGAGGATATAAGAATTCAGATGTCGGACACGGATATTGCAAGTGTGCCTAATACAAAATTTCTGGCGATCTGGCTACAGGATAATCTTAGATGGGAAACTCACATTGACAACATATTAAAGAAGCTAAGTACCATGTGTTATTTAATGAGAGTGCTAGAAAACTGCTGTCATAAGGACTGTCTAATGACAGTTTACTATTCTAATATTCATTCTGTCCTAAAATATGGGATCACTTTTCGGGGTAACTCGCCATCCTGCCTAAAACTATTCAGGATGCAAAAAAGAATAGTGAGAATCATGGCTGGAATAAAATGGAACAAACCATGTAGACCATTATTTAAAAGGATGGGGATTCTTCCCCTTCCATGTATTTTCCTATTTGAAAGTGCAATGTTTATAAAGAAATATACAATAACAAATCCTAGTATCCTCCCCAAAAATGAAAATGTTCATCATCATAATACAAGACAGAAAACTGACTTTCATGTACTCCATACAAAAACCAGTTTGTGCCAAAAAGGAACATTACACCATGGAAAAATTATCTACAATAAATTGCCAACAGAAATTAAAGTAATGACAGATGTAAAAAATTTTAAAGCAGCATTAAAAAAATATCTGTTGACACATTGCTTTTATAGTGTGGAAGAGTTCCTCCAAAATCCTCGAGAGTCTAAGTGATGATTATGCAAATACTGTAACCATTAATATTGGCCTATAAATACATTCAGATGTAATTCTCAAGTTTATAATGGGGTTCAAGTATAAGTTGTATAGCGACTTGCCCAGTATATGAAGTAAAATTCTGTGAATGTAATTCTCTAGTGTACATGTCAGTTCATAGTGTAGAAGAGTTCCTCAAAAATCCTTAGAGCTTAAGAGAGGATCATGCAAATACTTTAATCGTTAATATTGGCTTATACATGTATTCAGTTGTAAACTTCAAGTTTCTAGTGTGGTTTAATTATAACTTACACATTGACTTGCCCAGTATATGAAGTGCTGTAAAATTTTGTGAACATAATTTTCTAGTTTCTAAAGTGTTTTAATTGTAAGATATACTTTGACCTGTCCAATATCTGATGTGCTGTACTGTACATGTAAGATTTACTGGACAAATAAATACAAATATCACTCACACTTTAATTTACGTTCCTGACCACCTGAACCATACAGACACTGCAATATCATACAGAAATAATAATCTAATAACACTTACTAAACTAAACAAAGGTCACCAATTGTACATCTTTGAAGTTCTTGAAATATTTATTCATGATAGCAAACATGGTCAGAACACACTCAATGGCAAAGCTGAGACAGTGGGAATGAATGTCTTTAAAACCTTCTCAAGTACACAAGATGATACACAGTAACTTCTGTGTTTTGATTCTGCTCGTCTGCAGCTTAACTTGTCATCTTTATATGTTAAGTAGTAATCTATCTTTTTACTTATATTGTTGATGTTCTAAGCCGGAGTTCTCATTGTTTGATTATGCTCAAATATAGATGTATAATTTTTTCCCAATAATGATTTGTTTAAGTGAAGAGATTGGAAAGATTTACACATTTATGTATATGTTACATGTGTACTTGATTTTCAGTGTAAGTTGGTAATACTTTTTGAATTACATGGCACTGTATTTCTGCATCTGCAAAATCTCTGAATATTTCATGTTGTAATTTTGTGTTGCACACCATTTAAAGCTTTAAATGTATATTTGTAACAACTGTTATTTTGCACTGGAAATTTTTTAAAGAAACTTTATTATTGCTTAAAATGTGTAATTACAGTACCATAGCGTGATAACAAGTGAGAAATTATGTCTTATTTGTAGTGAAATAAAAAAATAATAAAAAACGGACGATTGAAAACATGCAGCAAAAAAAATTGTAATGTAAACCACTGATTGACCTGAAGATGAGGGTGTACTCCCTCAAAACATGTCATATGAGAAAATATGAGCAATGAACAGAGATAATTGTTTTAATTTATCTTGTATGCCACAAACAGCTGCAGGTTCCAAGCCACAGTGCAAAATGGATGACTTACAGTATTGTTTACATTAATCCATATAATTTGGCTAGTCAGTTTTGCCATGAATGGAGATGTACATATATTTACAAATTCAAGTTCCAACCTAAGAGCTGTAGAGAAACACTGTTGTAACTGGTGCTGGCCCTGATCTAGACTTCAGCTGGAGGCATGAGACAGAAGCAGTGATGGTAAAAAATTGAAAACGTCTATAGTGTGTATATATCAACTGGTGTTGATATAGAAATGTTCACAAATAATTCAGTGACTTTTCTGAACATTATGTTTACCGAAGAAGCCAATATTGTTATTTTTGTAGACTTGAAAATAAACAATACACTTTTGAAGCTGCCTAAGACAGCAAGGCAGAATTTTATGAATGCATTATATATCATCATCATGTTTTCTCACATTAAGAACCCCACAAGAATTACAAAGAGAATAGAAAGTCTCATATAGAACATATTAGCAAGTGTACAAATTACAATAACATAAATAGTTATTGTAGATCTAGGGATATTTTACTACAGTGAAATGGATATTTAGTTTTTGGTAACAGAATTACAACAGGAAATAGGAGTTATTTGAACTAATTATCACCACTCACAATGCAAGTATTACATTATTGCATAAAATTCTGCCACTGTTGCAAACACACACATTGTTCTCATCAAAAAAGAGAGACAGGAAACTAGGATCTGTCATCTACATTTACATCCATACTCAGCAAATGACTGTTGAATGCATGCTTAGATACCTCTATGTATGTGGTAATTAGTTTAATATTTTCTCTATGTTCCCTACAGGTGTGAACCATAGGAGGCGGTAGCATATTTGTAAATTCCTCACTTGATACTGGTTTTCAAATTTTGTAAGCAGGCTTTCATGGGATAGTTGGTATATATCTTCAAGTGTTGGCAGTTCAGATCTTTAAGAATTTTTTGTCACACTCTGCTATGGCACAAACAAAGCTTTCAGCATTTGTGCAGCCTTTCTTTGTATAAATTCAAAATCCCTGGCAGATCATGTTATGGGTCCCATACACTTGGAAATATTTTATAATGGGTTGCACAAGTGTATTACAAGCAAGGTCCTTTGTAGGTTGTCTGCATTTTCCCAGTATTGTGCTAATGAATAGGTCACCATGCACTGGCACAGATTGCGCAGCAAGTGCTACACAGCACACAAAACAGTCTTATATAAGCCAGTGCATCAGTGCATCCTCAGCCACTCTCATATTTATGTGGCTAATGCATGCTTCGCTCTTAGACGGTGACTTAATGTACTCCTTGGTTATGTGTGTTCATACTGATTACTATTGTATTCAGTGTCTCAGTATATTCCTCCATGTGAAGTGGAATAAAAGTTGGTTGGTGGAAATTTTGATATTGTGTTAATGCAAAATTACAATACATATCACCACAAATTGTTACGCTCTTGAATTTGTATGAGTGACTGATTTTGTTTCGGTGTAACATCAAGTGCCAACACATCGGCATAGTATGTAACTACTGAGAAGGCTGTGAGACATCAGCCAATAGTACACTGACTACGAATTCACCATCACAGAAGCGGCCTCTATCAGAAGAAGATATGCACCACTCCAGCTAGCCACGGAAGCACTAGAAGAGCTGCACTAGAAAAGTGCTCTAGAAGAGCCACGCTAGAAGATAAGCCATCATGCTAGCTGTTTAATGTATCTTGTTCATTATATCAATTGCTTGCATGGAAATTGTATATATCATGGACAATGATTATTTGCATTGCTTGCGACACCATTGTAGCTGTACTAAGTTCAGTATTGTCAGTTCAGTTACTGTAATAAACTCCATTAATAACATATGCTTGTATGTTATATATGATATGCTTGTATGTTATGCATGTATGGTATGCTTGTATGTTATCTAATTATCTGAGAAAATAGCTTTGTAGGCACCCTATATTACATGAGTGCACGGGATTCACAAACAAACCCCATGCCACATGGCTACAGAATTTTCTTATGTTTTGCTGGCATCTTAATTCTCTCTTGTTTTTACTTTGCACAGTTGTTTACTTGCTTTAACAGTCTCTTTTGCTAATCAGTGTTTTCAGGTGGGTGTTGCAGACATTTTCTTTGCTTTTGTACTACTTTTCCTTGCTTGCCTTGTCTGTTTCTTGCATTTGTCTCTTCCATCATGCCCACCCTGTCTATCCCACACCCTTCTCAGGCACCACAGCTGCAGGCATTAGATGCAACACAGCTAAAGCTGATGTTTCAGTTCCAGACTCAGCAAATGTCTACACTGCTCAACACAGTGTAGCAGCTACTGGCCAACACTGCGTGCCCAACAGAACAAGCACCACCTACAGCAATATCAACAGCTATACTGCTTTTTTGCCAGTTTCGTGAGCAAGGAGAGGAATAGTTCAAGTGGTTGCAACAGTTCAAAGCCCACATGCTTGCTCAACATACCAAGTAGTGTGAAAAGCCATTATTTTCTCGCTACGGTAGGAAGTGCAGTGTTCCGCCGTATAAACAAACTATTTCCTAATTCCACTTCGAGTGAACTTTCATATGAACAGATTGTAGGTTCACTAACTAACTATCATGACCAACAAGTGAATGTAATAGCAGCTAGGTATCAATTCTTTAATCGTAAACAACTCTCAGAACAAACTTATCATGAATGAGTAATAGATTTGCAGGTATGATGAGAAAATGCAAATTCAGATGTGCTTCTGGTGCTTTATATTCAGATATTATGTTGCATGATGTAATCATATACAATGTTCCTGATGTCAGATTCAGAGAACACATTCTGAAACAGGCCGATCCATGATTTCAGCAGGTACTGCAAATACTGGATCAATACGATTCAGGTGCCCTGTCAGCCATTAGATTTAAGCAGTCAATCAGTCAGTCTCTTTATTAATCCATTAACAATATACATTGTATGGATATCATCGATTACAATATAATGTCTTATAATTTCTTTCAAACATGTGGATAATAAATACAAATCTTTTTATATCAGTATATATAAATAATATTACTTTTCCATATTCAGATATTCTTCAATGTTATAAAAACTATGTGTTAGTAAAAATTGTTTAAAATCTACCTTGAATTTATGAAATTCTTTAATTTTCATTATTGTAGAAGGCAATGCTGGTAGTTTACACTTTTTTGGTAGAGTGCTCCTTTGTGAGTGGCTCTGTGAAAATCATCTCTATTCCTTGTCTCATGGCTATTAACCTGAATATTTTGTGTTGAAAATTCCTGGTGAGTTTTCAGAAAGCAGACACATTCATAGATGTATAACTAGGAAGAGTCATTATTTTAAATTCTTTAAATATTTCCCTGCATGACACTCTACAGGGAACCTGTTTCATTATTCTAATAGCCCTTTTTTGAAGTATGAAAGATTTGTTTTGCCATACCTGTATTTCCCAAGAAGATCACACTATATCTCAGCAAACTGTTCGTATCAACATAATAGGCACACAGCAATGATTCAATGTTGCAACAGTTTCAAAGCATTCTTAGCACATAGCAGCATTTACTTAATTTTTTACTCAAAACTTCTAGATGCTTTTCCCATCTCAAGTGCTCATCCACCCATATACCTAGTAACTTTGTGTATGGAGCTTGTGCAATAACATAGTTCCCTAACTCAGCTTTTACTCTCCTTCTAGCTTTACTTTTAATATTACTGAAATTCATCAATACCATTTCATCCTTATTTATGATCAAAGCATTATTGCTAAACCATTTTCCTGTCTTATTTATTGTACTAGAGACACTCTGCTGTAGATTATCCTCGGTGTATCCTTTCATGTAAATGCTAGTGCCATCAGCGAACACCATTTCTGCAACTGTCAGATGGTTTTGCAAATCATTTATGTACACACCAAGAACAACAGAGGGCATAACACGGAACCCTGGGGCAATCCATAGTTAGTTTTTTTGGAATCTGAAAGATACTCTTTGGCTTCATGACATATTTGTACTTTCTGTTGTCTATCAGTGAGAAGACTTGAACCATTTGAAGGCCAGTCCCCACACTCCATAAAATTCTAGTTTCATAAGCAATAAGTCATGGGTAAATAGATCAAACGCTATAGATAAATCTGAGAATATCCCCCAACTCAAATCATTCTTGTCCAAGGCATTTAGGACCATTTTTATGAATTGGAAGACTGCAGTATTTTATTTTTA
Organism: Schistocerca serialis cubense; assembly: GCF_023864345.2. NCBI lineage: Eukaryota > Metazoa > Arthropoda > Insecta > Orthoptera > Acrididae > Schistocerca > Schistocerca serialis. The sequence continues at coordinate 916,964,143 of NC_064641.1, forward strand.
TTCAGGAAGTCAGCTAGCCTTTCATACATTACTCTTTCAATTACCTTAGAAAAACCTGACAATAATGACACTGGCCTATAATTATTTATGTCAGCTGTACTATCGTTTCAGTGAAGTGGCTTTATGATGGAGAGTTATAGATTTGATGGGAATATCCCTGTCCTGAAAGAAGTATTAATAATGTCAGTTAGGTGAGTATCTACACTGGTGGAACTATGTTTGATTACCTTGTCTGGAATTCGCTCAGTAACACAAGAGATTTAATTTTTTAGCTTATTAATAACATTTCTAACTTCACATACTGTCTTTTCACAAGTTGGTACTTTTATGTTTTTGTTGTTTGAATTGCACAGACTTTTAATTAGGTTTTGGTGCTATGTTCACATAATGTTCATTAAATATATTGGCTATCTGTTGGCATCTTTTATCACTTTACCCTCACTTTTAATTTTGAAATTATGGGTCTTGGTTTTACATTTTCCTATGCTATTGTTTATAACCTTCCAAATCGATTTTGATTTACTGATTCCCTTGTTAATGTATGAAAAATTGCTTAGCTTTTTGCTGTCTGTAAAACTTTCCTATAGACCCTTCTGTATTTCCTATACTATGGTTTTATTGTTGTATTTATTTTAGTATGTTTGCTTAGGTTTCTAAGGGCGATTGCTGATTTTTAATCCCTTGTGTTACCCATATGTTTGTCTTCTCACTGACTTCAATTCTTTTATCGGGAATGCCACATCATAGCAATATTTATAATCAGAAAGAAAACTGTCATACCTTTTGTCTGCATCATCAATTTGTTCTATGCCCCACTGCATCCTTTTTAGCATGCTATTAAAAACCCTATTGTTGTTTTCATTAATAAGTCTCCTTTGTACATAGTTTTCAGTGACTATGCGTTTCTTATTGTTCTCATTCTGTATCATCATTTTTAAAGCCCTATGGTCAGAAAAGCCTGTATCTGTTACTTCAATATTGTTTTCATAGCTTTGTTTGTTGTTCAATATCTGATCAAGTGTTGTTTCAGACCCATCCCCATATCTGGTAATTTCCTGTACCATAGGTTGCGAGTTGTATGAGTTAAACAGATTTAATAATTGTTCCTTGTTCTTATTACTTTTGTTAAAATTAATGTTCAAGTTACCAAGAACTATTGTGCATTTTGACCTGCTTCTCTATTCATTTAACAGATCATCTATATAATATAAGGATTGGGTAAAGCCACCTGTTGGGGACCTATAGATGCAAGCATTTTGAAATTTGACAGTCTGTAAGTTCACAAATACAACATTCAAAATCTTTTTCTGCACACTTCACCTTGCTAAGTTTTACCTCTTTAAGGTGGACGTGATCAACCCACCGCAGGTGCTAAATCCCAGTAATGTCAGTAATTCATTCTTCCTGAGGTGTGTTACAGAACAGGAAATCCTGAGAACAATTTCCAACTTAAAAGCAAGTACATCCAGTGGCTGGGATGACATCTCAGCCAAATTTCTGAAAGAATGCAGTAATGAGTTAATAGAGCCACTGCAAAATTTAATAAACAGCTCTTTCAGACACGGGTCATTTCCTGACTTGTTAAAAGTCACTGAAATAAGATCAGTGCATAAAAAGGGAAAAAATACAAATGTACAAAATTATAGGCCTATTTCATTGACATCAGAAGTTAGTAAGTTGTTGGAAAGGCTATTTCTTGATCAAATGGAATCATTTTTCACTAAGGACAATATATTAAAAAGTTCTCAACACGGTTTCAGGAAGGGCAAATCTAAAATAACAGCCATAGCCACATTTATTCAAGCAGTAGTGAATAAACTTGATGATGGAAACAAAGTTATTGGCACCTTTCTAGACCTATCTAAGGCTTTTGATACTGTAAATCATTCCATTCTTCTACATAAGTTAGAAACTTATGGGGCCTAAGGAGTGGTATTAGATTTGTTAAGATCGTACCTTGCTGACAGGAGACAATGTGTTAAGTCGTATCATACAACCGGGGGACTTATACAAACAGTAAAATCATCTTATAAAATTCTTAACTGTGGAGTCCCTCAGGGAAGTATTATTGGACCTTTTCTGTTCATTGTGTACATCAATGATATAATAATTCCAAAAAATGCAGACCTTGTAAATTATGCCGACGACACCTCCATAAGTTGGGGCCCTACAAAACAGCCAGCAGTGCAAAATAATATGAAGAATAGCCTCATCACAGAATATATGACTAAAAATAAATTGGCATTAAATAAGGAAAAGACAATTCTAATGGAGTTTATGCTAAATTACAAATCAAGACAAGTGGATACTGAGTCAGAGTTATCAATTGAAACAACTGATAAACATAAATTCCTGGGTATTATAGTTGATGAACATCTTACATGGAAGGAGCACATCAGCTACATGTGTAAAAAAATCTCGTGCAATACCTACCTGCTAAAACAACTTTGTAGCATAATAGCGTCACCAGTCTTAAGACAAATCTATTTTGGTATTATACACTCCCACCTACAATACGGTATTGAGATTTGGGGCAGGGCACCAACGGTATACATGGATAGGGCTTTTAGAGCCCAGAAGAGAGCAATTAAGATAACAGCAATTATTAGTAAATGTCAATCCTGTAGAGAATACTTCATTAAGTATAATATACTAACAGTGTATTCATTATATGTTCTAAGGACTATACTGTTTGTAAAAGAAAATATGGAGCACAGTATAATAAATAGTGATATCCATAATTATAATACAAGTAAGAAAGAGGATTACCACATAACATTCAGAAATAAAAAAAGCAACCGATCATAATCCATTTTCTGCTGGAAGATTTTTTTACAACAGACTGCCAAATACCACAAAAATGTTAAAAGGAAACATATTGAAAATAAAATTAAAGCTGCTGTTAATTGTTAAATGTTTGTACTCCATCAAGGATTTTTAATGTTGTATGTACTTTATTTCTACTACTAAACTATTATTATTGTTCATTTTATGTACTGACTGACTATGTCCACAACTGTAAAAGTTATTATGGTCAAATAAACCATTATTATTATTATTTAACATTATTTCCAACATGTAGATGTATACACCACCACATTTATAAGTTTCCCTGCAAAAGCTACTTATTAAGTCAAAGTCTGGTATATTTTCTGCACAAATCTGAATGTCCTGAAGCCAGTGCTCATTGATACACAGCACAGAAACCTGCTTAAGATTACATTTTGAAATTACTTCCAGCTCACATTTTGTTGCCTAGTCCTTGTACATTCTGATACAGCAAAGTCAAGCCACCTAGATTTGTTGCACAGCTCACCTTAGTGTCCCCTTCAGACTGGTTGGTAGAAAAAAATCCTTCAAGTATGAGAGTCTTGCCCTTCAAGTGCGAGGGTCTTGTCACTCTTCTTCTGATTGGCACTCTACTAATTGCTTCTACTGGACTGGATGCTGTTGTTGACAATTGTGGTGTGTCTGCTGCTGCTGCTGCTAAAGCTGACATTCTCTGCTGCTACTGGTGGTTGTTGATTTGCAGCTGATAATGATGCTGCTTCTGTTGCTTGTTGTTGTTTTGCTACTGCTGCTGTTTCTGGTAATTATGGAGACTCAGCTGTTCCTATTCTTCTTTCTGCATGTAGGTCTGTCTTCTTATACAATGTCTTCTTTCCTGCCACATCATTTGCTGCTTCTTCTAACTTTTGCACCGATCTCTTGGGTAAGTTTATTTCTTGAGTACTTGTGCTATGTCAGTAACCAGTCTCACTGATTCTTTATCTGAGAGTGCAGTACCCTTCCATTTAAGCTCTATTGCTGTTTTGTACACTTCCCTGTTTGTTTACTGATTCATGAATTCTTGTAGCCATTAGTTCTTTACCAGATGCATTTATGTGCTGTCCATGTGCCTTGTTACTAGGAGTATTAATAAAACGAGTGTTATTGAAGCCTTTCACTATTTTTTTTTTAGTTTTCTGTCTATGGATTGAATTTCTTGGTTTACACAAGACCATTTAGGCAGGTCATACCTGTGTGGTACTCCAACTACAATCATATTTTTATTTTGTAATGCTGACAAGGCTTTTTGTAATGAACAAACTGCCAAGTTGGCTTCATTCTTTGCTACATTGTTAGCCACTGCCCAAATGACTAGAAATCTTCATTTGTCAGCTTATGAAGGTCACTGCATTTTTGTAAGAGCACTGGTGTAAAGAAAGTGAAATCTTATATATTAATTTACCCTCATATGTGCAAGCATGTTCTTATTGCAGAAACACAACAAAAGGTGAAGGATCATGTATTTACGTTAAGAATGGCATTGAATTTAAAGTCAGAAATGATATTATCATGTTAAGTGTAGACAAAGACTTTGAAGTGTCAGCAATAGAGATAGTTACTATAAATATGCCCAAGAAACTAATTATATTATGTGTATATCGTTCTCCCAATGGTAATTTAGAGATATTCTTTTCAAAGCTTATACAAAGCCTAGAACTAGGGTTGACTCTGAAACACAATATCCTTTTGTGTGGGGACTTTAACATAAATACAACTAAAACCGATGACACCAGTAACACATTTACGAATATCCTACATAGTTTTTGGTATATAATCACTAGTCAACTGTGCAATAACCACACATTCATCATCTACCATTGACCATGTAGCTACAGATGTAGGCAGAGAATATTGTGATGTGCTTGTCAAAAATCTGGGACTGTCTGACCATCTATGTCAAATTATAAAAGTAAAATCTTGTGTAAAAAAAGAATCAAAACTGCATGTATATAGAGGAGTCTACTCTCCATCAGCTTTGCAAGAGTTTTCCCTAAAGTTAGCACATGAAAGTTGGGAAGGAGTATACATAGAAACTAAAGTGAATAGCAAGTTCTCCAATTTTGTGTCCGAGTTTAAATTAAAATTTGAGGAAACATTCCCCAAAACATTAATTCACATTGGAACACCCACCAACAATAAATGGATTACTAAAGGAATTAGAAAAAGTGCTCAAACTTGTAAATACCTAAACTCCATTAAAAAGGAGAATAGTGGTCCAGTTTTTTTGCACTACTATAAAAACTACAAAAGGATCTACAGGAAGGTACTCAACACTGCAAAAAAATCAGCCAACGATAGGGTCATAAATTTTGCCAATAATAAAAGTAAATCTACATGGGCTGTAAACAAGAAACAGGAACTGTGAAGCAGAGAGGTACAGACACACAAATCAGGAACAAGGAAAACTTAGAAAGTAACCCAAAAGAATTAGCAAATTATGTGAATACCTACTTTAGCAGCATTGCAATGAACTTACAGAAAATTTTTCCAAAAGGTGGTAATCAACCAATACAGAACCATATAGCAAACTCAATGGTATTGCTTCCAACTACTGAGGAGGAAGTATGCAGTGTTGTAAGGCAATTAAAGAACAAAAACTGGGCAGGTTTAGATGAAATACCAATGTGTGTGCTGAAAAAATGCATAAACGGTATCAAAGCTCCACTAACAGAAATCATAAATGAACCCTTCAAAACTGGTTGCTTCCCTGACTATCTGAAACATGCCAAAATTTTACCAGTTCACAAGAAAGGTGACGTAGAAAACATTGAGAACTACAGACCAATAGCCCTATTGTCATGCTTTTCCAAAGTGATAGAGACAATAATGAAAAACAGGCTTTTGAGCTATCTAAGTAAATTCAACCTCCTCTGCTATGACCAGCATGGTTTCAGGCCTGGTAGAGGGCCAGCCAGAGTGGCCGAGCGGTTAAAGGCGCTACAGTCTGGAACCGCACGACCGCTACGGTCGCAGGTTCAAATCCTGCCTCGGGCATGGATGTGTGTGATGTCCTTAGGTTAGTTAGGTTTAAGTAGTTCTAAGTTCTAGGGGACTTATGACCACAGCAGTTGAGTCCCATAGTGCTCAGAGCCATTTTGAACCTGGTAGAGGTACAGAATCTGCAATAGCACAATTTACAAAAACAGTTTTAGAAGCACTAGATGAGAACAGCTATGTAACTGGCCTTTTCCTAGATCTGTCCAAGGCATTTGATACAGTAGACCACCAGAAGCTGTCACATAAATTAGAGGCACTGGGAGTAAAGGGAGTGGTTCTCAAATGGTTTCGTTCATATCTAGAAAAAAGAGTACAGGTAGCAGAGATCACACATGTCTCTAGTGGGTCAAAGTACATTGAGAAACACACATCTGATCCACAATATATCAATATTGGGATCCCTCAAGGAAGTGTACTAGGCCGTGCATTATTTCTGGAGTATATAAATGATTTCCTGCAACATATCAGCCATGGAGAGAAGATATTGTTTGCGGATGACAGCAACATAGTAATCACCAGCACAGATGTTGGAAAATTCTACTGAATTGCTGAGGGATATTCACAGATGGTCTCAGGAAAACAAGGTAACTCTCAACATAGAAAAAAAAAAAAAAGTGCTTTAGAATGAACAGAAAACAGAGTCCCTTAAATTTAAAACTAGATAACGTCTCCATAGATGATGTACCTACAACAAAATTTTTAGGGTTGCACATTGACAGCCAAATAAAGTGGAATGAACATGCTATGAAACTCTCGAAAAAAATATCCACAACATGTTATGCACTTAGAGTCCTTGTATCCGCATGCAGTAGTGAATGTTTGAGAACTGTACACTTTAGTTATGTTCATTCAGTAATCAGTTGTGATATTATTTTCTGGGGAAACAGTGCTCAGAATTTACAAACAGCATTTAAAATGCAAAAGAGAGCAGTAAGAATTATAACAAAAGCAGTAAGTGGACCCACTGCATAGAACGTTTCAAAATGTTAGAAATTCTAACTGTTCCTTGTGAATTTATATTCCAAACCATAGCATACATCAAGAAAAATATAGAAAATTGTAGCAAAAATAGCAGTTTTCATAACTATAGTACAAGAACAAGTCACTGTCTTCAACTAGACAGGAAGAATAAACATAAGACTCAAAATACCTTCTTGTATGTAGGTATAAAACTGTTTAATAAACCGCCGCATAAAATAAAAGAAGCAGATAACATGTACCGCTTTAGAAAAAATCTTAAATTGTTTTTGCAGGAACACTGCTTTTACACTACAAGTGAATTCCTTAGTACAAAATGATTTTAAATAGCTTCTGTTTCACAATATTTTGATAAGGAGCAAAAATGATTGTAAAGAACTTGTATGTCACAATATTTAACTACATGTAACAACAAACTGTATAAATATATGAATGCACACAACCGAAAACATCCATACATTTTAAAATGTCCACAGATGGCTAAATAAATAAATAAATAAACACTAGTGGGGGCACCTGGTATCACCTTCCCTTCAACATCATATTTATTTGAAGCTAAGTTGAAAATGTTTCTTGCACAGTCTCTGCCATGGCTATCAGAGGCAATGAATATTTTTGATCTCATACTCACTAACTGACCCTCAGGAGCAAAGTTTTGCATTTTCATTGTGCACTCTTAGACTGTTTTCCTTTTAAAACTGCATTATTTATTGTGGTATGCACACTGTGGTGTGGATAGTGCTTTATGTTGAACGCCTCGAATCTGTAGTTTTTACACATTTCTTTCTTGGCTGATTCTCCCTGCTGGAGTTCGTTTGTTAGTACACATATAATTGTTTCCAAATACTTCATTTCCTTTCTTGCTATTCTGAGTTCAGTCTTTAACTTTTTGCACATACACATTTTTAAGCAGCTGGCAATTTTTCAGGTTGAGTCCCTTGTTTGCAATTGACCCATTCGGTCGTGGCAGCTTGCGCTAACCATGCCAAGTAAATAACACTCCATGCAGCATAAGCAGCTTGCTAAACAGGTGGCTACACAGATGAACAGTATTAAGTCTTGCTCTTGATGTTATTCACAGCACAAATGCCAAGACTGCCTCTCCTGAGACTGCCTCTCCTGGTGGCCCACTCCCAAAAATATAGTCAAGACCCATTCCATTAATGCAGTATATTCAAATTCTCCAATAGGCATTAGCAAACCTAGCAAGCATGCAGTTTCTTCAGTGATACGCCAGTCCAACAAACATTTTGTTCACTTACTTCTTTGTGGGAAACATGTGAAACTTCAGTTGGACATGGGTGTCTTGTTCACATTGCTAAATCATCACACATATGAACTGTTAGGCTCCCCATGCCTGTCTACAACTAGCACACAACTGATGGCTTAATATGGAAAAGACATTCCTGTTCTCGGAAAACGTACTTTGTGGGTCACATACATGAAGAGTGACTTTTACGGTGCTACAGTCACACAATTGTGAGATTTGGTCTAGATTCATTTGATTTTTTTTTTTTTTTGCTTTAACATTCATGGCAGTGTGTTGTCAGTGTCTGCATTCCATGCAAAGACAGTGTAGCTAGCTTGCTGAAAAAAATCCTGGAACTATTTTCTGAAGGTTTAGGCAAGGCTTATAATTTTGTTACACATATTACTCTGAGAGACAACGCTCAGCCAAAATTTTGCTGGGTCAGAACTGTTCCCATTACATTACAGGACAAAGTTGCAGCTGAACTTAAAGAATGGCAAGATAGCTACTCAGTGGGCAAGCCCGCTGGTTTTGCTCCCCAAACCTTCAGGTCACATTCGCCTCTGTGTTAACTTTAAGTCTACAGTCAACCCACAAACCATGATTAATACATTTTCCATTGCCCCACCCAGAGGATCTCACAGACAGATTAGGTGCTGGTTGCTACTTTCCAATAATTGATTTGTGTGATACATATCTTCAGAGCCACTTGATGAAGAATCTCAGAAAGTGTGTTTAGCAAATACACATCTGGGTTTGTTCAAGTATTTTCATTTGGCTTTTGGCAGTGCTTCCACATCCGCCATTTTCAAATGGTATTTTGCACAGCTGACTGCAAAAGTACCAAACTATTCAAACTATTTGGACGATATTGTTGTAGCAGGTCGTACACCTGAAGAACACCTTGTAAATTTGCATGCTTTGTTTCATGTGTTACCTGATGCAAGACTAAACTGTAGACTGGACATGTGTGATTTTTTTAAAACCTTAGTTACAGTATCTTGGTCATGACATAAACAGTCAAGGTGTACATCCACTTCAGTCGCATTTGTTAGCCATATGAGATTTTCCAGTTCCTCACAATGTCACAGAATTGCAGTCAGTCTTAGAGAAAATGAACTATTATATTTGGTTCATACCAAATGCTGCACAAATCACAGCTCCGTTGCATTGCTTGCATCACAAGAATGTCCCTTTTGTTTGGACAGATGAGTGCCAAATAGCTGTTCAAAAACTTAAAGATGCATTGCTCAGTGATCAATGATTAGTTCATTTTGATCCTGACAGACCAGTTATATTGCAAGCTGGCACATCCTCTTACAGAACTGGTACAGTGCTTTCACTCAGAATTGGTGATAAAGACAGGTCTATCTCTTTCACATCAAAAGTAGTGTCCAAAGTTCAGTGTAATTTGTCAAAAACTGAGAAAGAGGCTTCGTCTATTGTGTAGGGTGTCAACAAATTCCATCAAATTCTACTTAGTAACAGATCACAAGCCTTTGCAGTCCTTGTTTCATCTAACAAAACTGGTTCCAGTACAAACTGCCCAAAAATTGCAAAGGTGGGCTTTGTTGTTGTCTCAATACCAGTATGAGGTTTTGCATCACCTGACTGCTCAATATGGTAATGCAGATGCTTTTTCACGTCTTCCAATTGGCCTGATACAGACTTTGATGCTTCTGCTGCTTCTTGTTGTCACATTGATGCTCAGGATTTTGAATTCCTTCAATATTTTCTGCTGAACTATAGGAAAATTGCAGAGGCCACAGGAGTTGATTCAGATTTGAACATTTTGCTAACATACATTCACACATCTTGGCCTCATTCCCTGGACAGCAGAAAGAACTCTGAAGTGTGCCAATACTTTGCACGTCAGCATAGCCTTGTTGTACAGAAAGGTGTGATTTTTGTTAAAAATGACAGTGGACAGTCATCTGTGTTGATCCCTAAGGCTTTGCAAAAAGAAGTGTTGCAGTACTTCACCAAGGACTCTGGGGGATTGTTCGTACAAAATAGTTAGCGCGTTGACACTTTACTTGGCAGGGTATGACACCCAAATAGAACAGATGATGTCACAGTGTCTTGTATGTGCAGAAAATCAGTCTGCTCCACCACAAAAATTATCTGCTTGGCCTAAGTTGCAATCACCATAGCAATGTGTGCACATAGACTTTGCAGGACCGTTTTGGAACACTCGTTGCTTGATTGTGGTTGACTCTTATAGCAAGTTTCCTTTTGCTGTGCCAGTGAACTCAACAACATCACATAGCACAAGTTAGGCTTTTGCCTCGAACGTTTACCTGAGTCATAGTATCAGACAATGGCCCTCAGTTCTCGTTAAATGAATTTGAAACATTCTGTGAATGTAATGGCATACAGCATCTAACTAGTGCACTGTTCCACCCACAGTGAAACAATGAAGCAGAATGTTTTGACAGAACTTTCAAGTAGCAGATGACCAAGCTTCACTCTGCACACACCATGGATCTAGCATTACAATTGTTTCTCAGCTCCTATCGTTCACACCCACGAGATAGGGCCATCACCGGTGGAATTGCTCCATGGCTACTGCTATCGGACAGTGCTCCACCTGCTCCACCCTCCTAAGCATCCAGCACCGAAGAAAGGCCACAAGTATCATTTTGCACTGCATGATATTGTCTTGTACAGGATTTTCAGTGGGAACAGATGGTGGGCACAAGGCAAGATCATCTGTTGACTTGGTGCTTGCATGTATCTCATTACAGGTCAACACGGGATGCAGCACCCACATCCCAATCAGATTCGCCACTGTCATATGCATGATGGTCTTTCAGTCTCTCTTCCCACGGATCTCTCTTCCCACAGACTCATGCTCCCTGTGGATGGAGCAACCACAGCATCTGCCAGAGAGAGCTGCACTAGAAAAGTGCACTAGAAGAGCCTCACTAGAAGACAAGCCATCATCCTAACTGTCTTATGTGTCTCGTGCATTATATCAATTGTTTGCACGGAAATTGTATATATCAAGGACATTGAGTAATTGCATGTTTCCATTTGCCTGCAACACCATGGTAACTATGCTAAGTATTGTCAATTCAGTTAATGTAATAAACTCCATTAACCTGTTTTGCTTGTATGTTGTCCAGCTATCCAAGCAAACAGCTTCCTAGAAACCCCATATTACACAAGTGGGCAGGATTCCACAGATTTCAACTGTGACTCATTGTTAAATGCTTTCATCTTAAGCGACAATTTCAAATAACCCCAACAGTAAAAAACTGCAGATCACAGATAATTGTGCAATCCTTTTTTCTAATGCAAACAATAATCATAAAGAAGCACATATTTTATGAACACATGCCTCATGTGCACAGCTCATTCAAGATATCTTAGCACCTGAAATATTCATTTCTGTCGTTCAGTTAGCTATTCATCTCAAAATCCTCAGTTTAGTATCGCCTACCATCTATCTGCATAATTTTGCCCTGAAGGTTTCAGATATGCAGTATCATTATTGCCATCGCCATCACCACCAGCCATTTGACATCCAATGCTGGATAAAGTCCTCCTCTAGACATTCCATTCACCGCAGTCTTCAGTTACATCTTTCCTGCTCCTGCATGCCATTCACCACAGTCTTCAGTTACATCTTTCCTGCTCCTGCATGCCATTCACCACAGTCTTCAGTTACATCTTTCTTGCTCCTGCATGCCATTCACCACAGTCTTCAGTTACATCTTTCCTGCTCCTGCATGCCATTCACCACAGTCTTCAGTTACATCTTTCTTGCTCCTGCATGCCATTCATCACAGTCTTCAGTTACATCTATGTTCCTCCTGCATATTTACACATCCTGCATGAGGTTGGTATTTTGGTCATATTTCTAGGAATCGAACAGAGGACTTCAAAGACCAATTAACTATCCATTAACTATCCAACCTCATACTGGTATTGAGACAACAAGAAAGCCTTTCTTTGCAATTTTTGGGCAGTTTGTACAGGAACCAGTTTTGTTAGATGAAACAAGGACTGCAAATGCTTGTGATTTGTTACTAAGTAGAATTTGATGGAATTTGGTGACACCCTACACTGACCTGCCTTATGCTCAGTTTGTTCCCTAATCCATTTGTTCAGATACTTGTATTTCCTAATAATTTACAATATGCATCTCTCCATTACTCTCTTATCAACAATAATATGTTTTTTGCAGTAAATCTACACACACACACACACACTTTAAACTTGGAATTTCCAGTTTTGTATAAAGAATAGTTTCCTGATATACTAATGACACTGTACAATTATCATAGAAGTGATCAAGCTAACCATTCTATGGTCAAATAGTCACAAAAAAAGCTTGTAGCGACAAGAATACAGCTTGCGCTATCATAAATATTTTGGAACATTCATTTTTGTTTTTGTGACAAACTCCACTGCTCAGTATGCTGAGTGTCTCACCAAGGCCTTCACAGACAGACAGGCACTGTCCCTGAGACCTAGTCTGCAAATGGATCTCCTGTGCCATTCCTCCCACCACCACTTCGAAGAACCGGCCACAAAGGATTGTCCCCTTCATCATACAGTACCACTCTGGACTGGAACAACTGGACCACATCCTTTGCCAGGGCTTTGATTATCTATCATCATGCCATGAAATGAGGGACATCATACCTGGGGTACTAACCACTTCTCCTAAAGTGGTGTTCCATCACCCAGCCAACCTCTACAACATCCTAGTTCATCCCTATGCCACTTCCAACCCCAACCCCTTGCCACAAGGATCATAACCCCATGAAAGAGCTAGGAGCAAGACCTGCCCAATCTACCCACCCAGCACTTACTATTACAGTCCTGTCACAGGTTTATCATATGTCATCAGAGGCCGGGCCACCTGTCAAAGCAGCCATGTCATTTACCAGCTGTGCTGCAACTGTTGCACAGGTTTTTATATTGGTATGACCACCAACCAGCTGTCCACCAGGTTGAATGGCCACTGCCAAACTGTGGCCAAGAGCGAAGTAGACCACACAACATGCAGCTGAACATAATACACTTGATTTCAATGGCCACTTCACTACCTGAGCCATCTGGATCCTTCCCTCCACCACCAGATTTTCTGAACTGTGCAGATGGGAGTTATCCTTACAATGCATTCTCTGGTCCTGTAATTATCCCGGCTTCAATGTACAGTAATGTACTGTCTCCACACCCTCCACTCAACAGTTTCCACCCCCTCTGTCCATCATCTCCTACCCATTCTCATATCCCACCCTGTTTATTTGCAGCCCTCTGCCAATGTATCTGCCCACCTTTCCCTGCTTCTCTCCTTTCTTGCTTTTTTTCTCCCATCTCCCTCCCCACAACCTCCTGATGCTGTGCCTGTTCGCAGTCAAGTCCCTGCACACTCCACGAGACAGCAATTGTCTATCTTCCTACATCTACATGATTACTCTGAAATTCACATTTAAGTGCTTGGCAAAGGGTTCATCGAACCACAATCATACTATCTCTCTACCATTCCACTCCCGAACAGCGCGCGGGAAAAACGAACACCCAAACCTTTCTGTTTGAGCTCTGATTTCTCTTACTTTATTTTGATGATCATTCCTACCTATGTAGGTTGGGCTCAACAAAATATTTTCGCATTCGGAAGAGAAAGTTGGTGATTGAAATTTCGTAAATAGATCTCGCCACGACGAAAAACGTCTTTGCTTTAATGACTTCCATCCCAACTCGCATACCATATCTGCCACACTCGCTCCCCTATTACGTGATAATACAAAATGAGCTGCCCTTTTTTGCACCCTTTCGATATCCTCTGTCAATCCCACCTGGTAAGGATCCCACACCGCACAGCAATATTGTAACAGAGGACGAACGAGTGTAGTGTAAGCTCTCTCTTTAGTGGACTTGTTGCATCTTCTAAGTGTCCTACCAATGAAACACAACCTTTGGCTCACCTTCCCCACAATATTTTCTACGTGGTCTTTCCAACTGAAGTTGTTCATAATTTTAACACCCAGGTACTTAGCTGAATTGACAGCCTTGAGAATTGTACTATTTATCGAATTCGAACGGATTTCTTTTGGAACTCATGTGGATCACCTCACATTTTTCATTATTTAGCGTCAACTGCCACCTGCCACACCATACAGCAATCTTTTCTAAATTGCTTTGCAATTGATACTGGTATTCGGATGACCTTACTGGACAGTAAATTACAGCATCATCTGCGAACAACCTAAGAGAACTGTTCGGATTGTCACCCATGTCATTTATATAGATCAGGAATAGCAGAGGTCCCAGGACGCTTCCCTGGGGAACACCTGATATCATTTCAGTTTTACTCAATGATTTGCTGTCTATTACTACGAACTGCGACCTTCCTGACAGGAAATCACGAATCCAGTCGTACAACTGAGATGATACCCCATAGGCCCGCAGCTTGATTAGAAGTCGCTTGTGAGGAACGGTGTCAAAAGCTTTCCGGAAATCTAGAAATACGAAATCAAGTTGAGATCCCCTGTCGATAGCGGCCATTACTTCGTGCGAATAAAGAGCTAGGTGCGTTGCACAAGAACTATGTTTTCTGAAACCATGCTGATTACATATCAATAGATCTTTCCCTTCGAGGTGATTCAAAACGTTTGAATAGAGTATATGCTCCAAAACCCTACTGCAAACCGATATCAATGATATAGGTATGTAGTTCGATGGATTACTCCTACTACCCTTCTTAAACACTGGTGCGACCTGCACAATTTTCCAATCTGTAGGTACAGATCTATCAGTGAGCGAGCGGTTGTATATGATTGCTAAGTAGGGAGCTATTGTATCAGCGTAATCTGAAAGGAACCTAATCGGTATACAATCTGGACCTGGAGACTTGCCCGTATCAAGCGATTTGAGTTGCTTGGCAACCCCTAAGGTATCTACTTCTAAGAAACTCATGCTAGCAGCTGTTCATGTTTCAAATTCTGGAATATTCCATTCATCTTCCCTGGTGAAGGAATTTCGGAAAACTGCATTTAATAACTCCGCTCTAGCTGCACAGTCGTCGGTAACAGTACCATCAGCACTGCGCAGCAAAGGTGTTGACTGCGTCTTGCCACTTGTGTGCTTTACATACGACCAGAATTTCTTTGGATTTTCTATCAAATTTCGATACAATGTTTTGTTGTGGAACCTATTAAAGGCATCTCGCATTGAAGTCCATGCCAAATTTTGCGTGTCTGTAAATTTTAGCCAATCTTCAGGATTTTGCGTTCTTCTGAACTTTGCATGCTTCTTCTGTTGCCTCTGCAACAGTGTTCGGACCTGTTTTGTGTACCCAGGGGGGATCAGTTCCATCTCTTACCAGTTTATGAGGTATGAATCTCTCAATTGCTGTTGCTACTATATCTTTGAATTTGAGCCACATCTCGTCTACATTTGCATAGTCAGTTCGGAAGGAATGGAGATTGTCTCTTAGGAAGGCTTCTAGTGACACTTTATCCACTTTTTTAAATAAAATTATTTTGCGTTTGTTTCTGGTGGATTTGGAAGAAATGGTATTGAGCCTAACTACGACAACCTTGTGATCGCTAATCCCTGTATCAGTCATGATGCTCTCTATTAGCTCTGGATTGTTTGTGGCTAAGAGGCCAAGTGTGTTTTCACAACCATTTACAATTCGCGTGGGTTCATGGACTAACTGCTCGAAATAATTTTCGGAGAAAGCATTTAGGACAATCTCGGAAGATGTTTTCTGCCTACCACCGGTTTTGAACAAGTATTTTTGGCAACATATCAAGGGAAGGTTGAAGTCCCCACCAACTATAATCATATGAGTGGGGTATTTATTTGTTACAAGATTCAAATTTTCTCTACACGTACACGACTATCCCTTCCCCTTGTATCCCACATGATTGTTGCATTCCAGCTCAAGATGCTGGAATTGGCAGTCATGTGTGCGTGAGATGAGCTTGCTTGTGTGTGTGTGTGTGTGTGTGTGTGTGTGTGTGTGTGTGTGTGTGTGTGTGTCTTACTGATGAAGGCTGTGGCTGAAAGCTTTATGTGAGTGTCTTTTAATTGTGCCTGTCTGCAACTAGATGCATCTTCTTTACGGTAAGTAGCAGTCTGTCTTTTCCTACAGTGTTAATATTACTACCTGGAGTTTCCATTGTTAAATTATAGTTTGAAGTTGTTTTTAGTTAAAAATATACATTTGTCATGCTGTCAGACTGTATCGTTGAATGAATAAAGAGTTGATATGAAGGATGAATCTTAAAATTGTAAGTAACTAAGTATGCATGAGAGTTTACATAAGGCTGTGTAATCAGGTAATAGACCACATACACTGTATGAAAGGCCTTTTGTACAAGAGGTGATATTTTTATTAAGGAAGTAATATCTTCTCTTTAGTCCTTCACAGCATATTACTGACTTTCTTAGAGCCCATACTCTATCTGAACAGAAATATCCAGACAACTATTAGTGGACATTAATATGAAGTGTGTCCACCCTTTGTCTTTATGACAGCTTGAACTCTGCTGGAGACCCTTTCAGTGAGATGTCGTAAAGTCTGTGGAGGAATGGCAGCCCTTCCTTGCACAAGAGCTGAGACCTGGGAAGGTACTGATGTTGATTTCTGGGATCTATAATGAAGTCAGTGTTCTATCTTTTCACAAAAGTATCCATTGGGTTCAGATCAGATTTAAGAATAAAACGTTCTCCTGGTAATGATGCTTAGTTGAAAGTTATTTCCACCAATCCCTGCCTCATGAATGCTGGTTTATGACAGAGTACATTGTCATAATGATACAAACAATCATCACCTCCAAGATATTCCTCTACTGAATGCAGTACACACTTCTGGAATCTGTATATATCTGTCTGCGTGTAGTGTTCTCTTATGGAAAATAAGGGACCTACACCGTAACAACAAGAAACATCTCCATACCATAACACCAATCACCTGTACCTCACTGTTGGCACTGCTCATGATGGCAGGTAACATTCTCCAGGCATTCATTGAACCAAAACCCTTCCATCAGATTGCCACATGACACAACATGATTCATATGTTCAAATCACTCAATTCCAGTCATCCACTACTTAGTGCCACTTCTCTTTACACCATCTTAAGCATCACTTGGACTGACCACAGAATTGTGTGTCTTATGAAGAGCTGTCAACCATTGTCCCCTTTTTTTTCAGCTCCATACACACAGTCATTGTGCTAGGTGGTAGCACTGTGGAACACATGAGTGATTCCTTTCACTGAATTCATAAGAATTTCTACAGTCATTCTCTGTAATGCTCGGCAATCCCAATCCAACAGTACTCAAGGTCTGCCTGGTCAGGTTTAGTTGCAGTTGTTCCTTCACATTTACACTTCACAGCTGCATCATCAGCAGTCAACTTGGGCAGTTTTAGAATGGTTGAAATGTCTGTGATGGATTTGTTACTTACATGACATGCTGACTGACCCATTCTGATGTTACTGCCTCTTTACTAAGAGCTCAATACTTTCCATATTTTTCTAAGCTGGTGGGTTCCAACAATTCTGCTCTCATGATCCAATACAAACATAATTAATTTACATTTCTGTTGGAAACAACAGATGTAGAAATGTATGGTATTACAATTTAGTAACTAGCATTGTAGATAGGCAGTGCCTATGTAGTTTGTTGCAGTAAACAAAAATTTTAAAAAAATCTCATCTTGAATTTTTGTTGTTGCTGATATTTGCTCGTTCTGCAAATATTCAGGATATGATCTCTGCAGAGGCCTAGGTCTTGACGTGTTTAAGAATAAAACGTTCTCCTGGTAATGATGCTTAGTTGAAATGTATTTATGAAATCAATTCTGTCAGTAATGAGACTTTGTTCAATTATGTAAAAATCAAACTGGATAAACTTGTGACTTTTTCAGATAAATCTTGAATTTAAACATCTTTACACATTGTACAAAAGTATATTTTAGATAGTTACAATACAAGCAGCTCCCTGACTTGACTTCCCATGACTGATTCCCCTCCATCATTTCATTTCACAAACGTTCTCTCCAACAGCTGCAGTCTGTGAATACAATTTCTGTCAGACTTCAAGAAGAATATAATAATTCCAATCCTAAAGAAAGCAGGTGTTGACAGATGTGAAAATTACTGAACTGTCAGTTTAATAAGTCACGCCTGCAAAATACTAACGTGAATTCTTTACAGATGAATGGAAAAACTAGTAGAAGCCGACCTCGGGGAAGATCAGTTTGGATTTTGTAGAAATATTGGAACATGTAAGGCAATACTGACCCTACGACTTATCTTAGAAGCTAGATTAAGGAAAGGCAAACCAATGTTTCTAGCATTTGTAGCCTTAGAGAAGGCTTTTGACAATGCTGACTGGAATACTCTCTTTCAAATTCTGAAGGTGGCCGGGGTAAAATACAGGGAGTGAAAGGCTATTTACAATTTGTACAGAAACCAGATGGCAGTTATAAGAGTCGAGAGACATGAAAGGGGAGCAGTGGTTGGGAAGGGAGTGAGACAAGGTTGTAGCCTCTCCCTGATGTTATTCAATCTGTATATTGAGCAAGCAGTAAAGGAATCAAAAGAAAAGTTCGGAGTAGGTGTTAAAATCCGTGGAGAAAAAATAAAAACGTTGAGGTTCGCCGATGACATTATAATTCTGTTAGAGACAGCAAAGGACTTGGAAGAACAGTTGGATGGAATGGCTAGTGTCTTGAAAGGAGGATATAAGATGAACATCAACAAAAGCAAAACGAGGATAATGGAAAGTAGACGAATTAGGTCGGGTGATGCTGAGGGAATTAGATTAGGAAATGAGACACTTAAAGAAGTAAAGGAGATTTTCTATTTGGGGAGCAAAATAACTGATGATGGTCGAAGTAGATAGGATATAAAATGTAGTCTGGCAATGGCAAGGAAAGTGATTCTGAAAAAGAGAAATTTGTTAACACTGAGTACAGATTTAAGTGTCAGAAGTCGTTTCTGAAAGTACTTGTACGGAGTGTAGCCATATATGGAAGTGAAACTTTCTGTAGACTGTAGATTTACTGTGTAGACAAATATCTGAGTAGTCAGGATTCAGATTTTATAGGGGAGGATATGTCTCCTGTTACTCTGAAAATTTTAGAAAAGTGCACAGTCACATTGCCAAGTAGGCACACCCAGAACTTAACAGTTTCTGTTTTATACAAGCTAACACATTTTAATTTGCTTTCAGGTACTTCTGCAAAGAAGTGAATTGTACCTTTTTATTTCACTGTGTATGCCAGTATTTACTAACTTACTCTAAATCTTTTTGTGTTAATTTTAGTACATAAGCTTTGTATGAGGCAACTTTGCTGTGTACTATAAACTGGAAGTAGAGTAGCAACAGCACTTAGATTACACCCAGCAGGTTCTTGGGCCAGTGTTACATTATGTGTGATGTAGAGAAAAATTGATTAATGATGGGTAGAGACAGCATCTGTTACGCCGATGAATTGGGACTGACCACTGTTTGTGAAGAGCTGTAAACTGTATTGGCCACAGTTGACAGCCTTGAGGCTGATGTCATCAGATGCAACAGCATTGGATTACCTGAGAAGAGTGCTTTGGCACCTTGGAGTCTATGGTGTTGGTTGGAATCCCTGATGTCACTGCGTCGTCCAATTCATATGTCCCACCAAGTCAACAATTACGTCACAGTATTTGGTGAACAGTGTGTGTGTGTGCGTGGGGGGGGGGGGGGGGGGGGGGGGTTCATGGAAGCATACACCAGCTTCATAGTTGACCCATTACATATTAAAAACAAGTTTTAGGTATTATCCACTACTGAAGGTACATCTGAGACAGCATGAAATACCTCACCTGTTGTTGGGACTATGGCCCATCTTCCTGAGAGGTCCAGACAAGTGCAGTAGGTGGATGATGACACACCTCAGGGAAATTGTGGACAGTATGGGAAAGACCAGTGTCCACTATGTCTGCTTCCTGGGGGAGGAGGGATCTTGTCTGAAATGTAAGGAGCTCTGCCAACAACAATTGTGCACTGGCAGCACACAGCTGCAAATCATGACTCGTGTCAGCATGAATGGCACCTGTTGCCTAGGCAGTGGAGCATTTGTCACTGTAGATCAGAGAAAGATAATGTTAATATATTATAAGTTAATTGCAGGAGTGTCTGTAGAAATGTCCCGAAGCTAATCTCACTTATAAACAGTAAAAATGTCCACCTAGTACTAGAGATGGGAAGCTGTCTGCAACCAGATGTTAACAGCAATGAAATACGAAAAATCAACTGGAATGTACATTGCAATGGTAAATAATACTGATGGTGCAGGCATGTTTATATCCATAAAAGATATGATAATACTTAGTGAGATTAGTGAAGATTCAGAAAGTGAAATAATTTGGATGAAGATAAGTGTTACAGGTGTTTCATATATGGTCATCTTTTCAGGCCTCTTGCCTAAGCATCAATGGTGGCGGAAAATTTGGGGGGGAAACTTCAAGAATATTTTGCATAAGTTTCCTGGTCATGCTATAGTTTTAGGAACTTACCAGCTACAGACTGGGAGACTCATGTGATTTGAGTGAGTAGTGTTGTTGTTGTTGTTGTTGTGGTCTTCAGTCCTGAGACTGGTTTGATGCAGCTCTCCATGCTACTCTATCCTGTGCAAGCTTTTTCATCTCCCAGTACCTACTGCAACCTACATCCTTCTGAATCTGCTTAGTGTATTCATCTCTTGGTCTCCCTCTACGATTTTTACCCTCCACGCTGCCCTCCAATACTAAATTGGTGATCCCTTGATGCCTCAGAACATGTCCTACCAACCGATCCCTTCTTCTGGTCAAGTTGTGCCACAAACTTCTCTTCTCCCCAATCCTATTCAATACTTCCTCATTAGTTATGTGATCTACCCATCTAATCTTCAGCATTCTTCTGTAGCACCACATTTCGAAAGCTTCTATTCTCTTCTTGTCCAAACTATTTATTGTCCATGTTTCACTTCCATACATGGCTACACTCCATACGAATACTTTCAGAAATGACTTCCTGACACTTAAATCTATACTGGATGTTAACAAATTTCTCTTCTTCAGAAACGCTTTCCTTGCCATTGCCAGCCTACATTTTATATCCTCTCTACTTCGACCATCATCAGTTATTTTGCTCCCCAAATAGCAAAACTCCTTTACTACTTTAAGTGCCTCATTTCCTAATCTAATTCCCTCAGCATCACCCGACTTAATTAGACTACATTCCATTATCCTTGTTTTGCTTTTGTTGATGTTCATCTTATATCCTCCTTTCAAGACACTGTCCATTCCATTCAACTGCTCTTCCAAGTCCTTTGCTGTCTCCGACAGAATTACAATGTCATCGGCGAACCTCAAAGTTTTTATTTCTTCTCCATGAATTTTAATACCTACTCCGCATTTTTCTTTTGTTTCCTTTACTGCTTGCTCAATATACAGATTGAACAACATCGGGGACAGGCTACAACCCTGTCTTACTCCCTTCCCAACCACTGCTTCCCTTTCATGTCCCTCGACTCTTATAACTGCCATCTGGTTTCTGTACAAATTGTAAATAGCCTTTCGCTCCCTGTATTTTACCCCTGCCACCTTTAGAATTTGAAAGAGAGTATTCCAGTCAACATTGTCAAAAGCTTTCTCTAAGTCTACAAATGCTAGAAACGTTGGTTTGCCTTTCCTTAATCTTTCTTCTAAGATAAGTCGTAAGGTCAGTATTGCCTCACGTGTTCCAGTGTTTCTACGGAATCCAAACTGATCTTCCCCGAGGTTGGCTTCTACTAGTTTTTCCATTCGTCTGTAAAGAATTCGTGTTAGTATTTTGCAGCTGTGACTTATTAAGCTGATAGTTCGGTAATTTTCACATCTGTCAACACCTGCTTTCTTTGGGATTGGAATTATTATATTCTTCTTGAAATCTGAGGGTATTTCGCCTGTTTCATACATCTTGCTCACCAGATGATAGAGTTTTGTCAGGACTGGCTCTCCCACGGCCGTCAGTAGTTCCAAAGGAATATTGTCTACTCCGGGGGCCTTGTTTCGACTCAGGTCTTTCAGTGCTCTGTCAAACTCTTCACGCAGTATCATATCTCCCATTTCATCTTCATCTACATCCTCTTCCATTTCCATAATATTGTCATCAAGTACATCGCCCTTGTATAGACCCTCTATATACTCCTTCCACCTTTCTGCTTTCCCTTCTTTGCTTAGAACTGGGTTTCCATCTGAGCTCTTGATATTCATACAAGTCGTTCTCTTATCTCCAAAGGTCTCTTTAATTTTCCTGTAGGCGGTATCTATCTTACCCCTAGTGAGATGGGCCTCTACATCCTTACATTTGTCCTCTAGCCATCCCTCCTTAGCCATTTTGCACTTCCTGTCGATCTCATTTTTGAGACGTTTGTATTCCTTTTTGCCTGTTTCACTTACTGCATTTTTATATTTTCTCCTTTCATCAATTAAATTCAATATTTCTTCTGTTACCCAAGGATTTCTACTAGCCCTCGTCTTTTTACCTACTTGATCCTCTGCTGCCTTCACTACTTCATCCCTCAAAGCTACCCATTCTTCTTCTACTGTATTTATTTCCCCCATTCCTGTCAATTGCTCCCTTATGCTCTCCCTGAATCTCTGTACAACCTCTGGTTCTTTTAGTTTATCCAGGTCCCATCTCCTTAAATTCCCACCTTTTTGCAGTTTCTTCAGTTTTAATCTACAGGTCATAACCAATAGATTGTGGTCAGAGTCCACATCTGCCCCTGGAAATGTCTTACAATTTAAAACCTGGTTCCTAAATCTCTGTCTTACCATTATATAATCTATCTGATACCTTTTAGTATCTCCAGGGTTCTTCCATGTATACAACGTTCTTTCATGATTCTTAAACCAAGTGTTAGTTATGAGTGAGTAGTAGGGACAGGAAAATGTGTGAAGTTGTTCTAAATGGCTTATCTGAAAATTACTTTGAGCAGTTAATTGCTTACACTTGCTGATGACAAAACGATGCAAAACTTCTTGACGCAGTTGGTATAGAACATGGAATCAGTGGTCATAGGGCCATTATTACAGCATCATTGAATATGACCATAAATACAAATACAAAGAAAGGTAGAAAGAACTTCCTACTTGGCAAGAGTGACAAACATATTTCGGATTATCTGACAGGTTAACATGAAAATTTCATCTGCAGAAGTTTGATCTTTAGTACTGCAGAGTTCAAATGCATCCTACAATATGGTGTAGACAGGTATGTCAAGCAAAGTTGTGAGGGACTGAAAGATCTACCAGGGTTCAACAGCAGCATTAGAAACCAGTGAGAAGTGCAATATAAAGATACTAAACTGTACAGTAAAACTTAATGATTTTTATATATGTGCTTGGTGTTTATTTTCACTGAAGACATTGAAATGTCTCAAAAACTGCATATCAGATCATAAATAGTTATGATTCCAATCTGTTTGTGTCAGAGGGGTACATCCAGTGATACCACACTGGACTCCCCACCATACCCAGTGTGTGGGTGTCAACTTTGAAATCTTCAATGGGAACCCACATGGACAAAATCTACATACATTTTGCCTGATGCATTTTCCTTATTTCACTGCAGATGGCACTGACTGGGGGAATAGAACTGGGTACACAATGCTCAACAACCCTTGAATATCTAATGGCACTTGGGACCCCACCTCCATGTTGTGAGGGTACGAAAGGCTATTACTTCATAACTTCTAATTGGAAACCCCATTTGCAACATTATATTCCTCCACAATATTGAACAGGGGACTACTCAATGTGCCAATGTGGGCATGGCCTGAGGTGAAAGCTACTCTACTTTTACAATTAGAATAAGTGTTCAAACATGGTATTACCAACTTCAATACACTTACTGATCTGCTTTTCAAATGACCCTTCACAGGATAAATGTGTATTTGTGGGAATGTTAGTACAGGCATTTCTGATGCAGTTGACCATGCCCTCATGACCTATTGCACTAGCTGGTACACATTATCTTTTACAACTTAATGCAGTAATTAATAGGGCACCCTCAGCAAATTGACTGACCAATGTAAACACAATCTAATACTTCCTGTGCATCAATTATGTAATGTCCAGGGCAATCATTGTGCTGAAATGACATTCATTGTAGATGTCCAGGGCAACATCCTGCAGTAGTGCTGGTAGTTCCTGTTCCAAAAACATTCGATACTCGCGTCCATTGAATGTGCTGTTGATAAAATATGGATCAATTAGTCTGTTCCCCATGATGCGATACCATACATTAACTGACCAACTTGCTGTAACCAGTGCGGACTGTCTACACTCTAGTAATGTATGTTATGGCAGATGACACTACCATGGTTTGTGAATGTAGACTTATCAGAAAATAGTAACTCAGCAAATCATTTGGGGGTTGCTTGCCTTTGCTGACAAGCCCATTCACAAAACACTACCAGTTATGGGAATTGGTGTCTGCCCCAATAGCTGAGTGGTTAGCATGACGGATTGCTGTCCTACGGGCCCAGCTTCGATTTCCGGCTGGATCGGTGATTTTCTCCGCTCAGGGACTGGGTGTTGTGCTGTCTGTTGTGCTGTCTTCATCATCATCCGGTACACAGGTTGCCCAATGTGGTGTCGAATGTAATAAGACCTGCACCAAGGCTGCTGGACCTGCCCCACAAAGGGCCTCCCAGCCAATGACGCCAAACACTCATTTCCATTTTCATGGAAATTGATGCCATGAAGTTCTTGATGTAGTATCACATGCTATGTATGATACAAATACTAACAAAGAGGTAGAGGGGCTGGCCAGTACTTACCTCAGCTCAGTACAGCCGATAGATACACAAAAAACAGAACCAAAAATTTACATTCTTAGCTTTTGGAACAAATGTTCCTTCATCAGGGAGGAAAGAGGGGAAAGAAAGGGAAGAAGGGAAAGTGGATTCAGTTACTCACAACCCAGGTTATGAATGAAGCAACAGGGAAAGGAAAACAGGGAGGGTAGCAAGGATGGAGGCATGGTTGTCAGAGTTCCAAGCTAGGAACGTAAATTTTTGGTTCTATTTTTTGTGTATCTATTGGCTGTACTGAGCTGAGGTAAGTACTGGCCAGCCCCTCTATCTCTTTGTTAGTATTTGTTTCACATCTTTATATGAGATTTTCCATTAATCATTTAGGTATGTATGATACATACAACAATGCCGTGTTGGAACAGTAATAAAGAGGGCCACATCCAATCGGTTTGTCGTTGTCACTCGACTCACTCCAGTCCAGCCCTTCCTGAGCCTCAGGATACCATCCATGCTCTGCAATCGGCCGTCCGACGGGATGACCTGTCAGTGCGTAAGCTTTTCCTCATGCTCTGCCTTTTCACTGAGGATATCAGTTTTCAGGACGACATTCAGGCCACCGTCTCCCTGATTAATATGGTGACATATACCTGGCTGGGCTCTCCTGAGTTGTCATCTCCCTCTCGCTGTTTGGTCTGGTGCCCTTACGGATAGCAGTCAAGCAGGAACTTGATCAGCTCCAGGCCGCTGGCATTCTGGAGTCCGTGACTTACAGTGCCTGGGTGACACCATTAGTGATCATACGGAAACCCAATGGGTCTCTTTGGCTGTGTTGTGAATTCGGCACTACTGTCAGTGCTCATCCCTCATCGACACTTACCCCATTCCCTGACGGGAAGACCTTCTCGCCAAGCTTGCCGGGGAAGAGTATTATTCAAAGATCAAACTAGCTGAGGCATACCACCAGTTACCCTTGGATGCTGAATCTCAGAACATCATGGTTATCAACATACCTTTCGGCCTGTACAAGTACAAGCGCCTTCCCTTTGGTGTCTCTTCAGCGCTGGCCATTTTCCAGCAGTTCCTGGAGCAGCTTACACAGCCTATCCCCACCTGTGTGAATTATCTGGATAACATCTTGGTTACTTGGTGTTCCTGCCAGGAACATTTGCAAAACCTCAGCGCCTTATTTCACACTCTGCAATCTGCAGGTTTATGCTGTCAGCTGGACAAGTGTATTGTTGTGGCCATTGAGGCACTTCCTCGTCCCAAGGACTCATTTGAACTCCAGGTTTGGGCAAGGTTGCTTATTACTTAAAGTTTTTGCCCCAGGTTGCCTCCATTGCTCAACCCCTCAATCACTTGCGTCGCAAAGGGGTACCTTTTGATTGGACTCCTGCCTGTGACCAGGCTTTTCTCCATTTAAAGACGATGCTGATGTCCACCCCTTGTTTTACTCCCTTCTCTTTGGACCGCCCCTTGGTTGTGGCAGCTGATGCATCGGCATACGGCATGGGGGCCTTTCTCGCGCATTGGGATGCCGATGGATCTGAACAGCCCATCACTTATGCCTCTAAGACGTTGCCCCTGCACAACGTAACTACTCCCAGTTTGAAAAGGAGGCCCTCACGATCGTGTTCGCCATCCAAAAATTTCACACCTATCTTTTTGGGGCAAATTTCACTCTCTGGATGGACCATAAACCCTTCGTTACGCTTTTCTGACCCCACTCTCACCTTCCAGATCAGACGGCTCAACATCTCCAGTGCTGGGCATTGTTTTTAGGAAACTACGCTTACACCATCTGGTATAAGCCCACCACCCACCATGCTAACAAGGACGTTTTGTCATGTCCCTCAGCAGGTCCCAATCTTGCCTTTGACCAACAGTAGGTTCTCTGCTTTCACATTGAGTCCACCCACCAGGAGCGCTAGATGGTCTGCTGCCTCTTATGGCTGCTCATATTGCCGCGGCTACCCGCTGTAATCCTATCTTGCGGCAGGTTCTCCATTATGTGGTCCACGGGTGGCTCCCCTATGTAACTCGTCGGATGCAGTTCGATATCAGCTCCTTGTGCCACCTGTCACACAGGCTCTCTGTGGTCAATGATGTCCTTCTGTTGGCCACAGAGTTGGATGCCCATCAGGTGGTCATCGCTCCAGATTTATGGCTTCAGGTGCTCAGTTTCTTACATCACGGGCACTGGGGTATGTACCATATGAAAGTTTTGGCTCACTGGCTCATGTATTGGCATGGCATGAATGGCGATATTGGCCACCTGGTCCGTGGGTGCACTTTGTGTGTGCGTCACTGGGTCACTGCCGTGCCTGTCCCCAGTTGCTGTCACCCTCAGTCGTTTGCACCCTGGCCTGTGCCTCACTGGCCCTCGGATCATGTCCATATTGATTTGTGGGCCTGTTTTTGGGGTCCATGTGGTTACTTATCATTGATGCCTGCTCCAAATACCCATATGTCATCCGCATGCCATCCACCACAACGGAGGCTACACTCATGGCCCTGGCCCAGGTTCTCGCCATTGAGGGCCTGTCACACACATTGGTCTCCGATAATGGCCCCTAATTCACGGCGTCCTCCTTCCATGACTTCTGTCAGGCCGACTGTATCAAATATATCCATAGCCCGCCTTTCCACCCTTCATCTAATGGCACGGCAGAGAGGCTTGTCCACACTTTTAAGCAACAGCTGACAAAGGTGGTCGACACATCTCCAACCACATTGGCTCTCACCCTGTTTTTGAGCACCTATCGCACTACGCCAATTGACGGATGCAGTCCGGCAGAGCTCCTTCGTGGGCAACAGCTGTGGACCTTGCTCCATTTATTGACGCCGTCCCCCTCCCCCCCACTCCTGGCCCTCTCAGTGTTACTCCCCCGGCGTGGCCGTGTGGGCCCACGAGTATGGGTGCAAGGCGAGTTGGTTGCCCACCACAGTCGTCATGGTCCATGGGTGGCGTGTGACGTCGGTGCATATGCCAAAAGGGTTGGAGTGCTGCCATTATAATTAGCTCTGCCTGTGTGCCCCCACAGGACTCACGCTGCTGCCTCCTCCCCTACCTCCTTCAGGTATGGACTTGGTCCTTGAGTCGCCGCGCCTGCCCCCAGTTGCTGTCTCCCCACGGGCCTGCCACCGGCCTACCCCACCCCTGGGTGGATCGGCAGCTCCTTCCCCTGCCCTGGACACTGGGTCGGTTGTCATGGTTACCTCGGGCATCCCTTCCTACCCACCAATGGCGATTGATGAGCCCGGCTCTTCTTCCCACTGCCACCCATCTTGGCACCATCTGGGGCATTTCCACCCCTATGCGCAAGTTTCAGGGGGGAGGGACCTGGTACCACGCACCGCAGGATTTGAATTCACGCCAGATGGCATGGACGTTGAAGACCCCATAAGCCGTGGTGTGCGCCTCCTGGCCCACGTTTAATGTGAGGGCGCCACAGTGGAGCAACGTGGTCACAGCAGCCAATAGTCGCACCCCGAATAATGTATTTAAATGCCTGCCTCTCGCTCAGCCAGTCAGTCTAATCTTTACGTACGTCTCTTAACATATCGCCTCGACAACAGACAGTGTGTTTACTGATCTTTGTTTTTATTTCTAGTGGACGTCTTTGTTTTGTTTGGTTGTCTCTGTCACCCCGTTGCTTCTTGCGTGTTGTCATTGTAAGGTCTTGCTCGATCATCCATCGTTTCATGTCCATCCTTTCTATTTGTTTGTTTATTCGCAGGCTGCTCTCCGTTTGGTCCCACCGCACTTTGTTCTCGGCCATTCTGCGACTGGAATGGTCGCGGTTACAACAGTCTCTTCCCTTTATCTATGCAAGTGTTGGGGGTAAGGCCATCTACTGCCATAAAGTCAAACATATCTCTGCTGATTAGATTTGTGCCAAAATCGCCTGCAGTATTGATGCCAGCCAACTTATTCACTGCAGCAACTATGGACATGGTTTATCTGTAGCTTAAATTCATGATCTTTGATCACCAGCTCCTTCTTGTCTCTCGAACTGTGCATATGATGGAAGTGTTTCCTGTATACGTTCAGTTTATGTTCACAGCAATAAACTGTAGGATACTTCTCCGAGGTGTCTGGCATTCCACTTGACATCAGTCACATGGTATTCCCACAGACTGATCTGTAGTCTCTCTTTCTGATTATCAGAAGGAAACTGTATACCCAATGTCCTGTATTTCCATTGTCCCAATTCCACTGCATTTCATCAAGTGTCCTTTCTTGAAGACCTAACTTATTACTTGTTCTGGAACCTGTGATTTCTTGCACTGTATCTGTGTTATCTCTAATCTGCATCAGGATATCATACTGTGTTGTCAGCAGGAAATGTTACCAAAATGATGAGAAGAGTCTCTTCCTGTATAGTACTTGTTTGCTTCCATCATCCTTAAGACAACACCTCATTGTGTACAACTTAGGGTGGTTCTGTTCTTTACCAGGCAGAAGCATTAAACCCAAGAACTTGCTACAAAGCCCACAGTGGCTGTCAGTATTGTGTGCAACAGCCTCCATGGGTAAATTGGCAGTGCCAGTGCTGGAATTTTATGCATGATTTTTGTAGCCTTTGCTCAGACCGTATCCACATGAGCTTAGAAGTTTCTGCTGTCATCAAGGAAAACTCCTAAATACTTGCATACAGTGTTTCTTATTTTCTGACATAATGGATGTTTTTTAAGGAGAATTTGCCCTTAAGACGCGTGTGTTTTGCAGCTATTGTTATTTTTGCTCCTACATTACCCCTACATCATTGACAGCACAAGGTTTGCATTTTCTTCTAGATTGCATCTGGTATTTCCAGAAACCACCACCAAGATATCATCATCATAATCCACACCTCCATTCACTTGATCAGTCTCATTCAGCAATGGATTGATTGCTAGGTCCCAAAATGTTAGTCCACATGTGAGGCCTTATGGACAGGCACTTATAATCTTTATTACTTTATGCCACCCACAAGCCATTCAACTCTGTGACTCTTACAGTACTCAGTAAAGCTTAAGTAAATGAAATTACAATGAAATGAATACCCTTAGCTGCATACAGGCATAGTCAACAGGGACAGTTGAAAATGTGTGCCCCAACTGGGGCTCGAACCCGGGATCTCCTGCTTACATCACAGATGTTCTATCCATCTGAGCCACTGAGGACACAGAGGATAGTGCGACTGTACAGACTTATCTCTGGCATTCCTCCTGTGAGACCCACATTCCCAACTTATTCTTCCGTGCACTATATTCATAGAGCCCCTGCCCGTTATATTCATTACTCGGGGCTTTTTACTGATTCCTGTAAGAGTTTGGGCACTGTTTGTGCATCCACACAGAAGAAGATGGTCAAATGGCTGGTGAGCCTTATATATATATATATATATATATATATATATATATATATATATATATATATATATATATATATATATATATATATATATATATATATATAGTTATAATAGAGGGAAACATTCCACGTAGGAAATATATATCTAAAAACAAAGATGATGTGACTTACCAAATGAAAGTGCTGGCAGGTCGACAGACACACAAACAAACACAAACATACACACAAAATTCAAGCTTTCGCAACAAACTGTTGCCTCATCAGGGAAGAAGGAAGGAGAGGGAAAGACGAAAGGATGTGGGTTTTAAGGGAGAGGGTAAGGAGTCATTCCAATCCCGGGAGCGGAAAGACTTACCTTAGGGGGAAAAAAGGACGGGTATACACTCGCGCACACACACACATATCCATCCACACATATAAAGAATATATATATATATATATATATATATATATATATATATATATATATATATATATATATATATATATATATATATATATATATCAAAGTTTCACAACCCACGGTTGCTTCAACAGGAAAGAGGGAAGGAGAGGGAAAGATAAGAATGTGGGTTTTAAGGGAGAGGGTAAGGAGTTTCCAATCCCAGGAGCAGAAAGACTTACCTTGGGGGGAAAAAGGGACAGGTATACACTCGCGCGCGCACACACACACACACACACACACACACACACACACATATCCATCCGCACATATACAGACACAAGCAGACATATGTAAAGGCAAAGAATTTGGGCAGAGATGTCAGTCGAGGTGGAAGTACAGAGGCAAAAATGTTATTAAATGACAGGTGAGGTATGAGCGGCAGCAACTTGAAATTAGCGGAGGTTGAGGCGTGACTCCATCAATCTCCTGACCCAACTGACACACCCCTACCTTTTACCTACTTCCTAAAATTCACAAACCCAATCATCCCAGCTACCCCATTGTAGCTGCTTACCAAGCCCCCACAGAACGTATCTCTGCCTACGTAGATCAACACCTTCAACCCATTACATGCAGTCTCCCATCCTTCATCAAAGACACCAACCACTTTCTCAAATGCCTGGAATCCTTACCCAATCTGTTACCCCCCAAAACCATCCTTGTAACCATTGATGCCACTTCCTTATACACAAATATCTCGCACGTCCAGGGCCTCTCTGCGATGCAGCACTTCCTTTCACACCGATCACCTGCCACCCTACCTAAAACCTCTTTCCTGATTACCTTAGCCAGCTTCATCCTAACTCACAACTCCTTCACTTTCGAAGGCCAGACATACCAACAATTAAAGGGAACAGCCATGGGTACCAGGATGGCCCCCTCATACGCCAACCTATTTATGGGTCACTTAGAGGAAGCCTTCTTGGTTACTCAGGCCTGCTAACCCAAAGTTTGGTACAGATTTATTGATGACATCTTTATGATCTGGACTCACAGTGAAGAAGAACTCCAGAATTTCCCCTCCAACCTCATCTCCTTTGGTTCCATCAGATTCACCTGGACCTGCTCCACATCCCATGCCACTTTCCTTGACGTTGACCTCCATCTGTCCAATGGACAGCTTCACACATCCATCCACATCAAACCCACCAACAAGCAACAGTACCTCCATTATGACAGCTGCCACCCATTCCCTACAGCCCAGGTCTTCGTGGCAAATGAATCTGCTCCAGTCCTGAATCCCTGAATCATTACACCAACAACCTGAAAACAGCTTTCGCATTCCGCAACTACCCTCCCGACCTGGTACAGAAGAAAATAACCAGAGCAACTTCCTAATCCACCCAAACCCAGAACCTGCCACAGAAGAACTGCAAAAGTGCCCCACTTGTGACAGGATACTTTCTGGGACTGGATCAGACTCTGAATGTGGCTCTCCAGAAGGGATACAACTTCCTCAAATCCTGCCCTGAAATGAGATCCATCCTTCATGAAATCCTCCACACTCCACCAAGAGTGTCTTTCCGTCGTCCACTTAACCTTTGTAACCTCTTGGTTCATCCCTATGAAATCCCCAAACCACCTTCTCCACCCTCAGGCTCCTACCCTTGTAACTGCCCCCAGTGTAAAACCTGTCCCATGCTCCCACTCCAGTCCTGTAGCCCGGAGGGTGTACACGATCAAAGGCAGAGCCACATGTGAAAGCACCCACGTGATTTACCAACTGACCTGCGTACACTGTGAAGCTTTCTATGTGGGAACGATCAGCAATAAACTGTCCATTCGCATGAATGGACACAGGCAGACAGTGTTTGTTGGTAATGAGGATCACCCTGTGGCTAAACATACCTTGGTGCACGGCCAGCACATCTTGGCACAGTGCCACACCGTCTGGGTTATCTGGATACTTCCCACTGACACCAACCTATCAGAACTCCGGAGATCGGAACTTGCCCTTCAATATATCCTCTCTTCCCTTTACCCACTAGGCCTCAACCTCTGCTAATTTCAAGTTGCCGCCGCTCATACCTCACCTGTCATTCAATAACATCTTTGCCTCTGTACTTCCACCTCGACTGACATCTCTGCCCAAATTCTTTGCCTTTACATGTGTCTGCTTGTGTCTGTATATGTGCAGATGGATATGTGTGTGTGTGCAAGTGTATACCTGTCCCCACGGTTGCTTCATCAGGAAAGAGGGAAGGAGAGGGAAAGACGAAAGGATGTGGGTTTTAAGGGAGAAGGTAAGGAGTCATTCCAATCCTGGGAGCAGAAAGACTTACCTTAGGGGGAAAAAGGGACAGGTATACACACACACACACACACACACACACACACACACACACACACACACATATATGCTATGAATATAGTGCGGGACAATAAGTTGGGAATGTGGGTCTCACAGGTGGCGTGCCAGAGATAAGTCCCTGCAATCACACTATCCACTGTGTCCTTGGTGGCTCAGATGGACAGAGAATCTGCCATGTGAGCAGGAGATCCCGGCTTCAAGTCCCAGTAGGGGCACACATTTTCAATAGTCCCTGTGACTTATATCAATGCCTGTATGCAGCTAGGGGTATTCATTTCATTGTAATTTCATTCTAACAAGCTGCATGATCACCAATGGTATATTTTCTTTCAGACATGTCCAAAAGAACAGATACCGTCAAAGCTCACTGGCCATTTGACCATCTTCTTCTGTGTGGATACACGAACAGTGCTCAAAGTCTTACAGGAATCAGCAAAAAGCCGTGAGTAATGAGTATAATGGGCTGAGGCACTATGAATATAGTGCAGGACAATAAGTTGGGAATGTGGGTCTCACGAGAGGCGTACCAGAGATAAGTGCCTGCAGTCATACTAACCTCTGTGTGTTCGGTGGCTCAGATGGATAGAGCACCTGCCACGTAAGCAGGAGATCCCGGGTTTGAGTCCCAGTTGAGGCACACATTTTCAGCTGTCCCCGTTGACTTATATCAATGTCTGAATGCAGCTAGGGGTATTCATTTTATTGTAATTTTATTCTAACAGGCTGCATGGTCATCGATGGTATCTGTTCTTTTAGACACATCTGAAAGAACAGATACCGTCTTCATATATACTTAAGTAAATGCATTTTTGGATCTGAAGACTTCTTAGGTGATTGAACATCGCTTGCCACCATAAATTATTGAATGTGCTTGCAGTGTTGATTATAATTACAGCACAATACTTATTGTCTTCCCTGTCTACAATTAGAAGAGCCTGATTAGTGGTGACATTATCAATTAACTTCATGTTGACATGTGCTGAGATCCTGTAGCTCTCTGTTGCAGATACTTTCCTAATAGCCACTCCTGAACTTTTGCTAATGTATTTATTGAGCAAATAGGTCAGCAGCTCATTGTCTCTGAGGGTACTTTATGAGGCCTTTCTTTATGGTAACTGTATGTGCTCTCTTCTAAGTCTCCAATACTCTGCCCTGTCTCAGTGTCTCATCTGACAGGTTAAGAACGGAATGATGATTGGAGCTACTTCCAGTTTCAACTCTGAACGTGTACCACTGCTTGGTTTCAGTGCTATGCCACGTTTAAGCATTGTTGCAGCTACTGCTGCTCTGAGCAAACAGGAGGATGACATAGAAAAGCTCAAAATACTAAAAATCTTTTTCCAAAACTGGGACCTGTGATAGAAAAGCAGCTGAAATCACTCAACAGAGGAAAAGCCACTGGCCATGACAGGATACCAATACAGTACTGCATAGAGTATGCAAAAGAACTTGCACATCTTATAGAAGCAGTGCAGGTCACTCCAATTGTCAAGGACATCAAACATATGCGCAAAACTATAGGTCTGCATTTGTGTCAGTCTGTTGTAGGACTTTGGAACACATTTTATACTCATGGATCCTGAATCACGTTAAAAAACAGAAATGCCAACAAAACCACAATGTACAAAGTGTCATAAAGACATAAAACTACAAAATGCAGCTTATGAAAAATTGGGCAATACAAGTCATGTGTCAATAATATTGAACTGTAAAATCACATTAGCTGTCTAATTCATGAATAATAATACTGAAGAACTGTAATTTTTTCCATATCGGCAACCTTTGTCATGCACACATAACAGAAAGCTGGACATATGTAATTTGGACATAGCACTTGTAGCAAAAGCACTTGTCACTTCCAAGATAACACCACCAAGATGTCTAGTTGGTATAAAACATGACAAGCAAAGATAATTTTAAGGTAAAAAGAACTATCATTTCAATGATTACAGTCAAGTCATAAGTAATTTTTGGTCAAAAATCACAATGACAGACTAAAGTGACGAAGTACCATTGATAACCCAACCCAACCAGATGTTGGATAGAGAGGAATTGAAGATGATGATGAAACATCACAATGTACTGTCTGTATCTTTGAAACATAATTGAAGCGAAACTGCCAAATTCAGAGTATAGTGTTTAACTTAGTGTGCCACAAGTCCCAACAAACAGAGACTCGGGAATAAATGATTAAGACTGAGGTTACCTGTATATTCTTGAGAAGCTAAATCATCATGAGTATAAGAAAAACTAACCAGCATAAACAATACAAGGTGCGCAGTGTTAAAACTCAATAGCTTAATAAACAGTTCATTAATGACAGTATGTGCAAGACCTATCAATAAGGTAATTTCGGATAACTATATGTTTGGCTAAAATAGTGTAGCATATGACATCTAACTTATTGTCAAATAAGAGTAGTTATATGGAATACATTTCCAAAAGGGATCAGTACACACTGTCAAAATGTGAGAGATCAATATGGAACATCAAACAAACCAAAATGTACTTATAAAAGTTACTCGAAAAAAAAAGAAGAATCAGGGACATCTACCTTCGGCAGTTGAATGTTGTACTGAATGGGACAAAGAACATGATCAAAAATGAACAGTTTAAGTAATGAATTGTTTTGGGAAGTGGCTATAAATTGAAATATTATAAAATCAGTTTTCAACCATTGTTAATCATTAACACTCTTAAATAACTATTAGACAATATTGTGCAATGATCATGGGAACTATCGTTAGAGCGGAGACCAAAATACCTCAACTCCAATAAACCATACAGCCATCTCAAAGCAATCCTATTAAGTGGTGTAATATAACATCTCATGCTTTACAGGAGGTACAAAAAACTTATTACTATGAACCATATATAACGGCATCAAAATAAAATGCGACAATAAAATTATCAAGAAATCATTAATGATACGAACTAAGCTTGAATAATTGCAAACCAATTCATACTAAATATTGTAATAGAAAATCTGAAATTTTCCCAGAGGCAATAGAAGGGACAATATAACATATGAATATGAACCATATACACTCCTGGAAATTGAAATAAGAACACCGTGAATTCATTGTCCCAGGAAGGGGAAACTTTATTGACACATTCCTGGGGTCAGATACATCACATGATCACACTGACAGAACCACAGGCACATAGACACAGGCAACAGAGCATGCACAATGTCGGCACTAGTACAGTGTATATCCACCTTTCGCAGCAATGCAGGCTGCTATTCTCCCATGGAGACGATTGTAGAGATGCTGGATGTAGTCCTGTGGAACGGCTTGCCATGCCATTTCCACCTGGCGCCTCAGTTGGACCAGCGTTCGTGCTGGACGTGCAGACCGCGTGAGACGACGCTTCATCCAGTCCCAAACATGCTCAATGGGGGACAGATCCGGAGATCTTGCTGGCCAGGGTAGTTGACTTACACCTTCTAGAGCACGTTGTGTGGCACGGGATACATGCGGACGTGCATTGTCCTGTTGGAACAGCAAGTTCCCTTGCCGGTCTAGGAATGGTAGAACGATGGGTTCGATGACGGTTTGGATGTACCGTGCACTATTCAGTGTCCCCTCGATGATCACCAGTCGTGTACGGCCAGTGTAGGAGATCGCTCCCCACACCATGATGCCGGGTGTTGGCCCTGTGTGCCTCGGTCGTATGCAGTCCTGATTGTGGCGCTCACCTGCACGGCGCCAAACACGCATACGACCATCATTGGCACCAAGGCAGAAGCGACTCTCATCACTGAAGACGACACGTCTCCATTCGTCCCTCCATTCACGCCTGTCGCGACACCACTGGAGGCGGGCTGCACGATGTTGGGGCGTGAGCGGAAGATGGCCTAACGGTGTGCGGGACCGTAGCCCAGCTTCATGGAGACGGTTGCGAATGGTCCTCGCCGATACCCCAGGAGCAACAGTGTCCCTAATTTGCTGGGAAGTGGCGGTGCGGTCCCCTACGGCACTGCGTAGGATCCTACGGTCTTGGCGTGCATCCGTGCGTCGCTGCGGTCCGGTCCCAGGTCGACGGGCACGTGCACCTTCCGCCGACCACTGGCGACAACATCGATGTACTGTGGAGACCTCACGCCCCAAGTGTTGAGCAATTCGGCGGTACGTCCACCCGGCCTCCCGCATGCCCACTATACGCCCTCGCTCAAAGTCCGTCAACTGCACATACGGTTCACGTCCACGCTGTCGCGGCATGCTACCAATGTTAAAGACTGCGATGGAGCTCCGTATGCCACCGCAAACTGGCTGACACTGACGGCGGCGGTGCACAAATGCTGCGCAGCTAGCGCCATTCGACGGCCAACACCGCGGTTCCAGGTGTGTCCGCTTTGCTGTGCGTGTGATCATTGCTTGTACAGCCCTCTCGCAGTGTCCGGAGCAAGTATGTTGGGTCTGACACACCGGTGTCAATGTGTTCTTTTTTCCATTTCCAGGAGTGTACATTAGTTTCAGAGTAAAATGTAACATTAAAATTATCAAAAAAATACATAAAGAGTAAGCCACATACATAGTAATGGACCAGCCTGAATGACAATTATCACAAGTGCCAAGCTTGCCTTAACAGAATGGCCAAAAAGTAAACCTATATAAAGCAAAGGTAAAAATGACAAGCAGAATTACCAAGCATTACAAGCATTACAGATGACGCGTGTGATTTTTGTACAAATATTACTTATGACTGTAATGTAATTATTGTTTTTATGGTTGTTTTTATCTTAAGATTATCTTTGTGGGTCATGTTTTATATTGACTGAACATTTTTGTGGTGTTATTTTTGAGGATCCAAGTATGCACATGCCATGTCCAGACTATATATGACCAATTTCTTGTTGTCTGTGCATGATGAAGGTTGCTGATGTAGGAAAAATTACTGTTCTTCGATATTATTATTCACAAATTTGACAGCTAATGCAATTTTCTGTTTCAAAATGACTGACATGTAACTTGCATTAAACAGTTTTAGTAAGTTAAATTTTGTACTTTCATTTCCGTATGACTTTATTGTGGTTTTGTTGTCATTTCTGTTTTTTTATTTATTTATTTTTTTTTTTTTTTAACACTGATTCAGGTGCGAAATGATGGTCACTGACCAAAACCACTAGCAAATCAATAAATTGTTCTAATGCAGCCAAGTGCCATGAGTTTCCTTGAAACACATGTCTGTTGCTGGCAGTTGCCTGAAGAAAACATCAGAAATCAGTACATACTGGTTCCCATGTAGATGCCATGTTCCTTGACCTCTGAAGGGCAATTCAACACAGTTCCATATGTCCATCTAAAGAACAAAATAAAAGTGTGTTGAATATCAGACCTGTGTGATTGGATTGAAGATTTTCTAGCAAACAGAACACGCATGTCTTCTCAATAGAGAAAAGTCTTCAGATGTAAAAGTATTTATGGGCTTACCCAAAGGTAGTTTTATAGAAACATTACTTTTCACAATGACCTAGTAGATAATTTCAGAAGTGCCACAAAACTTTTAGCAGATCATGTCGTTGTATGCAGAGAACTCACAGTGCTAGAAAATTGTAGTGAAATGTGGGAAGACATACAGAGTATCCATGCTTAGTGCAGAGAGAGGCAATTGACCCACAACATAAACAAATGTATCTGGTCTCAGAAACAGACACACGGCTGGGTGAGCGGTGTGTTGACCATGTGCCCCTCCATATCCGCATCCAGTGACGCCTATGGGCTAAGAATGACATGGCGGCAGGTTGGTACCATTGGACCTTCCTGGCCTGTTCAGGAAGAGTTTACTTTAGTTTATAAACAAATTTAATGTATTGTGTGTACATAGGCTGAAGGAACCATTATTGGATAATTATATGATTGAAGAACAACTGCTGGAAACAGTTACTTCCATAACACATCTTGGACTATGCATACAGACAGATTTGTCATGGAATGACCACATGAAACAAATTACAAATAAGGCACATGCCTGACTGAGATTCATTACAAGAATCATTGAGAACATATAGCCCATTAGCAAACAAGGTAGCTTACAAAATTCTTGTTGAAACAATACTTGAATATTGCTTAGCAGTCTAGGATCTGTACCCAATAGGATTGATAGAGAAAATAGAGAATATCCAAAGAAGAATAGCATCTTTCATTACAGGTTCATTTACTAAGCGTGAAGGCATTAGAGATGCTCAGACAATACCAGTGGCAGACGCTATACTAGAAGCACTCTGCATTACAGGGGGATTTACTACCAAGGTTCGGATAGTGCCAATATGAATTTCTCATGAAAAGACCATGAAGATAAAAGAGAGAAATTCAAGCCCACACAGTCAATTACTGGAAATCATTCTCCCCATGTACTATTTGTGACTTCAACAGAAAAAGGGGGATGTGACACTGGAACACGGAGTATCCTCCACCACATATGATAAGGTGGTTTCCAGAGTGTAGCTGTAGGTGTAGTTATTTATGGGAGACAGACAGTATAAAATGCTCACAATCATGCATAGCCCAAGTGGAATGATTTTATTGAAGATGTTTGAAGGCTAAATTGAAAATTATCTTTCCTGCTACACATCATAATGCTGTGTTGTATATTAGCCAGCCAGTGGTCACTACAAAGTAGGAGACTGTAATATTTTATCATAAAAAGTTTACCATTCAATAGTGTGAGAACAATTTTGACTGTTAACAGACTCATTTCAGTTGAGATTTTAACCATTAGGTCACTGATTGATACAGACGCCACCTGTTAGTGAAAGTGTGCAGTTTGAGTAAAATTAACATTTGTATTCTGAACTGTGTTTTGATCAGTATGGACTTCATGACAGTATTTGTGAATCTTTGTATTAAAATAAAACAGTTATTTTTCAAAAACCTTACTCACTCAGCCATTAAACCTAGACTTTGTGTGTCAAACAAACTTACAGAAGACCAACAGTCAACATTATGTAGTTAAGGCACTGAATATTTCAGTCATTTATTATACAGCTTTTCTTGGCCAAATTCCTTTGTGCATCATTCTACGTCAGGAAGCAGATCTGTAGAAGTCATAGTGATATGTGACTCTACCTCTATCTACTGCACCTCTCTAATTGCTCTCTTTTGTGTAGCTCTTTGTGGTTCAGTTGGTTGTTCAATTTGTACTTGGCTGCCTGATTCCATTTCACATGGCTGGCTACCATGCACCTCACTTGTCTGGAATGCACTCTCACATAATCTGTATGCTGATAATGTTCTTCAGATATCTTTTGTAGAATCCCTGGAGTGAAGCTGAGATCTTCCAACAGGCCTCACAACCTTCCCATTTCTTAAGGAAGTGGTAGGATGAGGCTGTAATTTATTTAAACATTCCTCATTTAATACTGATACTTGAAACTTTGAAAGTGTACTTTTGTGGGATTGTTGTCTTCAAGCATGTGCCAGTTCAGGTATGTACGAATGCTTGCACCCCTCTCCCATCAGTCAGAAACCACCTGTGATCGCTCATGCTGCCCTTCTTTTCATACATTCAATATCACAGTTATTTTATCTGGCATGGGTCCCATATATTTTAGCAATGTTCTAGGTTATTATTGAGTAATATTATGTGATGAATTGAACCAGTGTCTTGTAATAAATCTCCTTTGTAGACTGAATTTTGCCAATATCCTACTTATTATCTGCTCAGGTAAGACAAAGCTGCCAAACAACACTGTTGGCACAAGATACTGTAAGGGCTAATGGTGGCTCAATAACAAGCCGGGGATCAGAACTCCACAGGGTGAAAGGGAAAGTTACTGCTGATGACTAAACACATGGAAATGTCACACAGTATGAGGCACAAGCTGCACGATGATTGAATTCAGCATTAGAATTGCCCCACCTGGCTTACTATTGCTAGCAGATAAACACTTGCATCAGTAGGTCTGCCTGTACAATGTGTCATGTGCTGCTCCCAGGGCAGTTGTCTGCACCAGTCTGCTGGGCTACCCATGTTAGCTCACCTGCCTCCATCATGATGTCCACTGTCAAGGATACTAAATCTTACCAAAGTCTGAATTCTGCCACCTGCTGTACTAATAACTGAGCCTAATGATCACTTGACTTCATGTCCTCATAGTTATTGCACCCACTTATTTGTTTAAGTTGAATGATTTCAATTGTGATTCATTGATATTGTAGTCATAGGACAACATGTTTTGAAGTTTTGTGTGGTGCACAGTGTTATATTTCTGAGCATTTAAAGTGCATTTCCAGTCTCTGTGTTGCATTGAAACCTTATCAAAAAGTCTGTGTGAGTACTTGTGAAGATTTTTTCAAGTAGTTCTGCATTACAATTAACTATATTATATGTGTAAAAAGGTTGCTATTAATATTGTCCACTAGATCATTATTATATAGCATGAACAGCAAGGACCCCAACACACTTCCCTAGGGCATGCATGAAGTTTCTTCCACACCTGTCGATAACACACTGTGATGAATCCTCCCTATCAAGAAATCCAGTCACAAATTTAGCTTGATGACTGATATGATTGTACTTTCATTAAAAAATGATTGTACTTTCATTAAAAAGCACTGCTGTTATACTGAGACAAATGCTTTTCAGAAGTCAAGAAATATCATGTCTACTTTATTGCCTTGGCCCATGGTTCTCAGGATGCTGTTTATCAATACAATGACCAATATTTTCAGAATTGATGCTGGTTGGCATGGAAAATGTCAAGGTTGGTAGCAGCTCATTATGTCTAAGCTCAGGTCATGTTGTAAGATTTGACAGATTGTTGTGAATGATACTGGACAGTAGTTTTGTGGATCACTTGTGCTGTGTTTCTTTTATATGTATATGAACTGTTCTTTCTTCCAAAAACTGAACATAGTAATATTCAGGAGAAGAATTTCTTGGTATCAGTTGAATTCGCTGTGATTCCCATTCTGCTGGTAAGGAATGAGAATTTTAGCATTGTGCATATTGTTCAGACATAAGGAAGTGTCTGCCAATGATGAAGCAGATGAATTTCCGTAATTGTACATGACAGATATAATCTTCCACCCTGTGTGCTTGTCTGTGAATGTATGGTCCCTTTATCGTATAGTAGTTTAGGGAACTGGGATGGAGTTACGAATATGGGGAATCAGTGAAGTGTGGTGGCAAGAAGGACAAAATTTCTGATCAGGGGAGTTTAGGGTCTCCAATACAAACTCAGAGAGAGACAGTGCTAGAGTATGTTCAATAATGAACAAGAAAACAGCAATGCAGGTGAACTACTATGAATAACACAATGAACAGGTTATCACCATCAAAAGACATAAAGTGATGAACCACCACAGTATTACAAATATATATGATTGGTAGCTGCACAGATTATACAGAGTATGAAAAAACCAAAATGAGATAAAAGAAATTACTCAATTCATTAAGGACAATGAACATGTAATTTTGCTGGGATCTAGAATTTGATAATATGAAAAAGAAGAGAAGAAAAAAATATAGTGGGAGACCATGGACTGGATAAAATAAATGAAAGGGGAAAGCACAATTTTCACATTGTTAAAACTTTGTTTAAGAATAACTAAAGAATGCTGTATACATGGAAGACCCTGGGGGACACAGAGAGTATTCAGATGGGTTGCTTAGAGGAAACTAGATTAAGTTGAAACAACTAGAATTGTTGGAAGTCAAAGAGAAAATTAGGCTCAGATTTATTGTAACTGATGAAAAGAATATAGTAGAACATAAAAATAAATGTCTAGCCTTGAGACATGGAATTATGAAGAAGCAGAGGTAAAACTACACACAAAAACAA
This sequence comes from Schistocerca serialis cubense, assembly GCF_023864345.2. Classification (NCBI taxonomy): domain Eukaryota; kingdom Metazoa; phylum Arthropoda; class Insecta; order Orthoptera; family Acrididae; genus Schistocerca; species Schistocerca serialis. Next base: position 917,006,895 of record NC_064641.1, read on the forward strand.
GGCCTCACTGAAATCTTTGGACAATATTAAATTTAATTTATGAAAGAACAAGACATAAATATGCAAAAACTTTGGAGGCACAATTGAATACATCGAAAAGATAGGAATACAATGAAAAATTACTTTGATAAAAAGAGTAACATGGTTGAACAGTAATGGCTTGATAAGAAATGCTAAGCAATAGAAGTATGTATGACTGTGGGAAAGATAGATCTCATATGTAGGAAAATTAAAGAACTCTTTTGGGAAAAGAGACACAGCTGTAAGAACAAGAGCTTACATAACAAGCTAGTGCTAAGGAAAGAAGGCAGAAAGAATATATAAAGGGTCTATACACAGAAAGGTAGTCTGAAGACAGTATTATGGAAAGGGGAGAGGAACTGGATTAAGATGAGATGGGATGTGATACTACGAGAAAAATTTGGCAGATCACTGGAAACTTAACTTGAAACAGTTGGAGCAGATGACATACTCTCAGAATTGTTATGATCCTTGAGAGAACCAATCATGAAAAAACTTTTTGTCTAACAAATATTTCTTGTCCAACAACAGATTTAAATTCAGGGAGATGTATTGGCTATGAGAAGTAATCTTGGAGGCTTGCTAGCACCTGCATCCTGCTACTAGTGCAAGGGAGTGTGTGTGTGCCAAATGTAGTGTCACTGAGTGTGTAATTAAATCAACCGACAACTGTATCAGTGCAGGCCGGCCACTATGGGCCACCTCTAGGAAGCATGCACATGGCACGATCTCCACCGCACTCTTCTATTGAAAACTCACACCTATATACATGCAGAGCAGTGCTGACTGTGTTGTCACAAGAGGGTTATTTCTGTTATTGTTCAAGAGGTGTCTCAATAAAACCATATTTGTGTTACTTGGATCGGTTTTGTGTATTACTTGGTTACTACACTAGGAGACACATGTATTAACAGACATGAAAACAACTTCTATTGATCTCAAACTCAACTGAAAGATATACTGTTTTACAATAAACACTTTACTGATGACACTGTTATCTGTTTAATGGAACAATGGAAGAAATATAGAGCCTAGCAGAAGAACTTAGTAAGATACACCGACTATCTGAGCCCAAGATTCTGTAATAAAACCAAATGCATAATTTTCAGTAAGCCAACAAATATCAGCACTACCATTCATAAATCCTCTTGCCATATAGTGCGATATAAAAATACATTCTTCAGATCTATGTCTAATCATATGCTTAATGTCCAAATGAGTACAACTGAAATACATAAAGGATCAAAAATAATAAAGTCAGTTGTCTCTAATAATGCATACAATTCAGCTATAATAAATAAACTATCTCATACAACAGAAATAAGCCACCTAATTGCTGAGCAACCAGCCACAAAAAAGAAAATCACATTTGCAAATCTATCTTTCCCAGACATAAGATGTATGACAAGCCTAAGCTTCTTCACCAACAATTAAATGCAAAATAAAATTATCCAAAGTACCCAAACTACTATGTGACGATATCAAAATTCATGTGAGCACAATCGTATTTGCAACTCGTGTCCAAGTTGGATAAACTGGTAGATGTTTCAAAACCAGTTGCAAGGAGTACATGGATGCACTCTGTCTCAACAAGCTCAACAAACTGAGCTTTGTCACACATTTTGCCCAAGAAAGCAATTCTGCAAACAGCATATAGTAGAATCTACAGATACTTTATCTTGCTAACAAATGTATACAACTTGACTTTCTTACAATTTTTATCAAAAAACCTGTAGCATTGGACTACCATCTGTGTGATCAGATAGAATGGGGAAAGTTCATTTTCCTACAGAACTTCCAGGGTTTACAAAGTCAGAGCAGCTAATCATCCACTTCCCATTCCCTCATCCTCTCTCCCCCTGCTTAACAGTATTAATATCTATATTATAAGCCATAACCTATCAAAGAATAATACTCATTTTCTTTTATTGCTTAAGTTTAAGAATCCTGTAGTTAACTGTTTTTAAAAAGAAACTAATGGTATGCATAAGTTCTTTCATGGCTGCCCAGCACCTATTTTTGCATCCCATGTAAAACAAAAAAGTTACAAAAAATTGTAATATATAATTAATTTGTTTTTCATTTTATCTGGAAGTTCCTTGTTGCTGCTGTTCCTAAGGAAAGAGGATGGGAAAATTTGCTTTATCTTGTTACATCTTTCATTGCAGTATACTGCGTACACAACTGTCACAAAATGTTATCACTGTAGTTATTAGTTATTTTTACATTGAGATAAATGTAGATAGGATCTCCATATGGACCTTGCATACACAGCCATGAAACAGTACTCCTTTCTTCCCTTCCTGGCACTCATACATTGTACTATGTCAGTTTTGTGATTACCAAAGACTATATGTAGGCCATACTTTCCTCCCAGGTTTATCTCTTACCAACCAGACATGAGTTGACACTGTCATAGTTTAGTACTCTCTTAAACATGTAACTGACTATACTGTATCACTAATATTTTCATAACACCTAACACCATAACTATATTCCAGTTCAGTCCAGTAAATTTAGTTAAACATAAAAAATTGCATCCCTTGTTGTGTACTTATCATTTTTAATTTTTCCTAATTCATTTTTAATTTTATTGTATATCAGGTGAACCACACACTGCTTTTAAAATCATATGATGCATACAAGTATGTGTATTTAGAGGATTACATTTCGTAAGTTCAGTTTTTATTCTGACTTCTAAACAACCAATGGTTGCTCTATGCTTTGTATTTTATGTCATATGTATTGTAGACCCTTGAGAATGGTTACACAGCCAAAATTACACAGTAGTGAATATAAAATGATGATTTAATCCTAATAATGAAAGCTAGTGTAGCAAACTGATAACATTCAGCAAAATCATATAATTCAGCTGTGAAACAGGGCAGTGTTTCAAAATCAAAATGGCATAGAACAAGGAAGTTGGAAGGAAATAAAGGAAATCATATTCACTAACAAAGAAAAAACTTTTAAGTTTCTTTATATTTTATTATAATGTGTGTGAAATACAGTACAAAAATATGTTATTTTATTATTACATTGTACATTTAATCTTTGAATACCGTTGCTTTATATGAATGCACAGGTAACTGTCACTCTATTCCTGTGTAATCATTTGTAAAAATTCAGGAGTTGCATCATCATCTAGGATGTCTGAAATTTCAATATTGATGTAAGAACCCTGTTTGCATTCTTTCCCTGTCAGCCAGTATGTGTCCATAAGTCCTTTTCCCTGTCAAACAAACATATTTAAATCATCCACAAAACTGTAAATTGAAAGATACATTAGCAGGTCATAATTTGTTAGTTGAATATCATGAATATTCTGATGAACATATACATCAAAAAAATTTTAAGCTGGCATGAATTCATAACTTAAGTGCCATGAACGCAATACTTAAGTGCTCATAATTATTATAAAATGACTTTAAAAGGAACTGATTACTATCAAATACATGTGGATGAGTGTGACTAGGGGTGGATGAAAAGGTGGGGGAGTGTAAAGTATGAGAATGTACATAAGAGGACAATCCCACAAGTTATATTTTTTGGTATACAGACCACCACCATTTATTTTCTGCTATAATTACAGCATTGTAAATGTTGAAGAATGCCCAGCTTGCCACCATGTGCTACATGAAGTGCTGAACCTTATCCTTTACCTCATCATCAAAGCAGAACTGCCATTCTGAAAAACGTTCCTTCAATTTAGGGGATAGGTGGTAGTCACTCACTGCCAAGTCTGGACTGTATGATGGACAGGTAATGATGTTCAAACAAAAGACTTGCAGGAGATCAGTGGCTTGATGGTTGCAATATGCGAGTGAGCATTGTTGTGGAGAGTGCTTATGCTTTTGCTCAACATCTCTTTTCTCCAGTTCTGAATTGCCCTTCTGAGCTTTTTCACTGTTTCACTGTAACTGCCAGTGTCTATTGTTGTCCCTTTAAGCATAAGTCAACCAACCACCAGTATCCACCTCAACTGTTAACACACTGTTGCTGTGGCTTTACCAACAGCTTTGTTTGAAATTTCATGACTTGGGCAATAAGGGGTGCAATCACTGTTGTTTCAGGTGTAAAGCGGAATGCTCAAGTTTTGTCATCTGTGGCAGCAGAGTCCAAGAAGTTGTCTTTTTTGTCTGTATAGTGGTGAAGAAATTTTCAGGAAGGATCAACTCATTGACATTTATGGTCTGTCATAAGATACAATACCAATCTTGCACACACCTTCCAGCACTGCAACTTTTCTACTAAAATCCTTTGGCTACCCAAGGAACCAAAATGCAGAAAGCATCCAAAGTGATCCTCTGATCTTTATACACTATTTCCTTAATCTTTGTTAGTATGTCTTCAGAAACTGATGGCCTACAGCTCTTTTTTCCATTGTGAATTTCAGTATGACTGGTTGTAAACTCTCTACACCACTTGTACGAGGGTTGCCCAGTAAATAATGCCCCATATTTTTTTTCTCCGAAATAAAAAATATTAGAAATGTGACACTTTAGGTGCGAGTTATTTGAAGTTTCCCGCATGTGTACGCAAAGTTTCAATTTCCTCCGACAGAGAGCGGTGGTGTAGGAATGTTCTAAAATGGCGTCTGCAGGTGACATCCGTCATAAACAACGTGCAGTGATTGAATTTCTCGTAGCAGAGGAAGAAACCGTGGACAATATTCATAAACGCTTGTGCAAAGTCTACGGAACATCTGCAGTCGATAGGAGTACTGTTGGTCGCTGGGCACAGAGGGTGAAAGCATCAGAGGGCGGTGCTGCGGAGCTCCGAGATTTGCCGCGGTCGGGAAGGCCTCCCACAGCTGTCACGCCTGACATGTTGCAGCGGGCTGATGTTCTCATTCGACGGGATCGACGCATTACGACTCGACAGAGGCTTATGTCAAAACATTAGACAAACTTAAGCAGCGCTTCCGGCGCCTTGGGCGTCATGTTAACCCACAGGATGTTTTGATTCAGCATGATAACGCTCGTCCTCACACAAGTTTGAGGACTTGTGAACACATCGCGAAAGTGGGTTGGATAGTGTTACCCCATCCACCCTACAGCCCCGATTTGGCTCCTTCAGACTTTCACTTGTTTGGGCCAATGAAGAATTTCATTCGTGGAAGACGTTTTGCCGATGACGAAGAAGTGATTCACGAAGTGACAACCTGGCTCCGTAGGCAGAGTACAGACTTTTACCGGCAGGGAATACACGCTCTTGTGTCTCGCTGGAAAAAGGCCGTCGAACTTGAAGGAGATTATGTGGAAAAATAAAGCAAGTAGACAAAACATCAGTCTTTCACATATGTAAATTTGATTGTTGTGGAATAAATACTTCTGGAGAAAAAAAAAATGGGGCATTATTTACTGGGCAACCCTCGTAAATGTTTTTGACATCCACCCATGACTCTCCATACATGTCCGTCAGTCAGTGATGAATCTCAGATGGTTTGAGGCCTTTTGCATTCAAGAAATGAATAACTTCACGCTTGGCAGTAGCATTTAGCATGAGCTCCATTTTGAATGGCTGCCAAGCCAAGATTGAGCATGCAAGTGAGGCATGCACAGACTTATTTGGGACTGGGGGAGCACCAATCACAACAGTGTGGCCAACAGTCACATTAGCAGTTTCTCAGTATCCCCAATGTTTTGGAGACCTTTCTTTTGGGATTGCCAGCATATAATACAGCTGTGAGACTTTGTATTGGATGCAGACTTGCAAAACATATTTCAGATTTATAAAAACAGTGAGTGGTGAGTAATCCACATATTAAGGTTTCTTCTCATTCCAATTACAGGTGGAATTCTTGTCTCTGTGTGAACTGTTATTAAATATATTGTCCCATACTCTACAACAACAATGCGAGGTCATCTGAAGAACATTTTAAATCCCACAGCGAAAATCTACCCTTGGAGTTATTTAATTTTCTTTTAATTGTACAACTGGTTGAAGGTCATGTGGGAAGCACGCATAAGGCATTGCTCACAACAAAGGATGAAAATGATTGGTTCAGTCATCAAAAACACAGTGTATAAAAATGGAATTGTCAAACTACTTGATCAACCATGAAATACAGACCTACCCACAATAATTGGAAAATCTCATACAATACATTCCTTTTCATATCATATGACACACCAGTTTTCATTTATAAATCATGTAAGCAAAGGCTGCTGTGCTTTCACACTTCCTAAGGTGCTCAGGTGTTTATGTTCTGACTGTGTGATTTATACCATTCAGCCATTCAGCCTATGTAGCCAATGTCTTAAATTTTGTCTGATGATGGTCTGCTGGCCCAAACCATGAACATGATTGAGGTTAACCTTTTATTTTTTCAATCAAGGCATAACAACTGCTGTAGTTCCTTAGACATTATGTTTAAAATTATTTTTCAAACTAGCTGTTGATATTTGCATGAAAGATTTTTTTCATTCAAGATATGCTTAAATATTAGCAGTTTCTATTAGGTAGCAATCACTCATAACTATATCATCTGTGGCACTTCATTGACTACAACTAAGCTATTAATATTCTGAGACCGATAGTGACACTACCACCAATAATTTCTTCTGGGTCAAAAATAATATTGCCCATTTCCAGAGTATCATACTATGATGTGCACTATGCTGTGGGCCAAATGGAGCACAAAAAAGTAATGTGCTGCATTTTCCAGTCAAGTTCATAGATCTGTTCTCATTAACATTAATATTCACATTAAAGAGGCCTTAACTTCAACTGTGTATAAACATCTGATGATTTTCTGTGTAATTCTACATATCTACTTAATTATTAGACATACAATAGCTGAGTAGTATATGGGAAAGAAAAGTATATGTAACCAAGATGTAATTCTCATAATTATCAGTCTTGCGTAGCTAAGAACTAGTTCTAACTGGATAGCTTATGTTCTTCACAGTAGTGGCCGGCAGTGACTTCTGCCAGTCATTGTATACTTTTATTTGTTCCACATCCCTGAAAGTTAACCTCGTTTGAATGAATGAATGAATGAGTGAATTAAGTAATTAATCAGTACTGCTGTGATTCTATAGATCATTGTAATGAAATGCATTGTATTCCACCAATCTGGACATAGTTCTGTGTCTGGTCAGTGTGTGGTAAATACTGCTACAAGTGGCATTAATTTACTTGCAAACTCAATATAAATCTTTATATGGATTCTGTCAAGCAGCAGGGCCATGTGTTTTAGCAGTTTGATATGTTTTTGAAAACCACTGGTGACAATATGTTGGTTATTACTAACTTCACTGTCAAACAGTGTTGCCAACATATGTTTAGACATTTCCCATCCATTGGCAGCCTTAATGTATGATTATAATTTATTTAGGTTTTTGAAGGGCTCCTGTGCTAGAATTTGTGCAATGTATTTCCAATATTTGTGTATAATTATGGTGTCTGCATGCCCACTGTAACTGTAAATGACATTATCATTCTGTCAACAGCCTCTGCCAGCCACAGTACACAGCAGCAGCATCATATGGTGCAACATAACAGGCAGTCTCAGCATGGTGACACATACAGTATGGCCGGTCAGCACCTCTCCTAGATGGCACTCATACTATGAATTCCTTTTCACTTCTGCACACGACATTCAAATAGGCCAGTCATCTGCCACTACAAAGAGTGCTGAAACCAGGAACTGTTTGATGTAAATGCTGAACAATTCACAAGATGACATTTGCATGTTGAGCGCATGGTTTAAGTGATCACATGTTGACACTGGGCCACCTGTCACCAATTCCTGCAGTTATCACCCTGTTCCAGTAGTTTTTTAGTCCTACAGTTGTCTAAAAGTTATCTACACTTCTGGGCAGACAAGTCACCAAACAGTTTATACCTAGTATCTAACATCATTCAGTGTGATTGTCCAAGTGTTTATCTATTGAGAGAGTGAACTTGAACTCTCTCTATACTGAACTTCAACCAAATTAGTTAGTCATCATCTACTGTGCTAGGTTTGCTTAGGTGCAGAACCCTGTATCAGTACCATGCCTTCTCTGGAAACCAAATCTGAGAATATTTTGATGTACCTTCTGTCAATAAATAATTGTTATTGTTTCTCATGTGTAGCTTAGTGATTTTGTTTTAGAGATATTGTCCTGTAAAGAGTTTGGAGTTAGTGTGCAAGCCGACCTCTTCTATTTAGTTATGGAGATCTATGGCAGGGGGGTTTGCTTCCTGCTACCTTTATGTTGGGTTTCTACCTTTGGCGGACAAAATGTTCAACAATAGAACTTTTAAATGTTGTCTTCTGCAAAATCTTACTTGCAACAAAGTACATAAAATAGTGAGCTTTAAAATTTCAATGTTATTGTTCCCAACTTGTATCACTTCAAGTTCACAGTCTTCTCTAACAAATATGAAATTTTTATGAGGAGTAACTGTCCATAAGACTTGGGCTGAATCATAAACACTGATTTTACCATCAAGATGATGAATTTAAGTTCATATATTGACCCTTAAAGTCAGAGGATGTCTAAACCCCAGAACATATGCAGCATCATTGAGCATGATGTTAGAACTCACAAACCAACTAAAAACAATAAACATGTTACAAGTGAAACATACTTAAAATAGAAGTAAACATGAAAATACTGGCAGATTGAAATTGTCTGTATGACCAGGGTTCAAACCTGGAACATTTGTCTTTCCCTGGAAAGTGCTCATCCAACTGAGCTACCCAAGCATGACTCACAACTTGTCCCTACAGCTTCAGTTCTGCCTGTATCTCATCTCCTAGCTTCACACTACACAGGAGTTCTCCTGTGAAACTTGCAGTTCTAGTACTTCTGGAAGAAAGGATACTGTCGAGACATGGCTTAGCCACAGCCTGGAGGGCTGCTTACAGAAAGTGTTTTCACTCTGCGACAGAGTGTGCACAGATATGAAACACTCTGGCAGATTAAAACTGTGTGCCAGACAGGGACTCAAACCTGGGACATTGGCCTTTTGTGGACAAATGCTTTACCAACTGAACTACCCAAGAATGATTTGACTCTTAGTGATAGAACTGTAGCTACAAGAACGGGTCATGAGTCATGTTTGGATATCTTAGTTGGTGAGCACTTTCCTGCAAAACCCAAATGTCACAGGTTCAAGTTCCAGTCTGGTACACAGTTTTAACCTGCCAAGATGTTTCACATCAGCACACAGCCCCCTGCAGAGTGAAAAAAAATGTGGAAAAAAGTAAACATATTTATCTGCTGTTTGGAATGTCTACACACAACTAATGCAGTTTACTTTATGTGGTTGGTTGTCCAGTTTCTCATTTCACTTTACTCCTTGTAGATCTATCTGTTTCATCTTAATTCTTAACTTTTGATCTCATGAGCAAGTTATTTGACATTTCAATACCATCTCTTAATTTAATGCATGTATTTTCATAATGTTATAAGTAAAATGGAAAGAAACATTCCACATGGCAAAAATATTAAAAACAAAGATTCCATGACTTAACAAACGGGAAAGTGCTGGTAGATAGGCACAATAAAAAAGCACACAAACAAACACACAAAATTTCGAGCTTTCGCAACCCCCGGTTGCTTCGTCAGGAAAGAGGGAAGGAGAGGGAAAGATGAAAGGATGTGGGTTTTAAGGAAGAGGGTAAGGAGTCATTCCAATCCCGGGAGTGGAAAGACTTACCTTAGGGGGAAAAAAGGACAGGTATACACTCGCACACACACACATATTCATCCACACATATACAGACACTAAACATCATCAGTTTCAGTTGCGTGAGACTGCAGTCATGTGTGTGAGTTGCGTTTGTGTGACTGTGTGTTTCTATGTGTGTGTGTAAGTGTAAGTCTTGTGTGTGTGTGTGTGTGTGTGTGTGTGTGTGTGTGTGTGTGTGTGTGTGTGTGTGTTGTTGTTGAAGGCCTTAATGGCTGAAAGCTATAATTGTGAGTCTTTTTGTTGTCCCTATCTGTGACTTAGCATCTCTACCATACGGTGAGTAACAACTTTCCTTCTCATAATATTGTTACATTTCATCTTCATTTATTTGTTTTACTCAGGAATGCAATGCCGCATGTGACCCAGGAACAGTGCCACCAGTTCTCATTGTGCCTATGAGTCAAGGTTCCGAATTTACTTCACTCTCCATGTTGTATCCTTACATTACCAGTTAAATGTTAGTAGCAAACTATATTTTAACCTAGTATTCTCTCATTTAGAATTCTGTTGTTGCTGTTAGAATCCTAAAAAGCACTGTCAATTATTCATTTGTTTTATTACTTTAGGCCTAATAATCTAAACTCTTTTAACAACTTACTACACTCAACCTAGTCAAAGGCTATCCCAAGCAAAACAAATACTTTCAATATGTTTCACTTTTCCTTTTTCTACATCTGTTATTCAAGCTGTACATTGAACAAGAAGTAAAGGAAACAAAACCAAAATTTGAAAGGGAATTAAAATTCAGTGAGATTAGATATAAGCTTTGAGGTTTGCCAGTAACATTGTAATTCTGTCAGACACAAAGGGCATATGACTTGGAAGAGCAGCTGAATGGAATGGATAATGTCTTGAACAGAGATTACAAGCAAACTTTAACAGGGTTTCCACAAGTTTCCCCAAGTGAAATTCCCTGATTTCCTGACAAGTTTTAGCATTACTCCCCAACAAATTTTGAGATCTCAAGGGTAAGTAAACACATTAGTTAACAAAAATGTAAGGATTTCTGTATTTCTACTCCATGTGAGCAAAAATCTTAAGTACTAATATCAACATCTTTTTAATGAACTGCTTTCAGATGGAGAAAGCAAGTCAAATGGTACATGTGTTTCATTAGGACCACTGTTGTCATTTTATTTCAATAAAACGAAACTCATTTGGAGACAAAAACATGCAGTTCCTTGTAGTTGCAAGGCAGATTTAAAATACCTTCACTGATTTCAGAAATAACATCAGAAAAATGTAGGTGTTTTGAAGAACTGTATAAGATGGGGAAGAGTTGTGTACCCCGATACTATAGGTGACCACCAATAAAATGCTGGTTCTACTATGTTCATTATTGTCAGTTATTACTCACTGTGTTGAGTCCATTGTTTTACAGGTATTGTGTGATTTTTCTTTCAACTAATATATGAGCACGTAGCATACAATCCACCAGTAACTGCCATAATTTTCTTATTTTTACTGTCCATACTTTATAATATATAAACTGCTTTTGAGGTGCCAAAATGTACTAGAATAAATAAATTGTCTATAAAATGCCACACTGTACAATGTACTTGCAGTGAGACTGTCACAATTCCTGAAATCCCTCAATCATGGCCTCTGGCCTGCCAAGGAGCGCTGCAGTCCCAAGTCCACGGATAAACCATGAAAATCCACTGAATTATGCCACACACAAACAGACCTGGCCTGTGGGTAGATTGGTGAGACAAGATATGACGGGCTGGGCTTACACAATATTGGAAAATGGGCTTCAGATTGGCATGTCCGATCCATTAGAAATAGCGACAGAAATGGTCAGCAGTCTTGGCCCATCATGGAAGTCCATGTCACAGACACCATGTTGACGAAATGAGACTGCAGTGATCAATCCATGCAATAGATAACCTGCGCAAATGCTCTGAAAATCAGTAGTAATGAGGATAGGTAGCAACTCAACGTAAAGATGATCGCTGAGCCACAGATAGGCACATGGAAAAAACAACCACACTCTCACAACTAAATTTTCGGCCATAGCCTTTGTCAGAAAACGAGAGCACACACACACATTCACACAATCACTCAAACACAACTCACGCAAACATGACCATCATCTTTGGCCACTACATCTACAACCTGTGAGAAACAGATCTGGACAAACCACTCCTCACACCCTCCTGCCGCACACTGGCAGCTGCTAGACTAGCGGCAAGAAGTGGTAGAAATGGGAGCAGCAGTTAGAATAAGGGAGTAGGGAAGTGGCACCCAGCCAGCGACATTGCATTACATGTCAGTAAACAAACCATTTCATTGACTGACACAAAACGAGATTTTTCCAGCAATTTTTCAAACTTCCCTGATATCTCCCTGACATGTTTGAAATGCCCTGATTACCGGAACTTGGGCAACCCAGATAAACAGAATGGAAACAAAGGTAATGAAATTCAGCCAAATTAAATCAGGTTACACTGAAGGAATTGGGTTAGGGAATGAGTAGTAGATGCGGTTTGTATTTGGGCAGCAAAATGACTGACAATTGTCGAAGTTAAGAGGATATAAAAAGAACACTGGCAATAGCAAAAAAGTATTCCTGAAAAAGAGAAATTCATTAACATCTAATATAAATTTAAATGTTATGAAGTTGTTTCTGAAAGTATTTGTCTTGAGTATAATGTGGGTGGTGAATAATACAGACAAGAGGTGAATAGACACTTCTGAAATGTAATGTTACAGAAGAATGCTAAAGGTTAGATGGCTAGATCAAGTAACTAATGAAGTGTTACTAAATCAATTTGGAGAGAAAAGAGCTGTATGGCACAACTTGACTAAAAGAAGGAATGGGTTGATACGAAACATTGTGAGGTATCAAGCAATAGTTAATGTGGCAATGGAGGATAATGTGGAGGCAGGGAGGGGGGGTAAAAGCTGTAGAAGGTGACCAAGGTTTGGCTACAGTAAGCAGGTTTAAGTGGCTGTAGGTCACAGTAGTTTTGCTGATTGAATACACTTGCACATGGGAGACTATCATGTATAGCTGCATGAGACCAGTCTTTCGACTGGGGAACAGAAAGTAGCAAAATCAGACATGCTTTACAGCTAACTCTGAATCATTTTTTTAGAAGAAATATTCAGTGTCATCCCTCTGTGTTACACTTAACAATTTAGAAGTGGTGCTAGCTGGTCAACATCCTGACAATTCTCATACTTGTCTGCTCTTGTTTTTTGTAGTAGGGTTAGCATAAGAATGTTCTTTGACCCTAAATTACAGGGTTCTGTTAATATTTTTGGCAGCACTAGGTTATATATCTCTTGACACCATATGTTCATTTTTTGTATCACACTACTAGAGTTATACTTTTGAATTTGGTAATTGTGCTGCAAAATACTAACACGAATTAATTACAGACGAATGGAAAAACTAGTAGAAGCCAACCTCGGGGAAGATCAGTTTGGATTCTGTAGAAATATTGGAACACGTGAGGCAATACTGACCCTACGACTTATCTTAGAAGCTAGATTAAGGAAAGGCAAACCTACATTCCTAGCATTTGTAGACTTTGAGAAAGCTTTTGACAATGTTGACTGGAATACTCTCTTTCAAATTCTGAAGGTGGCAGGGGTAAAATACAGGGAGCGAAAAGCTATTTACAATTTGTACAGAAACCAGATGGCAGTTATAAGAGTCGAGGGACATCGAAGGGAAGCAGTGGTTGGGAAGGGAGTGAGACAGGGTTGTAGCCTCTCCCCGATGTTGTTCAATCTGTATATTGAGCAAACAGTAAAGGAAACAAAAGAAAAATTCAGAGTAGGTATTAAAATCCATGGAGACGAAATAAAAACTGTAAGGTTTGCCAGTGACATTGTAATTCTGTCGGAGACAGCAAAGGACTTGGAAGAGCAGTTAAATGGAATGGATAGTGTCTTGAAAGGAGGATATAAGCTGAGCATCAACAAAAGCAAAATGAGGATAATGGAATGTAGTTGAATTAAGTCGGGTGATGCTGAGGGAATTAGATTAGGAAATGAGGCACTTAAAGTAGTAAAGGAGTTCTGCTATTTGGGGAGCAAAATAACTGATAATGGTCAAAGTAGAGAGGATATAAAATGTAGACTGGCAATGGCAAGGAAAGCATTTCTGAAGAAGAGAAATTTGTTAACATCGAGTATAGGTTTAGGTGTCAGGAAGTCGTTTCTGAAAGTATTTGTATGGAGTGTAGCCATGTATGGAAGTGAAACATGGGCGATAAATAGTTTGGACAAGAAGAGAATAGAAGCTTTCGAAATGTGGTGCTACAGAAGAATGCTGAAGATTAGATGGGTAGATCACGTAACTAATGAGGAAGTATTGAACAGGGTTGGGGAGAAGAGAAGTTTGTGGCACAACTAGACTAGAAGAAGGGATCGGTTGATAGGACATGTTCTGAGGCTTCAAGGGATCACCAGTTTAGTATTGGAGGGCTGCATGGATGGTAAAAATCGTAGAGGGAGACCAAGAGATGAATACACTAAGCAGATTCAGAAGGATGTAGGTTGCAGTAGGTACAGGGAGATGAAGGAGCTTGCACAGTATAGAGTAGCATGGAGAGCTACATCAAACCATTCTCAGGACTGAAGACAACAACAACAACAATTGTGCTTTTTATTTTTCCCCATATAAAGGATTTCCTATCCAAATTTTTGATATTACTGCCATTACCTACATCTACAACTGTTTTCCAATTTTCTTTAACTTATTTTAGTTATCGTCCATGCAGCATCTTTCTCTTTCATCCAGTTACTTTTTTCACTTTTTCTTTAATATCAAAGCATTAAGAACTGCCAGATTCCTTTTGTATCGTGTTTGTGCTTGTGTATCATCTTCTATTAACAGTAATATGAAACTTTTTTTAGTCATGTATGGCTTCTGCATTGCTGCCTGTCTTGTCATTGTACTGCACTGCTAGCCATTAAAAAGATAACACTTAGAAGCCCATGACCAATAAAAGAAAGTACATTGGCTAGAATACACATCGTATAGGGGTAAGCTCATAACAATTGTAGCTCATTACAGTGTGCCAGATATGAGGTCATTGGTACATTGTTGACCTACTTCTGGTCCTATAGGCTGCATGTCAGGATGGCTGGCCTAGTCTAGGCAAGGCAAACTGTATGGGATTTTCATGTTGTCAGATCATGGTTTGTGGTTGCAATTTTGATGACCATGATGACTTTAATTCATTTATATTCTGTTATATACAACACAATGGGAGACTAGCAGTGGCCTATCCATAAACAGTAAGATCCCATGGGGTAAACTTTTCAGATCAGTAACACAACAGTGGATGGATGCCAATAGCCACTTCCTTGCAGCAGGTTGTTAGCTGTATTTTTTGGCCATGAGAAGCCCCAGCATTCAATGGTCAGTGATTTCTGGGAGCAGCCACAAAGGCCCAGGTACTTATTTTGTCTTCTGGTAGTGTAGTCATGAGAGCAGCAGGTGGTGACATATTTCAAACAGCAAGCTTCAAAAGGGTTTTCTGGTTCACTGTGTTTTCTGGAAGCAAGCAACCTGCCAATACAGATCCAGTGAGGATACCACATTATGAGGCTGAGATTTGGAATGTCCACCTCAGATATCTTCATCTACACTGCTTGTATGTGGCATAAAATTGCTTTGTTGTACCTTTTTAAGCCATATTTTCAAGTTGTGAGAGATTCAGTGAACACAGTATTTACAAAAATAGTGTAACTAGGTGGTCATTTTCCAATTTACTGTAGTGTGTATTGTCTAGATGGAAACTAGGAAGATTTCAGTCATCATTCCACTCTTTCCTCATTTCCTCCAGCTTGTGTTCTCCAGTAATTATTGTGTAGTAATAAAGCATCGACTGCACACCAACCAGTGCAGCACTGCAAAATGGCATCAAGAAGGCACTGACCTGCATGCCAATGGAAAGAACAAGCAACACCACACCTCCAGGAAGACAGAGTTCAGCACCTCTTGTCAATGCTGATTTAACCAGCCACCCATCACTGGTCAGCCCTGTTCAGTCGCAGTCTTAGAGAGCATCAGTACTAAGTAATAGGAAGATGACACAGCCTGCATTCTATGAGTAGCAATAGTGAAAAGTAATTGCACAGGAAGCACAGGAATCATGTTATGTTTCCTCCCTTAATATAAATAAAGTTTTCTGTTAATTAGGACTGTTTTGCATAGATGATTTTGGATTCCTACCATCGGCCATTGCTACTTCCTTGTTTGTGTTGGTGCTGACTCCCACAGTAGTGGACAAAACATTTGGTGATGAGGATTACAGAACCATCGCTGCCTTTGCACTATGTCACTCTGTCACAGCACGTCACTAATATTTCCCTCCTTTCTTCCAGAGGTGCATTACTACTAATTGTGTTCCTTATTGCAGAATAGCCATTACACTTTCACTATTTATGTGTAATTAGCTTGTTCAAGCATGCCCCTCATTAAAATGACCTTTAACCTGCCTCCTCCTCCACCTGTGCCAATGCCTCTAGCTGTTTCTGGCTTTGATCTAATGCAGTTTATTAAGTTTCAGAACCACCAAATGTTGCAGTTGACGATGGCAGCCCTGCACATCATTAATGCACAAGCTGCTACTGCTGAATCAACTCCACCTCAACTACCAGCCACATCCACAGCACCAACTCTGTGCATTCCACCATTCCAAGCTTTCAATAAACAACAAGAGGAATGGAATGTGTGCCCTCTCAGTTTGATGCTCTTTGTGCTAAACATCAAGTGCAAGGTACTGTGAAACTTTTTATTTCTTGTCAATGACCAGCACAGGAGTTTATTGCCTTGCTCAGAAGTCATTCCTGAATAGTAGGTCAGAGTTTCTAGTGTTTGAAGATTTTGTTTCTGGCATTACTAAGTATCATGAGGATACATACAGCCTGTTACAAGTTCTTTCAGTTATGGAAAGGGCCACAACAGACATACCATCAGTGGATCACTGAATGACAGTGTCGTTTTCAATGCTATGGACAGTACTAAGTGACTCGACAATTCATGATGCAGTTACGTACAATGTGCCAGACAGCAGACAGTAGGATTCTTGAACAAATACTTGAACACTCGGATCCTACTTTGAAACAAATGTTACGAATTACTGAACATCAGGACTCATGTGATAGTGCCATGCAAAACTTTGAGGTAGCTCCCATTTGCAGTGTAACACAAAGTGACAAATGGGTACAGCCTAGCAACCCATGCAAACAGGCCACTGTGGCGTGGCCAGAAAAACAAGTGTCACTGCATGTGTCTGCTGTGAAATCATGTCCCTGCTGCTTTCCCACACATGCAAGATAACATTGGCCTTCACAGAACGCACCTTGCTTTGTTTGTGGAAAGCTACATCATGTACAGTCTGTATGTTTGCAACAGGAGAAAAACTCTACCCATTCACTCTCATAAGCATTGTGCACCTTCTCACTCAGTGAATGTAGTTTTTCTTCTAAACCAGCTACTGTTACTAGTAATGACCAAATTCAGGATGTGCCTTCACCCCACCCAAGTGTTATGCAACAATTGTCAAACAAACTATTTGTGAAATTGGAGACTGCTGGATGGTGTGTGTGATTTCAGTTAGACACTGGTGCTTCCATTACATTGCTTAATCATGCCACTTATTAACAGTTGGGCTTGCCACAATCAGCAAAATCTTCCATGCCACTTACTGCATATAATGGTCAGGACATTCCAGTCTTCATACATGTAGTTTGCCTGCCACATTCCAGTCTCACACCAGAACAGCAACACTTACCATTTTGCATTCACGAGACTGAAAATATTTTTGGGTTAGATTCCTTTGATTTGTTTGGTCTTCATATTAAGGACAGTGCACTTTCTGTTTCTGTTTTCAATCCAAAAGACAGTGCTACTCAACTGATTACAGAGTTTCTGGATTTATTTTCTGATGGACTTGGCAGAGCAAATAATTTTGTGGCACACATGACAATGTGCAATCTAAGGTTTTTTTTTGGGCATGTCCCATCCCTCATGCGCTTGGAGACTAAGCTGCAAGTGAACTTAAAGAACTGCAATACGAAGTTGTTACTGTTCCTATTTAGACTAGTCTATGGGCTTCTTTCTTAGTAATCTTACCAAAGCCTTCTGGACAACTTCATCTTTGTGCCGACTTTAAATCCACTCTGAATCCACAAACAATAATTGATACTTATCCATTGCCTCATCCAAAGAATTAATGGATAGACTTTGTGTCGGCTGCTATTTTTCAAAAACTCACTTACATGATGCGTATTTGCAAATTCCTAGTCTCAGTAAGAGTTTGTGTTCAGATTTTTGTGCTTTCCCTTTGGCAGTGATTTCACACCTGCCATATTCCAATATGCATGCAGCTTTACTATATAGTTAAATGATGATGGCGTCCTGTTGGGTAAAATATTCTGGAGGTAAAATAGTCCCTCATTCGGATCCCTGGACGGGGTCTACTCAAGAGGACGTCGTTATCAGGAGAAAGAAAACTGATGTTCTACGGATTGGAGCATGGAATGTCAGATCCCTTAATCAGACAGGTAGGTTCGAAAATTTAAAAATGGAAATGGATAGGTCGAAGTTAGATATAGTGGGAATTAGTGAAGTTTGGTGGCAGGAGGAACAAGATTTTTGGTCAGGTGAATACAGGGTTATAAATACAAAAGCAAATAGGGATAATGCAGGAGTAGGTTTAATAATCTATAAAAAAATATGAGTGTGGGTAAGCTACTACAAACAGCATAGTGAATGCATTATGGTGGCCAAGATAGACACAAACCCCACACCTACTACAATAGTACAAGTTTATATGCCAACTGGCTCTGCAGATGATGAAGAAATTGATGAAATGTGTGATGAGATGAAAGAAATTATTCAGGTAGTGAAGGGAGACGAAAATTTAATAGTCATGGGTGACTGGAATTCGAGAGTTGGAAAAGGGAGAGAAGGAAACATAGTGGGTGAATATGGATTGGGGGTAAGAAATGAAAGAGGAAGCTGTCTGGTAGAATTTTGATTAGAGCGTAACTTAATCATAGCTAACACTTGGTTCAAGAATCAAAAAAGAAGGTAGTATACATGGAAGAATCCTGGAGATACTAGGAGGTTTCAGATAGATTATATAATGGTAAGACAGAGATTTAGGAAGCAGGTTTTAAATTGTAAGACATTCCCAGGGGCAGATGTGGACTCTGACCACAATCTATTGGTTATGAACTGCAGATTAAAACTGAAGAAACTGCAAAAAGGTGGGAATTTAAGGAGTGGGACCTGGATAAACTGACTAAACCAGAGGTTGTACAGAGTTTCAGGGAGAGCATAAGGGAACAATTCACAGGAATGGGGGTTTAGGGATGAAGTGATGAAGGCAGCAGAGGATCAAGTAGGTAAAAAGACGAGGGCTAGTAGAAATCCTTGGGTAACAGAAGAAACATTGAATTTAACTGATGAAAGGAGAAAATATAAAAATACAGTAAATGAAGCAGGCAAAAAGGAATACAAACGTCTCAAAAATGAGATCGACAGGAAGTACAAAATGGCTAAGCAGGGATGGCTAGAGGACAAATGTAAGGATGTAGAGGCTTGTCTCACTAGGGGTAAGATAGATACTGCCTACAGGAAAATTAAAGAGACCTTTGAAGAAAAGAGAACCACTTGTATGAATATCAAGAGCTCAGATGGAAACCCAGTTCTAAGCAAAGAAAGGAAAGCAGAAAGGTTGAAGGAGTATACAGAGGGTCTGTACAAGGGCGAGGTACTTGAGGACAGAATTATGGAAATGGAAGAAGATGTAGATGAAATGGGAGATATGATACTGCGTGAAGAGTCTGACAGAGCACTGAAAGACGTGAGTCAAAACAAGGCCCTGGGAGTAGACAACATTCCATTAGAACCACTGACGGCCTTGGAAGAGCCAGTCCTGACAAAACTCTACCATCTGGTGAGCAAGATGTATGAGACAGGTAAATTCCCTAAGACTTCAAGAAGAATATAAAAGTCCAATCCCAAAGAAAGCAGGTTTTGACAGATGTGAAAATTACCAAACTATCAGTTTAATAAGTCACAGCTGCAAAATACTAACACGAATTATTTACAGACGAATGGAAAAACTGGTAGAAGCCAACCTCGGGGAAGATCAGTTTGGATTCCGAGGAAATATTGGAACACATGAGGCAATACTGACCTTACGACTAATCTTAGAAGAAAGATTAAGGAAAGGCAAACCTACGTTTCTAACATTTGTAGACTTAGAGAAAGCTTTTGACAATGTTGACTGGAATACTCTCTTTCAAATTCTAAAGGTGGCAGGGGTAAAATACAGGGAGCGAAAGTGTATACACAATTTGTCAGAAACCAGATGGCAGTTATAAGAGTCGAGGGGCATGAAAGGGAAGCAGTGGTTGGGAAGGGAGTGAGACAAGGTTGTAGCCTCTCCTCGATGTTATTCAATCTGTATATTGAGCAAGCAGTAAAGGAAACAAAAGAAAAATTCAGAGTAGGTATTAAAATCCATGGAGAAGAAATAAAAACTGTAAGGTTCGCTGATGACATTGTAATTCTGTCAGAAACAGCAAAGGACTTGGAAGAGCAGTTGAACGGAATGGACAGTGTCTTGAAAGGAGGATATAAGATGAACATCAACAAAAGCAAAACAAGGATTACGGAATGTAGTCGAATTAAGTCGGGTGATGCTGCGGGAATTAGATTGGGAAATGAGACAATTAAAGTAGTAAAGGAGTTTTGCTATTTGGGGAGCAAACTAACTGATGATGGTCGAAGTAGAGAAGATATAAAATGTAGACTGGCAATGGCAGAGGAAAGCGATTCTGAAGAAGAGAAATTTGTTAACATTGAGTATAGATTTAAGTGTCAGGAAGTCGTTTCTGAAAGTATTTGTATGGTGTGTACCCATGTATAGAAGTGAAACATGGATGATAAATAGTTAGGAAAAAAAGAGAATAGAAGCTTTAGAAATGTTGTGCTACAGAATAATGCTGAAGATTAGGTGGGTAGGTCACGTAACTAATGAGGAGGTATTGAATAGAATTGGGGAGAAGAGGAGTTTGTGGCACAACTTGACAAGAAGAAGGGACCCAAGATGAAGGGACCAGTTGTCAGGATGTACATTGATGGAACACATCAGTAACTTTCATAAACTTATTCAACCACTGCAGGTTTGAAGTGTCATCTGGACAAGTGTGCCCTTTTTTCAGACTTAAATTCAGCACTTAGGCCATGTTCTTAATAACCCAGGTGTTCATCCCCTACAGTCTCATTTGCTGCCTATCTGGGACCTCGTTGCTCCACAGACCATGATGGAATTGCAGTCAAATCTTGGGAAGTTGACACTATATCTGGTTCATACCCAAAACAGCCCAGATCATGGCTTGTTGCATTATTTGTGCTGAGAGAACGTACCTTCTGTTTGGACCAAAGAGAGTCAGGATGCATTCCCGAAATTTAAAAATGTCTTGTTGAGTGACAGATGCCTTGTTCATTTTGAAATCGCTAAGCTTGTGGCTTTCGCAGTGGACACTTCTTTGTACAGAATCAAAGCTGTGCTCTCACACAGATATGGTTCACAAGACAGGCTGACTGCTTGTGCTTCAAAGTTATTGACCAAGGCTCACTGCAACTATTTCCAAATCAAGAAGGAAGTGCTTGCTATTATCTATGGCATGACAAAGTTTCACCATTTTCCATTTGATCAGAAGTTTTACCTAGGGATGGACCATAAGCTGCTTCAGTCTTTGTTTCATCTGTCCAAACCTGTTCTGTAATGCATGGTTCAGAAGCTGCAACGTTTGTCTTTGTTAGTGTCACAATATTAGTACAAAATATTGTACCGGCTCACAGTGAAGCTTGCATATTCTGATGCCCTTTCTCCCCTTCTGTTGCTCCTGATTTTGAATTCAACACTACTGCCACACATTGCTGTCAGATCGATGTGCAGGATGCTGAACTTTTACAGGCGTTTCCACTGCACTATAGGAAAATCACTCAGGCCACAGAAGTAGACCCTGACTTACCTTTTGTTCCACTACATGTGCACTGCTTGGCCTCGTTAAGTGAAAAATATTTATAATTATTTTGTGCCTTGATATTTTGCTCATTGGCATAGCCTCTTCATCCAGCATGGTGTGAGCTTAATGAAAATGACTCTGGACATTCACGTGTGCTTATTCTTAAAGTGTTGTAAAAAGGTGTGTTGCAATTGCTCCACCAAGGTCATGGGGGAATTCTGCACAAAAAACAGTTAGCACCATCACAGTATTACACTTGTGCTGAAAAGTCTATCAGACCACCACGAACATTTTCAGCTGGGTCAGTGTCTCAATTGCCATGGTAACAAATGTATATTGACTTTGCCAGTCCCTTTTTGAACACTTATTGGCCTATTGTTGTGGTCTCTTTTAGCAAAGATCCATTTGCAGTGCCCATGAACTCAACTACGTTGGATAATACCATTCAGGCTTTTGTCATTTATTTTTTTGCTTGGAAGGTTTGCCTGGAGTGCTGGTTACAGGCAACAGACCATACTATATGGCTCAGGACTTTGAACAGTTTTGTGCAGCCAATAGTATCGCTCACCTTATCAGTGCGCCATTTCATCCTAAGTCAAATGTAGAAGCTGAATGATTTGGGTATATGTTCAAACAACAGATGAAAAACATATCTGCCTGCCAGATATTGGAGTAAGTGCCGCAGCTCTTCTCCACAATGTACCACTCCCAGCCCCACGATGGTCCATCGCCGGCAGAGCTTCTATGTGGCCTGCGCCACTGCACACTGCTCCAATTGCTACACTCACTGCAGTGTACGGCACCTCTCACACTTCACAAGCATCACTTTGCGCCTGATGATTTTACTCTTATCAGAGTTTCTGGTCACACCAGATGCTGGGAGAAAGGAATGATTCTTTGAAATTTGAGCACTTGTATGTATTTAATTTAAGGACCTGCTGGGTTGCTGCGCTGCCATCAGAACCAGATTCATGCTTGTCGATTGCGAGATTCTTCCATAAATTTTTTGTCCCCGGATTTGCATCCTATTGGGATCTTGTGGCCAGCAGGGCTGCCTGCAAATACCTCTTTGGCACTGCCTGTGGAACCACTGGAGCTGGACCCTTTGCCTTCACCACCACAGGAATTCAACTTCCCAGCACTCGTCCTGGTGTCCTCAGTGGATCTGGTGTCACCGCCATCATCACTCGTGCCCCCTCTGTTTTTCATTAGATTGACTCAGGAAGAGGGTGGGCATCTTTCTGGGGGTTTTCCAACCAATGTTGCCTGCAGAGCACAGGACGGGTTTCAGGGTGCAGCCAGATGCTTGGCGTTGGTTCCAAGTGCGGCTCCTGGGTCCTCATGCCAATCAGTTTCCTGTCCCCCCTGCCCTCCCATCAATGATCATTGTCATAAAATGGCTCCCTCCATGACAATAATGTAACACTTTGGGAGAGAAGGGGGGGGGGGGGGGGGGGTGTCAACCAGCGCAGCACCACGAAATGGCATCCAGAAGGCACTGACCCACACACCAATGGAAAGAATGGGCAGTGCCAAACCTCCAGGAAGACAGATTTCATCACCCCCTGTCAACATTGATTTAACCAGTTGTCCATCACTGGTTGGCCAAGTTCATTCACTGTCTTTAAGACAAATAATACTGAGTAATAGGAAGATGATACACAGTCAGCATTATGTGAGTAGTAATAAGAAAAGTAATTGCACCACCAGCATAGAAATCAAGTTATGTTTCTTCCTTTAATAGAAATAAAGTTTTCTATTAATCAAAAAGTACCCACAGTTGCTGACACAACAATTATGTTTCCCTTTACCCGCTTGTGGTGTAGCATTCCAGTCACCCATGAAAATCAAATTTTCGTCGTCTTGCATGTATTTCATTAGTTCCTGAATTTCTTAACATATTATCTCTGCTTGAGCACTATTAGTGTGTGATGTCATGTGGTGTACCTCAACAGTCATGATAATGCTAGGTGGTTTCAATTATTCAAGTATTAGGGGATAGTGTTGTGTCTCAGAACACTTTTCAGACTTTTGCCTCTAGAAGTTTAAAATAATAGTAAAGTAATAATAATAAAATAATAATAAAGTAATAGAAGTTTAAAATATTTTCTTATTCTTTTGTTAAATGATGGCATTCACTTTTTATGCACTGCAATCTTTTTCTGAAATTGAAAAAACTTCTCTGCAGACTTAAGATTTTTTCCTTCCAAGTATGGGAATCTGTTCCACAGTACAGCATGGTCATTTAACTAGGGACAAATACTGTATTGAAATGCAAGTGTTGTAATAAAAAAATACTATCGATAGGGTATTGTATTTAATCACTTATGTGCGAGACTTTTACTCTATTGCACACTAACAATCAGAAAGTGATATTAAATTAAGCAGAAGGATTATGGAAAACCAGATATGAGTTAAATACATTTCAAAATTGCAGCTACTGGAAGGTAAAATGATTAAGACATTAACAAAACACATTTAATCTACAAAAATCATGTTCCACAATAAAAGATCTTCATCTGTTACAAGTTAGTGCAAGACCAATGAAGTATGGCTCAACACTATATAACAAAATTTAAAAATATATATATAATTTTACTTGTCCTTAAAATCTGTAACTGATCAATTAACAATGTATTACAAATAGCTTTAATATTTTATACAGCACTTAAATGTGTAGAACTCCAAATATTTACAAATGCTGCATGAAACACATCATCATGGCTAACAGCTATAAAAAGTGTAGTAAATGGCAGAAGCAGCATGTGATGGTACATTCCTTCATGTGACTCTAAAATCAGTCACCAGAATGAAGTAATGACCAAAAATCATCATGTTCTTGTGTACATTATCCTTCAGGAGCAACTCTCCCTCCTACAGCAGTCAGTGTTTTGCTTACAGTCCCTCTATGCCATTCTTAATTCATAATGATCTGAATAACTAATAAACCAAGATCATATACCACATATCACATTTTCCCATATTTTTCCAAAGTGCTATGCTTGATAAAATCAGTTTAAGTATGCAACATTTTGAATGTGTGAGGCAATGCTATCTGATTGAATTACTTATATGTTCCACGCAACACCTTAACTGTTATCAAAATATGATGCAGTTTATACAATTACTTCTGATGGAATAGGTAAGGACCACTGAGGTACACTTTATGCCAGAAAAATCTTGGATCACACACCCAAATTCTTCATCAATTGCAAATCAGTTAGCCCATCAACATTAAACTTCATTTTCGTCATTGCTGTTTTTGGATTTTCTATTCTCACCACAAAATTCAAATTTTCGACATTCCACACTTCAATTCGTAATACAAACCTAATTCATTCTCTGTCTGTAATGGCACCATGGACTAGAAACATTGTGTGTGCAGCTTCCCTGTTTTTGATGAAATACTTTACGGTGCCTTCTGTACAACTGTGCCCCCTGTAACAGCCCCCCATCCCACCACATTCCCCCGTTTCTCACAATTAATTCAGTCAGGAACAGTTTCACATTCGAAGACTACCAGGGAGCATAAAACTTCTTTTCATTATTCTTAAGTCTTCTTGTAAAATGCTGTTGGCAATACTATTTATTCTTAAAACCCTGTCAGTGATAAAGATAATTCAGAGTCCCCCTTTTATTAGAGTGAATTACACCACCATATGACGTGTCAAAAATATCACCTGTAGTTTGTGATTGGAATCCAGTTCCAGTAAAGAGAAATATCAACAAGTGTTGGGAAATGCTTAGTTTCTAAATTGTGAGACTGACATGCATAGTATATTGGTTCATAACATTTGATGCCAAAATGTTCTAAGCATCCATCTTCCTCTTCAATACAGACTACAGCAAGCTGCCACTGTGAGTTCCAAACATGTTCCATTACACCTGGACTGGTATATACAATCCCAGATACAAAATCTCATACATGGGAAGCTTCAGCACTGACTGGTAATGTATATACCATTCAATTTGCATTATCCCACAGAAAATAAGTCCAGTGGATTTTAATCGGGTGAATGTGAAGGTAAGGAAGTTGGTTCACCTCTACTTATCCACTGCCCAGAGTAAGGTGTGTTTGGGCTTGCAGACTGAAATGAACTACAGTTCAGTCCTGTAAATTCCTTCAAGGATTGCCAGTAATACACCATCCAAGTGATCAGGTAATGAGCTGTGACAGAAATGTTTGGGCCCTTGTTAGTCTTTTAGGTATTTTGTAAGGTTCCAACAAGCAGTTGCCAAAAATGTGAGCATGTGTGTTACTGAGACCTTTATCTGTGTATTGCACAAGCCACTGGCTAGAAATGTAACTGTTTTACATATTCTAGTGATGGAAATTTTATATCCCACTCAGAGTGAACACTGTTAAAGAAAATGCTGCCAGTATATTGGTCTTGTAGAAAGTCAATTGCTGACATGTTTTGTTGCCACTGTACGTGGAATGGTAAAGTACTTGTTCCTAAGGTGTCTTCAAACAGTATATGTGAATTTTTTTTTAGGATAGTGAATCATCTAGTGTTGATTCCAGGTCAGACATACACAATATCAAGAATGGTGTGTCATCATTGCATTTCCGTCCACCAATTCATATGCGAAATAGATTAAATTGTTATTAGATACAAAACATACTTACTTTTACCTCCATGACTCCTCTGTACTCTGTGTAGAAACCTCCCAGCTCATCTAAAGCTTCCTTTGTTGTCTGACTTATGTGGATCTTCATCGCTGTTGCAGAAACAAAAAATAGAAAAATCAGTGTATGAAATGAAACTGTAACTTCTACAAAACATCAAAATGTTTTGGAAATGAAGCTGTAATTGCTAACAAACATGGAAATTTTTTGAAAGCTGTAACTACCATTGTACTGTGCAACAGGTTTTATTCCACAATATAGATTTCAGCCTTCGGCCATTATCAAGTGTTACAACTGTAACACATTAAATTCCAATGATGTTTGTGACCATTCATTTTAAATAACTGACTAATGTTTAAAATGATTGTAATTCATAACAATGCATAACTCCTTATTTTATAACTGACAGTGTATCAGATATTTCTCTATCTTGCAAGGTTGAACTCCTATGTATCTTTAATTACTATGGTGTAAGTAGCATTTTTACTCACACACTGGGAAGTTGGCTGTTCACACCATATAATGTAAACACTGGCATCTTGTTCCCACTTAAAAGATAATGTAACCAGTTTTTATAATAAAGAGTCTCGCTACCTGTTCCAATGAAATACCATGGATCACATGATGCAAACTGGGATGCCTTTATGGGCATCTTTGACAATCGTTTCACTTATGCTTGTCAGTTACTGATTAAACACAGAGTAGAGAACTTAAAAACCTTTCATTAGGTCATCTATTTTATTCCACAACCTTATCAAGTGAAGAAGTCATGCCAATTGCCAAAAAATTAGCCTATTACACAAATGTCCTCACATTTACTTTCTACAAAATCGTTTATATAACTTAAGATACATATTTTGATGATAACTTTTGTTCTACTCAAGTCTAATGAGTTTCGGTATGTAAGTAAGAGTACAAATCATGCAGCCCATACATCAATTAATTTGTTCTGCTATTTTTCTGATACTTGTACTTTTATTGTGCTTTAATCTGTTCCAGCTTTAACATTTGATAATGACCTAAGGCCAAAATCTAGATTGTGGAATAAAACCTCTTGTACAGTAAAATGGCAGTTATGTCTTCCAAAAAGTTTTGTATGTGTGTGGCTCAACACAAAAGTAAAATAGTTAAAACATGGAAAGTCCTGGATGAAATTTAAACTATGTAGCAGTAGTCTTTCCAGTCATAAATGAATTAGTTTCGAGCTAACAACTTTGGTCTCCACAGTGTCATATCTGAGACAGATGTCCCTTCACAAAGATGAGTGCACAAACCTGAGACAGATTTTCAAAATAAAGTTGTTGTTTGAGAAGCTTTAGGCATTTTAATCGCATTTTAGCCCCTAACCAAACAACGTGTGAGCAATGGGCAGTGACTGCTAATAATGACTTAGCCCTGAGCCCCATAATAAACATTCCATTCTTTCAAAATGGATCCAGTTGTTACATTATTCTTTAGGACGTGGTGATGGTATCTACAACCTCATGCTGCATCTAACTTGTACCTGACCAGAGACCCAATATCTGTAAATGCATAACACTACTACCATAATGAAAGAGAACAACTCAGAATCAGATGCCAATAACTCATGGGAGTAAGATGTTTAAGAAATGCTCCACTTGTAAGTCATATCTAGTAGTCTAGTAGCAGTAGTAGTGCCAATGGATATGAAAGTCTTTTACTCTCCCCATGTTACTACATGTTCATATTGCAATCTTTACTAAAGAAAAATATTCTCAGAAAATGTGGGAAAAATATTGACTGAGACCATAACACTGGCCATTGAATATGTTTGAACAGACTGTGAATCAGTAGTCCACAAACATTGAGAATGATTCATGCATCAAACCAAAACTGATATAACAAAATGAGATTTTCACTCTGCAGCAGAGTGTGCACTGATATGAAACTTCCTGGCAGATTAAAACTGTGTGCTGGACCGAGACTCCAACTTGAGACCTGTGCCTTTCGTGGGCAAGTGCTCTACCGATTGAGCTACCCAAGCACAACTCATGACCTGTCCTCACAGCTTCAATTCCGCCAGTGCCTCATCTCCTACCTTCCAAACTTCACAGTAGCTCTTCTGTGAACCTTGCAGAACTAGCACTACTGGAGGAAAGGATACTGTGCAGACATGGCTTAGCCACAGCTTGAGGGATGTTTCCAGAATGAGGTTCTGCAGCGGAGTGTGTGCTGATATGAAACTTCCTAGCAGATTAAAACTGTGTGCTGAACCAAGACTCAAGCTCGGGACTTATGCCTTTTGTGGGATTGTGCTCTACCAAATGAACTGCCCAAACATGACTCATGACTCCTCCTCACAGCTACAATTCTGCCAGTATTTTGTCTTAGGTTTTCCAGAAGAGCTTCTGTGAAGTTTGGAAGGTAGGACATGAGGTCCTGGCAGAATTGAAGTTGTGAGGACAGGTTGTGAGTTGTGCTTCAATAGCTCAGTCAGTAGAGCACTTACCCACGAAAGGCAAAGGTCTTGAGTTCAGGTCTCTGTCCAGCACACAGTTTTAATCTACCAGGAAGTTTCAAGACCAATATGATGAATACTTAACATTATGGAGTAAACTACTAGTGGGATATATTATCATCATGTATCAGAATTCTGTCTTTTATTATATTATAACAGTAGCATTCTTTTGACTGATGCTGAAAGAAGGCTACGAAAATTTTATCTCTCTCTCTCCCTCACACACACACACACACACACACACACACACACACACACACACACACACACACACGTATGGTAGCTTGGGACCTAAGCTGGTTCCCAGCACTATTGCCAACAATATATTTGACTGCAGCTAATGACACAGCATCTTCATTCCTTTGACCAATTAATAGACTATTATGGCTCATTGTATAAAAGTCACTGACTGGAGAGCAATTTCAATTTCAGTTCAAAAACTGAACTCTGTTGACTTATTCATTACGATGTGTAGCATTAAATTCGAATCACCTCAATGAGGTTCAATGTTGACCTGAATTAGTAAGAGAGGCACTTGGCGACACCCCTGAATCCACTATTGAGACGATGATTGAGTTTAGTCTGCAGAAATTAATCATACATATGATAGATAAAAACATTTATTATTGAAGGTTTTTTGCTTGAAGATGGAGGAAAATAAGCAGAAGAAACTTTTCAAACTTCCTCAAAAAACTCCTCTACAGCTGAAAAATATTGAAATAGGCAGATATTCATAGAGTAAACAAAAGGAGACAATATAATTATCAGCACTTAATGCTCTCAAACATAGAATGCTACTCCCCACAGTGGCCCAAACTGCTAAGCAAACAGTATATGGAAATTCAAGGTGTGAGAAATTAAAATGTAGTGCTGTCGTAATAATTTTCTGGCAGTTAATAATTCATGGCCACCCAGCATTGCTCATTAGATGGCATGGCTTGTTTGACATACACATTACACAGATTGTTGGCCGTGGATTTAGGCAGCTTTCTGTGTGGGCGAAAGTTGCAATAGTTCACAGGTTTTAAAACCATTACTATTCAGTGTTAAAGAAACTTTTGGCATAGGTATAAACTTTCAGTGTCTGTCATCAACCTGAAGGTGGTTTGACCATGACAGTGATTTACTGGTATGGTCCTTTTGGAGGTATTGTTCTTCATACCTTTGAACAAACACACCCATACAAGTATTTGGGGTCCTACAGTTTAACATGGATTTCAAATCACAATGCAATTCTGCATTTTGCACATTAACAAATATTGCTGGATAAGAAAGAAGCAATTTATGAAATTAAGAAGTCTTGGAACTGATCTGAATTCCACCCTCATACTTCAAAAATTACAATCCAGTGTGTAAACACTGAGACATAGTTTAAGTTAGGAATCAGCCAATTAATATAATTGAACTTGTTCATTCACACGCTTGCTATTTCTGTTCATCACTGCATGCACAGCTCTGATATCAATTTAATAATGCGTTCAGAGTTCAAAATTTAATGTGAATGGTGCAGCTACTGCTACTCTTGTCTTAAGAGGATTTTTTAAGAAGTGTTCAATCATTACCTGCTGCTGTCACACTCCATATCTATATCTACATCTACATCTACATACATACTCCGAAATCCACCATACGGTGCATGGTGGAGGGTACCTTGTACCACAACTAGCATGTTCTCTCCCTGTTCCACTCCCAAACAGAACGAGGGAAAAATGACTGTCTATATGCCTCTGTACGAGCCCTAATCTCTCTCATCTTATCTTCGTAGTCTTTCCGTGAA
Organism: Schistocerca serialis cubense; assembly: GCF_023864345.2. Classification (NCBI taxonomy): domain Eukaryota; kingdom Metazoa; phylum Arthropoda; class Insecta; order Orthoptera; family Acrididae; genus Schistocerca; species Schistocerca serialis. Next base: position 917,037,507 of record NC_064641.1, read on the forward strand.
ATATAAGTTGGCGGCAGTAAAATTGTACTGCAATCAGCCTCAAATGGTGGTTCTCTAAATTTCCTCAGTAGCGGTTCACGAAAAGAACGCCTCCTTTCCTCGAGAGTTTCCCACCCGAGTTCCTGAAGCATTTCCATAACACTCGCATGATGATTAAACCTACCAGTAACAAATCTAGCAGCCCACCTCTGAATTGCTTCTATGTCCTCCCTCAATCCGACCTGATAGGGATCCAAAATGCTCAAGCAGTACTCAAGAATAGGTCGTATTAGTGTTTTATAAGTGGTCTCCTTTACAGATGAACCACATCTTCCCAAAATTCTACCAATGAACCGAAGATGACTATCTGCCTTCCCCACAACTGCCATTACATGCTTGACCCATTTCATATCGCTCTGCAATGTTAGGCCCAAATATTAATCAATGTGACTGTGTCAAGCGCTGCACTACTAATGGAGTATTCAAACACTACGGGATTCTTTTTCCTATTCATCTGCATTAATTTACATGTATCTATATTTAGAGTTAGCTGCCATTCTTTACACAAATCTTCACAATAAAGGATGACAGCCAAAAACAGTTGCAGGATAGAATTTTTTTATTAAAATTCTTGACCAAGGTTTCGGTACTATAAATATTCCTTCATCAGAAGTAAAACTTCTAAAATTACATCATGCACTGGAGAATAATAAAACAATTATGCCAAAAGGCGTCGTCAGTAATTAAAATATCATCTCCATTTGTACAACATGTGTAATGGGCACAGGATCAAAGCAAACAGTTTAACACCGTTACTTCGCCTATTATAGGCGAAGTAACTGTGTTAAACTGTTCGCTTTGATCCTGTGCCCATTACACATGTTGTACAAATGGAGATGATATTTTAATTACTGACGACGCCTTTTGGCATAATTGTTTTATTATTCTCCAGTGCATGATGTAATTTTAGAAGTTTTACTTCTGATGAAGGTATATTTATATGTACCGAAACCTTGGTCAAGAATTTTAATAAAAAAATTCTATCCTGCAACTGTTTTTGGCTGTCATCCTTTATTGTGAAGAATTTTAACAGTTGCTGCTGCAGCCATGTTTAAAATCTTGAAAGCTTTACACAAATCACAAATCCTGTCCAAGTATTCTTGTATCCTCCTACAGTCACTCAACGACTACACCTTCCAGTACACCACAGCGTCATCAGGGCACTCCAGATGATACCCTCACCTCCGATGAACACTCACCATCGAGGACAACGTACTGGGATCTATTACTTAAGAAGTCTTCGAGCCACTCACATATTTGGGAACCAATCCCATATGCTCGTACCTAAGTTAGGACTCTGCAGTGGGGCAGCGAGTCAAATGCTTTCCAGAAGTCAAGGAATATGGCATCTGTCTGATGCCCTTCATCCATGATTCACAAGATATCATGTGGAAAAAGGGTGAGTTGAGTTTCGCAGGAGCGATGCTTTCTAAAGCTGCGCTGATGCATGGACAGCAACTTCTCTGTCTCAAGGAAATTCATTATTAGAATATGTTCGAGAATCCTGCAACAAACCGATGTTAAGGATATTGGTCTGTAATTTTGAGGATCTGTCCTTCCACCCTTCTTATATACAGGCGTCACCTGTGCTTTTTTCCAGTCGCTCGGAACTTTGCGTTGGGCAAGAGATTCACGATAAATGCAAGCTAAGTAAGGAGCCAATGCAGTAGAGTATTCTCTGTAAAACCGAATCCCATCAGGACCTGGTGATTTATTTATTTCCAACCCATTCAGCTGCTTCACAACCCCAGGGATGTCTATCACTATGTCCTCCATATGGGAATCTGTACGGGATTCAAACGGCGGTATGTTTGTATGATCCTCCTGCGTGAAAGATTTCTCAAATGCTAAATTTAAAATTTCAACTTTCGTTGCCAGGCCAGACTGATCAGTGAGTGACTGGATGGAAGCCTTCAACCCCCTTACCGATTTTACGTAAGACCAGAATTTCCTTGGGTTTTCAGCAAAATCTTTTGCTAAGGTATGACGGTGGTAGTGGTTGTATGCTTTGCGCATCGCTCTTTTTACAGCAGCATGAATCTCTACTAACTTTTGCCTGTCCTCATTCTCCCGATCTTTCTTGTACCATGAGTGCAACTGTATTTGCTCCCTGAGCATTCTCCAAATTGCGCTGTTAAACCACAGTGGGTCTTCTCCATCCGTAACCCACTTTTTCGGCACATACTTCTCCAATCCGTGATTTACAATGTGTTTAAAATTTGTCCATAATTCTTCCACGTCCATCGTACTGTAATTAAATGAAGTCGATTCATTTACTAAGTTGGATGCTAACAACTGTTTACTGCTAAGCTGAAATTTTCCTTTCTTACTCGGGCACTAAGTGTCTATGTAATACCTTAAAATACTTTGGCATAAATTACAAGTTGTATTCAAGAATTCTTATGGGAGCAATTATATGAGTCATTACCTACCTCACTAATATAGTTATTACCCTCATATTACAGATCATATTATTTAGACCTTCAGTTGCATTGGAATGTTAATGACAACTTCTTTATTATTTACAATTTTCAGCTTCTATCTGCGCAAAACAAAATCCATAATTAAAGTGCAGACAGGTTGTGAACTATCATTGTAGTTTAACTTGACTTTATCTGTGAAATTTTACTAGTCAAAATTGATTGTAGTTAATTGTGGAATAATCTGAGATTAGTTTATACAATACAGATTTCCAAGTTCATTTTTTGTGCTGATCTAAGATCAACCACTTTATACATTTGGCTGTAAGTCTGACAAATTACTGCTGTTAATTCATATAGAAAAGAAAAAAACTCCTCATCCAGTGTCTATTCCATTCATATCTTTTTGGTGCACTGCTGTATCACAACATAAAGTACTTATGATAGCATAATAACTGAAGTCTTGGCCATGTTGCAACAGCCTTTCTTAACACAAGAATGTTTTAGCTGGACATGGCAACATGTATAGATTGCATCTCTGCTAGTATCAAAAGACTGTCAGTGTTAACATGCCAAGTTTTAACCAGCACTAAAACTGCACCCTGCTGTTACACCAAAAAAGGGAGGGTGTACGTGAAAGGCTATTCTGGAATATGAACTCTGCTGATAACTGGTTCTCTACTGCAAACTGCTGACAAGATTCTAGGGGCACATATCTCTTACTGTATTTCATTGGTGTTCTATGGGATATTATTCTGAGCAATCATGTTACGTAAGTGGAAAACATTAACTGTGCAAAGAATTTACTTAAACATACACAAAGAGAAAGAGGGGGAGAGGGAGAGGGGGTGGGGGAGGGAGAGAGAGAGATCCACAATGCCACAGTATATTACTTCCAATTCAGCTTGTAATTAAACTTTCTATCTGTGCACACAACCAGCAGTTTTGAACTTTTTGTTTTGCTCAGATACTATTGTTTATCATTAAGTTATATCCCGCTTATTCATATTTTTTTTATTAAGTGACATTATAGACCATTTAGAAAAATCACTTAATTTTTTTGTGGATGTGCCATTCATCAGCTGTATCCTTATTGTGTTTCTCATACAATTCATTACAGTTACATAATCATCTGCAGTAAGAATACTTTTCAGTTTAGAAAGAACACTATGCCCTTTACATGTATTGTAGTATACCCCTGTGATACTTGCTTTATGCAACTCATAGCACTTCATTTCAATTATGGTAAACAGCAGTCCCCTCTTCCTATTACTGATAAGACACGTGGATGATTTTTCAGACAACAAGAAAGTATTCATGATGAGTGCTATCTTTACCATTCCATCAATACTGAAAACCAACATAAACATTTTAAACAATCACAAGTGTTATGATAGATGTTTGCACACCTCCCATGTGTGTGACCCCCCCCCATGTCCACACGCGTGCACTTTCTCTCTCTCTCTCTCTCTCTCTCTCTCTCTCTCTCTCTCTCTCTCTCTCTCTCTCTCTCTCTCTCTCTCTCTCTCTCCCTCTCCCTATCTGCACTAAAAGTACTGTACATGCAGGAAACAATCTGATCAATATTGATTGTATCTCTCTTGCTCAATTTGACTGAACTGAGCCCATTCCATCTTTTAAAGGTGCAAATGAAGTGTAGAGCAAGAACCATACAATGATAACAGTTAACTGCTGATTGTGTGAATCATAATTGCTTTGGACCAACACTGCAACCTGCCTATCTTTACACTGAAGGCACTGCAACATGGCAGACTGTCTTTGCAATATCATAGTAATCATTTTCATCTGGTATTCCACTAAATGATGTAGCAAATGCAACATTATGCACTACGTTTCATAGCCACAGATCATCATATTCTCAACCTAATCCAGTACATATTTACAACAAATGAAGCAATTAAATTGTCCCCTAGGGCCAAACACACAAGGGGTGGACAAAAGTATGGAAACACCAAAAACACAACACACTACCATACCTAGTATGGTGTAGGAAAACTGTTGGCACTCAAAATAGATTCCAGTTGTTTCACAATGGATAAATACAGGTCCAGTATGGTTTCCAAGGGAATCTTATATCATTATTACAGCAAAATAGTGGCAAGCTCAGGTAACAATTATGGAGATAGACAGCAATTGAGCACCATTCTCCCAAAAGTTGACCACAAAGGCTCAATAACATTGAGATCTAGTGACTGGTGGCCAGAGGAGATATGACAGTTCATCTCAGTGCTCACAAAACCAGTCCTGGTTGATGCAAGCTGTGTGAACAGGGGCCCTATCATCTTAGAACACAGCGTCATTATTGGAGAACAGACATTGAGCCATGGGACAGACCTGATCAGCTAGAAAGGTCACATAATCCTTGGCAGTAATGTGACCTTGCAGAGTACCGGGCACATAGAATACCATGATACGGCAACCCAAATCATTACTGAACTCGGCCAGCAGTTGGAAACACTGTGCAACAAGACTCACATGACTGAGTGATCTTCTTCCACAGCTCCATATCCAGGTCTCATGGCTTCAGCAACATATTTTCCTGTAACTGGCATTTACATCACTGATGAATGGTTTTGGAATGAGTGTTTATGAGTATGACATTTGTTTCTGCAGTGACATTTGCAACTGTCTTCTTATTTCATGTCGCAATCCCTTTCACTGATCACCTGTCACTATCACTCAAGACACATTTTTGTATGCTTTGTGACTTAACACTTTCCCTGTATGCGATATAAATCTTCTACGTAGTGCCTCTTGAAACACCAAACACATCGACTATCTTGGTTACGGAAACACCCACCATATGAGCACCTACAATTTTTCCACATTCAAAGTCACTTAGCTCTGACATAGTGCACTCTTACTACCCAAAACACTGTTCTGACCACAATTGGCACTTTCAATGTATTGAACATGTTGTAGCTGCGACCAGGACGGTCACGGGGTAGCAATGAAGGAAGCGCGGCGTGACCCGCGAAGAGGACCGCAAACAACAACACAACGGGAGAGGACGGACACGACCAACGAAGGACAGAACGAGTACAACAAGATCAATGGAGTCACAAGGAAACAAACACGTCCACTCGTACACAGAACGAGGAAGTAAGAGGTCTAGTGTGAAGCAAGGTGTAAACTGACGTACACGAGATTAGACTGGCTGACTGAGTGCAAGGCAGGCGCTTAAGTACACTATCGGGCACACTGCTGTTGGCTGCTGGGACCACATGTTCCACTGTGGCGCCCTCACGCTAAAAGCGGGCCAGGAGGCGTGCGCCGCCACAGCTTATGGTGCGATGGTGCAGAGACCTCTATGGATCTTTGACATCCATGACGTCTGGTGCGGATTCAAATTCTGCGGCGCCCGGTACCAGATCCCTCCCCCCTGAAACTTGCACGTAGGGGCGAAAAAGCCTCAGACGGTGCCAATGTGGGTGGCAGTGTGAAGAGGAACTGGGCATATCAACCGCAATTGGCAGGGAGGAAGGGATGGCCAAGGTAGCCATGACAGCCAATCCAGAGTCCACGGCGGGGGAGGGAGCCGCCGATCCACCCGGAGGCAGAGAGGGAGAGGGCTGGTGGCAGGCCCGCGGACATACGGCTACCAAGGGCTGGGACAGTGACTCGAGGACCACGTCCATACCCGAAGGAGGTAGGGATAGAGGCAACGGCGCAAGTCCCATGGCAGCACAAGGGCGGAGCTGATTATGATGGTGGTGCTCCAACCTTTTTAACGTCTGCACCGATCTCACATGCCGCCCATGGGCCGCGATGACTGTCAGAGGTGTCCAACCCACCTTGCGCCCATATTCGCGGGCCCACACGGCCGTGCCAGGGGCATACTGCCGGGAGGGCCAGGAGAAGGGGCGGGAGGAGGACAGCATCAGCAAATGGAGCAGGGTCTGCAGCTGTCGCCCATGAAGGAGCTCTGCTGGACTGCGTCCGTCAATTGGCATAGTGCGAAAGGTGCTCAAAAACAGGGTGAGGGCCGACGTGGTTGGAGATGTGTCGACCGCCTTAGTCAACTGGTGTTTAAAAGTGCGGACAAGCCTCTCCACCATGCCACTGGACGAAGGGTGGAAAGGGGGGCTACGGATATGTTTGATACTGTTGGCCTGACAGAAGTTGTGGAAGCAGGATGCTGTGAATTGGGGACCATTATCGGAGATCAACGTGTGTGGCAGGCCCTCAATGGTGAGAACCTGGGCCAGGGCTGTGAGTGTAGCCTCCATGGTGGTGGATGCCATATGGACAACATATGGGTATTTGGAGTAGGCATCAACGATGAGTAACCACATGGACCCCAAAAACGGGCCCACAAAATCGATATGGATGCGATCCCAGGGCCGGGGAGGCACAGGCCAGGGTGCAAACGACTGAGGGGTCTGCCTGGTGATGCGCACAGACAGTACACCCATGGACCATGCGTTCAATATCGCCATCGATGCTAGGCCAATACACATGCCAGTGAGCCAAAACATTCATACAGGACATACCTCAGTGCCCGCAGTGTAACAAACTGAGCACCCGAAGCCGCAATTCCGGAGGGATGACCACCCGGTGGGCATCTCACGTAAGTATGTTTCCCAGTCCTCTTTAGTGTCATTCAAGGGTGGAAACAACGGCAGATGCGGGAAAGCATCGGACACCCAAGGACTCTGAAGCTTGTGTGGTAACACGTCCCGGGCATCGACTTTGTCCGTTAGCAACCGCAGTAACTTTTGTGAGATGTCTAACTGGAGCTACCACTGCTGCATGAGCTGCTGCTGTTGCTCCAGCAGACAGACCAACTTCATCTCCATACCAACAAAGACCACCATTTACCTCATCACCAAAAATGTGGTAACTGCGACCAGGACGGTCACGGGGCAGCAATGACGGAAACATGGCGGGACTCACGGAGAGGCCCGCGAACAACAACACAACGGGAGAGGACGGACATGACCAACGAAGGACAGAATGAGTACAACAAGATCAAACAATGGAGTCACAAGGAAACAAACACGTCTACTCATACACAGACAAGGAAGTGAGGTGTCTAGCGCGAAGCGAGGTGTAAACTGACGTATGCAAGATTAGACTGGCTGGCTGAGCGCGAGGCAGGCGCTTCAGTACACTATCAGGGGTGCCGCTATTGGCCGCTGGGGCCACTTGTTCCACTGTGGTGCCCTCTCACTAAAAGCGGGCCATCTCTATGTCAACCAATTGAACAAATAAATAAATTGAGATGATGAAAAAACATTACTGATGCAAGCTGCTGGAATACTTAACCGGTCAGATTGATGCTGAAGAAGATTTTGCACAAGCTCTTAAAAAAATCGATGTTTTAGGTGTCATTCATTGAAAGCTTGGAATCAAATTCCTCCAATTCCTCTTGTTAGCCTTGGAAAAAACTCTTAGATCATAAGGGAACTCATCAGTGGTGGGAAAAAGGAAGCAACACCTAAACTCAAGCTGACATGCCAGAAACAAATGAAAATGATGTAACTTTGGTGAATTTCCTGGAGAAGCTACCTGGTTGTAAGATGCGAACTTCGGAGACACTGAAAAGTGGATCGAAAACGACTTGTTTGATTTGACTGTGGAAGAAATCATCCATATTGTGACCAATCAGAAAGCGTCACTAGAATATGTCTCTGATGATGAAGCAGAGAAAAAGATTCCTAACACAGTCGGTTATGAAGCTATCCGAACTACCCTGGAGTATCTCAGCCAACAGGAGGAGGTGCGACTTATCCCGAAATTGTTTGTTTGCAATGTTGGAGATATATTGCCACAACAAAAGTTTCTCAAGCCAAAAAAACAAAAAACCGTTACAGACTTTTTTTACCAAAAAAAAAATACTAATAAAGTGTCCTAGAACTTTAACGTCTGTAAGTTAAAAGTTTCTTCTTCTTCTTCCCCCCCCCCCCCCCCCCCCCCCCCCCACCGCCCCCCCCCCCCCACACACACTTTCAAGTTCCTCCAGACAAACTTTTCATTCCTTTGAGTAATCTCTAGATCTCTTTCATAATTTTGTACAGAAGTTTATTTTTTATTCAAAAGAGTAGGAAATAAAATTAAAACTCCTGTTTTTTGCTGCTGCCAAATAAGGTGGATTTTTTCTGTAACAGCGCAAAATAAACGAGCTTTGTTATTCAGCATTTAAAAACTTTGAGTTATTAATCATACTTTAGCACCTTTTTAACACATCAACAGAACTTTTTCTGTCAAAAACATGCAGGCTTATTCACAACCACATCATTAATGTTCTATATACCCTACTCATATTTCACAGTATTGATGCAATTCGGGGTGTTTCATGCATGGAAACAGGGGGACTTTGGGTTATCCGAAATTTTCATGATCCAAATTGGCTGCCATCCTGATCATTTTGGATAAATGGGAGTTTACTGCATTACTGAGAGATCTTGCATAAGCCCAAGATATTATGACAATATTTGAAGGCCATCAGTGGTCTAATTTCAGTGTCCAGACACTCATGGTTTGACACAGAAAATGACACTGAGGATAGAAAGACCCAAGAAGGTACGCTGAACTCTATTTACAAATTTTCCTTTCCAAAGGAAAATCTGGGGATACTGGTGCAATTTAATCCTCACACTACTGCAAAGATGAGCAATGTAGATATTACTGAGAAACATATGAAATCACTAAAACTGAATAAAGGTACAAGGCCTAATAAAATATCAGATTTTATATGGAATTTGTGTCTGGGTTAGCCCCTCTTTTAGCCATAATAAACCGTGTATCCTGTGAACAAGGAACTGCATGGACTAGTTGGAAGCAAGCAGAGCTCTCGCCTGTCTATGGGAAGGGTAGCAGAGTAATTCAGAAAATTAGCATTCAATATCTTGTATGTCCATTAATAATAGAACCTTAGAAGAAATTTTGAGCTCAAACATAATGAAGTATCTTGGACAGAACGGACTCTGAAAACACTGGTTATACAAAACCAAACTTCCACTTTTATTACATATTACATGACACCCTAAAAACCATAGATCATGGCAGCGAAGTGGATGCAGTATTTATACACATCCAGAAATAATTGACTCAGTACCAAACCGAACCTTATTAATGCAAGTATAATCATATATGCTGTCAAATGATATTTGTGACTGGACTGAAGATTTCTAGGTATGGAGGACATAGCATATTCCCGTGGATGGCGAAATTACTTCTGACATGTACCAGAAAAGTGTGTAGGGGCCCTTGCTGTTCATATTGTACACTAATGGCTGGCAGGCAGTATCAGAGGATCAGTTACCTATAATGACATTATCTCTCAGAAAATGTACACTAATATTCAGCCAGATCTTCATAAGATTTTGAAGTGCTGAAAACCCTGGCAACTTGCTTTAAATGTTCAGAAGTACAAAATCATGTACATCCCAAATTAAAAAAATAAATAAATAAATAAAAAACCATCGTATCCTATGACTGCAATATCAGTCACAATTTGAATTGGTCAACTTGCACGAATTGCCAGGTGTAACAATTTGTAGGTATATGAAGTGGAAAGGCAAACCTACGTTTCTAGCATTTGTAGACTTAGAGAAAGCTTTTGACAATGTTGACCGGAATACTCTCTTTCAAATTCTAAAGGTGGCAGGGGTAAAATACAGGGAGCGAAAGGCTATTTACAATTTGTACAGAAACCAGATGGCAGTTATAAGAGTCGAGGGACATCAAAGGGAAGCAGTGGTTGGGAAGGGAGTAAGACAGGGTTGTAGCCTCTCTCCAATGTTAATCAATCTGTATATTGAGCAAGCAGTAAATGAAACAAAAGAAAAATTCAGAGTAGGTATTAAAATTCATGGAGAAGAAATAATAACTTTGAGGTTCGCCGATGACATTGTAATTCTGTCAGAGACAGTAAAGGACTTGGAAGAGCAGTTGAACAGAATGGATAGTGTCTTGAAGGGAGGATATAAGATGAACATCAACAAAAGCAAAACGAGGATAATGGAATGTAGTCGAATTAAGTCGGGTGATGTTGAGGGTATTAGATTAGGAAATGAGACACTTAAAGTAGTAAAGGAGTTTTGCTATTTGGGGAACAAAATAACTGATGATGGTAGAAGTAGAGAGGATATAAAATGTAGACTGGCAATGGCAAGGAAAGCGTTTCTGAAGAAGAGAAATTTGTTAACATCGAGTATAGATTTAAGTGTCAGGAAGTCATTTCTGAAAGTATTTGTATGGAGCGTAGCCATGTATGGAAGTGAAACATGGACAATAAATAGTTTGGACAAGAAGAGAATAGAAGCTTTCGAAATGTGGTGCTACAGAAGAATGCTGAAGATTAGATGGGTAGATCACATAACTAATGAGGAAGTATTGAATAGGATTGGGGAGAAGAGAAGTTTGTGGCACAACTTGACCAGAAGAAGGGATCGATTGGTAGGACACGTTCTGAGGCATCAAGGGATCACCAATTTAGTATTGGAGGGCAGCGTGGAGGATAAAAATCGTAGGGGGAGTCCAAGAGATGAATACACTAAGCAGATTCAGAAGGATGTAGGTTGCAGTAGGTACTGGGAGATGAAGAAGCTTGCACAGGATAGAGTAGCATGGAGAGCTGCATCAAACCAGTCTCGGGACTGAAGTCCACAACAATGAAGTGGAAAGATCACTAAGGTTGATTTGTGTGTAATGCATGTGACACACTTCAGTTAATTGGTAGCATAGTGGGAAAATGTAATGGAGACAAGAAACAAAATGCTCGTGCAACCCACCCAACAATATTGTTCAAGTGTGTGGAACCCAGACGAAATAGGTGTAATTGGGGATAAGGAATGTGTACAAAGAATTGCAGCATTAATGGTCACAGGTTTGGTTTAATAATAAGAAAGTATCATGGAGATGCTGAGAACTTGAACCAGTAGACTCTTGAAGACCAACTATTATGTGGAAGCTTACTTACAAAGTTTCAAGAACCAGTATGAAGTGAGGAAGTATAAAGTGAGGAAACTAGGAATATACTGCAACCTCTTATATATTGCTACTGTGTGAACCATGAAGACAAAATTAAACTTATTACATTGTGCAAAGAAGGATTTAAGCCATCAAAATGGGAAAATGGAACACGCAGATATCGTCATAAATGACCTAATACTGAAGCCTATAGAATATTTGCAGTTAGTTTTGTCAGTTTGGACATGACTGTTCCTTGTGTAGTTTATAGGCCGTTTCTAACACAACTCTGTGCTTTTTACCAACTAACCATTAATTGCACTGTAAATGTCATAATACTCCACTTCCAATTGTTTTCATATCTCTTTGAGCCATATGTAGCAATACCAAAGAAGGAAAGTTGCTACTCACCATATAGTGGAGATGATGAGTCATGATAGGCACAGCAAAAAGATTCACACAATTATAGCTTTCAGCCATTAAGGCCTTTGTCAGCAGTAGACACACATACATACACGCAAAAACACACACACTCAAGCAAATGCAACTTGCACATACGTCTGCAGTCTCAGAGAGCTGTATGTAGCACACACAATACCTATCTTGTGGATAGGTAATATTGTTATGTTCCATCCTGGATTTTCCATTGTTTGTTTGTTTTGCTCTGTCACATGACAGCACAGTTAAGCACATGCAGTTAATAGTTATTAATAAAAGTAAGCTAACTACACAATGTAGTAAACTCAAGAAGCAAAAGACAATACCAAGACTTGTGGATTCCATTCGAGAGGCAGTATTTATAGAATCTCCAAACAGACAGTAACGAGGCATTGTTGTACCGACAACACCTGCAACACATGGCCCTGTGTTTATCCCTATCCTGATTTGCAGTGATTCAGACGGGCGATGTGGAATTTTGTATAGCTCCACACCATGTAAAACATCAAGAGCCATTGAAGCAATCTCTCCCGCATGACGTTTACCTGGAAGGAAGATTACAAATTGAGTTATTGAAAAGGTGCCTAAAAAATAAAATTGTCAAGAGGAGAAAGATGGTCTTCCATTTTGAATTTTCATTACATACCCTTAAATTCAACATTTATTTTGTAAAGGGCTTAATCTAATGTGCATTCAATAATTTTAGACACAAAGTATCACTCTAAAACAAAAGACTACTCACATGGCTAATGAACCATTTCCCATGGCATATTATTGTGCAACTGTTTTCAGGCCACAGTTTTTTTCCCCTTATGCTATGGAAATTTTCATCAAAATTAGTCAGTTCAGTAGCAGTGGTTTACTACACATGTACTCTCTCATTGTGCCAGAGCAAGGCATGTATGGGGTCTGATGGTAGAAAATGAGACTAATCCTTCAAATTTGTGTACTTAACAAATATTTTCAGTTGGTGGTGGTCGTCTTCAAAATAGGATCCATTTGAGTCGACAGATGTTCAAATATATTCCTTTCACAGCTCAAAACATGTGAATGTAATTTTCTGTGAGTAAACACAGGGGAGCAATCATTTTTGTCTTCAAATGGGGGCAAGAATACGTCTGCACAATCTGTTTGAGGACTTTCATGTGGCTTATCAATTTCATTGATGCTTATCTCAACATGATATCACAGTTAAAAAAGAAAACAGTTGTGCACCAGTATGTTAAAACAAATGTATAATCAGAGCCCCCACCCCCCGCCAACTGTCTCTCTCTCTTTATCTCTCTCACGCAAGCATGCGCGTGCATGCACACGTACACACACACATACACACACACATTTTTAGTGTTGAGGTATACGTCGATTCATATTCTCTTCAGGAAATTGTATGCAATGAATGCACGGACATCAAAATAGTGATAATAATAACTCTCAAAAAAATAATATTTAAGGAGAAGCTGTAAAATCATACATTTTCAATCACACAACTGAAAAAAAATAACACAGATTGCAGTAAGTTTGTAGGTAATTATTATGCATTTTTGCTTAAAGTGAAATACTTTTTACATGAAATCAGATAGTCTGAGAAAAATACAGATACATTTTCACAGACATTGCTAGCAAAGCAGCATTGTGCTTTATGATGAATGTTAATGTTGAACTGAAAGTTCAGCTGCATTATAATCAAAATATTAATAATGTATTTTGTTCACTCTTGTACTGTATCAGTGAACTTGTTTACAAGAATGCAACACTATGTTTGTCTTCCAATGGGGGCAGTACAATTTTCTTTTTAGTCATCTACTTCCTCCTTGTATTCCTCTGGGTCAGTGGAAATATGAGGTGTGTTAAAAATCAAACAGAACTTTTGCTGTATCAGCTTTATTGCTTATTGTACAACATTTTAAGCACTGTCCCCTTCAAAATAGTCCGCTCTACTGGCAATACATCATTCCCATCGTTTCTTCAAGTTTTGGAACACCTCCTGGAACACAGTTTGTGGGTCAGTGCACAGTTTTCATCGCATTGTCTGCTATCTCCTCTATGGATTTGAAATGACGTACTTTCAGTGTGTTTTTGAGTTTGGGAAACAGGAGAGTCCCCTGGGGCTAGACCCAGAAAAATACAGTGTATGGAGCACCACAGGAATGTGGTGTTTTGCTAGATAGGTGCAGACAGGAGTGACATGTGAGCTGACACATTGTCATGATGCAACATCCAACTCTGGTTTTCCCTCAATTCAGGCCTCTTCCTGTGCACAGCATTCCTAATGCACACTAGGATTCCCTGGTAGACTTCCTTGTTTACTATCTGACCATGTGGCACAAATTCATGATGAATAATCCCTTTGTAGTCAAAAAACACAATCAACATCATCTTGTTCTTCAACCAACTTGTTTGCTTTTTTTGGATGAGGTGACCCTTTGTCCACCGACTGTGTCGACTGCATCTTTATTTCAGCTTGATAGACATACACCCATGTCTCATGGCCTGTTATGATGTTTTTAAGAAAGTTTTCATTGTCATTAACAGCAGCAAGCAGATATTGCACCTTTCCACACAGGTCTGTTTCTGATCATGAGTCAGCAAACACAATACGAATTTTGCACTGACACAATGCATCTCAAGTTTTTCACTAAAATTTCATGGTATGATCCTATGCTCATGCCCACCTCCTCAGCAAATTCCGAAACAGTTAAATGACGATTTCTGCAAATTGCAGGCGTGAACACTATCCACATGATAATCACTGCTCATAGCACTGTGTGCTATTCATACAGTCCTCCCCATATGGTGGCGGCTAAATATTTGAAATGTCTTTGTGCAGTTTTGCCAAGTTTGCAGCAGAATTTCACACACACACACACACACACACACACACACACACACACACACACACACACACACGTTGTTCTTCAAGCTCCTTCATTGTACTAATCTGATGAGCAGGCTGTACACGTGCTTACTTCAGTGGCTGTGGTTCGCTTTTTAATTGTCTGAGTGACACAAAGCAAATGGTAGTTTGTTGTCTAAACCTGCTGCTAGGTGCACTCAGTAGCTGCAGCCCATTCTCTCTGCTGGTTGCCGCACTATTTCAAAAGTTGGGTTTCTTTTTCAACACACCTCATATTCAGGTCGTATGTGACTAAAATGTACAGTTTCAGGTTGAACACCACTGCAGGAACTTGTACTTAGTAAGAAAACTGAAGAATGCAAACAGTCGTAAGTAAAGTACCCTTACATACACTCAGTTTAATCCTTTTCAATATGTATGTTTGCATGTCCTGTTGGGGGGGATACTATGTCCTCACACGTCACAGTTATTTACCATTACTGTAGCACTTTTATTTATGCTTATTATTTCACTCAGCAGCATATCAAGTCATAATATATCAATAGCTATGAAGCAACAATTGGTTAAACTGTACCCACCAGTAAAAATGCTCTTTACCTGCTGCCAGTATTTTGTGAATTGTTGTTCGTGCTGTACACTTGTTGGGTACAACCTTAGAAACAGACACAGTTGGTCAGGAGCACTCATGCTGTGTAAAAACATTGAGATGTTTGTCTTGAAATAATTGGAACAAAATTGCACCACTCTCAATATTATGTTTAGTTCAGTCATTTGTGTTGCATTTACAGTGTACCTGAAACTTCAGTGTGAACAATTCTTTGCATGTTGTGGTATAACGGAACTTTCTGTAAGGAAAGAAGGCCTAATTTCTTTCAAGATTGAACAATTTCAATAGTAAATGGTAGTTTTCACATCTATAAACACTTGTTGTCAATTATGTCCTTCACTGTCCTTATCACAAATGTGCCTCTTAAGGAATTTGTGAATCAGTATTGCACTGTCAATAAATAAAATAATAAATATGGTTGGTAAATAATGGAAGAGGAACAGAGTTGGAGAGAGAGGAGGAGTAATGTAGTATCACTGCTCATACAGACTAAAAAATAGGAATTTGTTTCTGTCATGATAATTTCAACATGATTTGTTTGCCACAAGTTGGTTTTGTAAACTTTATGAAAAGAAAGTACGAGGAGTCACAATAGGCATAATCTGGCTATTTTGGCCATGGGAAATGGGAGACGTATGGCTAGATATATTGTCTTATTGAAAGAGAACATTTTTGTTTATCAAGTGAGGTCACTTTCTCACCAGTTTCTTGCAAAATTTGTGGTGAAAGATGTATATGATCATTTTTGCCATCTTGTAGTTGTTAACCTTCCGTCGGGCGTGGCTGTTCAAATTGATACACCTCGACGTTTACTGTAAATAATTTGTCAATGAAAGGCAGCACTGACACCTACTCGCTAGTAGCTAGCCTTTTCCAAACGCTTGCAATTGTTGTGTGCTTCAGTGTCGATATGACTGCTCTGTTGTCGATATATGTGCTGATTGATCAGTTTGATACGCTGCGCCCGTTCGTATTGCATTTCAACAATTCATTTCTTTGGTTATCAACATAACTTAGTAAGTAGTACAATGTTAATATACAATGTGTAATGCACTTATTTTCTTTTTGGAGCGTTTAATCGTCAGTTAAGAATGTTTGAGTATCAGGTATCAAATTGATACACTGTGCCTGACTGTGTTATTTTATAGGAATTTTATCATTTTAGGTGTGAGACACTTGATCATGGCAGGCTACAGTAAGACGTACAACCTCCTTGACCCAAATCATGTTGCAGAAATACAAAAAAATGTTGTTTGAAGAGGATAATGATGAAGTTCAAGAAGATTTTGAAGATGAAGTAGACAAAGATTGTGAAGACGCAGTTGAAGTTCGGCAGGAAGATTCAGAAACAGAAGAAAATGACAGTGAAAACAACGAGGAAGTACTTGAAGAAAGCCAGCATTATTATACTGGAAGGGACAAAGAGACAAAATGGAACAAAGTTCCACCATTGCAGAGAGTACGTTTCAGGGCCCACAATATTATTGGAAAGTTACCTGGACCTACAGGTGCAGCTAAAGCATTGAGAACGCCTTTGGAATGTTGGAATTGCCTCAACATTTTGTCGATTATAGTTCTGTATACCAATCAGTATATTGAGAGCATCAAAGCTTCTTTTCTGCGAGAGAGAGACGTAAAACCTATAGATATTACTGAATTAAAAGCTTTCATTGGTCTTCTGTTTTTGGCTGGTGTTAACAAAAGTAACAGACAAAGCTTAGAAGATCTGTGGGGAAGTGATGGGGATGGAATTGACAAATTTCATCTCATTATGAACATAAAACATTTCAAATTCATCATGCGGTGCCTTAGATTTGACAATCGTGTGACTCGCAATGAAAGGAGGAAGTTAGAGAAGGTAACAGCGATTGGGGAAATATTTTCTCTGTTTGTACAGAATTGCCAGAAATCCTACACCCTCAGAGAAAATGTTACAGTAGATGAGAAAATTGAAGGATTCCGTGGAAGGTGCATACCTAACAAACCAAACAAATATGGAATTAAGATATATGCTCTTGTGGATTCCAAAGTATTTTATCTCTATAATCTGGAAATATGCAGTGGGCTGCAGCCAGAAGGATTGTACCACGTTAGCAATAAACCGTCAGATGTTGTTCTGCGACTATGTGAACCGATTTATCAGTCAGGTCGATATGTGACAGCAGACAATTGGTTTCCTAGTATTGGTTTGATAGAAGAGCTAAGAAGAAAAAAATCTTTCTTTTGTTGGGATGATGAAGAAAAACAAGCGTGTGATTCCTCTGGAGTTTTCTACCAGTAAGGGCTGTCCATAGTCCACTTTTTGGCTTCAAGAAAGGCTGTACTTCAGTTTCCTACGTTCCTAAAAAGGGGAAATGTGTTATCTTGGCATCAAGTTTGAATGAAGATAATTCAGTAGATGCTGACACTGGAGATAAAAAGAAGCCATCCATTGTAACATTTTACAATAGCACCAATGGTGGAAGTAGAAGACACAAGCAGAAACGAAGAACAGGGGACTGGGATCAAGAGGAAAAGGTGTAATATCTGCACAGAAAAAAAAAAGACTGACCAAATATTGTTGCAAAATGTGTCAGAAGCCTATCTGTTTGATACACATTGAACCTTTTTGCTCTGAATGCGGAAAAATTCCGCATTTGTTACCACAGTGACGATGAGACAAATGAATGAGTTGTAATATCATTGTTGTTCTGCTCCAGTGTCATAATAGCCTTTCTGTAAAGATAATTGTCATTTTTAATGTGTTTTTTTAGTGAAATATAATAAAGTAGCAAATGAAAAAGCAACATTTTTATCATTTGTTACTAAAGCCTAACATTGACGATAATAAATCTGAATGATGAATATTTCTACTGCAGTTGTGCTCATATGTCATCTTTGTCTTTCTTTAAATATATTTGGCACTAATAATATGTTCTGTGAACAGAATTTAATAAATGATCATGTGAATAAACGGTATGATCAATTTGATACACCGCTTGCTGCGATAAACACCATGCCCAACAGAAGGTTAATGAATATAATGGCATCCAAACCTCAAAAGAGTGTTCGGCATGTCTCTCCCAGTTGACAGAAGGTATTCTACACATTGCAACTGCTTTATAAGAGCTTCTTGACCTAAGAATCACAAACAAGTAAACTCATATTTTACATCAGTCACTTATTTTGCTGCATGCCATGATTGTTAGTGCGTGAATGAATATTCTCACATCATGGAACTATTCTACAACCCACAACCCAATTTCTTTCTGCGTTTTCACTACCAAAAACTGCGGCTTGTTATACATAAACTCCTTCACAAGCATCTAACAATTCTATTTGTCCATTTCCTACATCAGTTTCACATTTTTACATCAGTTTTATCCCCCCCCCCTCCTGCCCCCACCTACTGGTCAAACACCTCCCAGTTTTACCTCCAATATTCTTCAGTGTTTACATTCTTTTCCTTCTTCCTGGTGACACCCTATCACAAATGAAATCCTGCTGCTTCATATATCTGCATCAGCTCAGAAAAATATCCCCACCCCCAGTAAAAACCCAGTCCCACATTCTGTTCCACACATGCTGCCTAGTCAATAGAATCCCCCCCCCTCCCTCTGCCCTCTACTGCCACCAGCTGCCTAATCATAACAGTTCCTATCTTTGGACACAATTCTCTCACAACAACTTTGAAATTTTCAGATTCCTCCAATCCCTAACACTAACTAACCTGATACTACAGAAACAAATCTCCATGATTTGAACATTCCTGAAGCACCTCTGCTCGCTCCACATGATACTGTTACTTTGCAACCTCAGCTACTTACACTATATCTGCAAAAGTGAATCCTTTGCCCTCTAAAATCTGGAAGAACACTCCAGATACCTTGTCCAAAAATTATTAAATTTACTGATGTCCTATTCCCATGTCAGAGCACCATCACCCACCAACACCCATCATACTATCATTAAAACCCTTCAGGAACACTCATAGCACCCGACCCAATGATACCCAAACTTCTGTTGTGAACTTTTCCATCAAGTATCTCCATCATATCAAAGTTTCAATCCTATCCAAGGGACTCACCTTCAGCCCCACATCCAAGTTCAATTATGTTGGAATCATCATAGACCTGTTATCTTTCATCCAGTCCCTAAAGTGGAAACACTTCTTTGCACCCATCCCTCACATCAGTGCCGTCTTAACCCCAAGAATGGACCTTCCCTCTCCTATATCATACTACCATCTGACTGTGACCCTTCACCTCTCTCAGCTAACTATCCCCTGGTTACATTCCAGGAATTCATTACCTCCAACTTGACCACACCATCCTTCTTCAGGTTCCTTCTTAACAGTGATTACCTGACAGAAGGCATCTGCCAATTCTCTGATACCTCCACCTACAAGTCCCCCCATAGTGATCCCATCCCAGATGTCCAGCATATGCTCCAAGCTGTATACAAATCCTTAGATTTGATGGAAGGATTCTGGGATGGGCCTCTTATCCTTCCTTATCTCAATGACCCCCTGACACAAAACTTTTGTATTCTTTCCAAAATCCTTACACACAATAATAATGGGTGCCCCATAGTACCTAGTTACTGTGAGCCCAGTGAATGAATCTCCAGTCTTATTGACCATCACCTCCGACCAACTTGCCTGTATCTTGGCCTCTGATATTAAACATACAAATCCCTTCTTTCACTGACTCTCAACCATCCTCATCCCATTACCATCTAGATCTGTAACGGTCACTGTTGAAGCCAGCTCCTTACAGACCAACCTCCCTCATGCTCATGGCCATTTGTTCCACCTGGTCCTCCTGTACTGAGCATGCCACCTTCCTGGACCCCACCTTTGTGATTGCTCTATCCATTATTATGTCTATATGAACGAACCCCGCCACTATTTAAATTTTGAATAAAAATCATAAGCAATGGTGGCCGAAGACTTCCGGCTTAAGAAGTCATCCTTGCTCTGCCATTGACCTTGTGAAAGAGGGTGGAGGAGCAGACAGAGGTTCAGGGCTCCCTCTTGTCCTTGTGGTGGGAAACTCCCCCTAGAAGGCAGAAGAATCAGCAATGACCAATGGCATGAGGGTGCAGAAGATAATGGGAACCATTGCATTAAAGGCACATAATATGTATCCCCCATTCAGATCTCTGGGAAGTGACTACCAGCTGGGACGTGACCATAAGAAAAAGATTGAACAGCCAATGAAAGGGGAATGTTCTGCAAGTCGGGGCATGGAATGTCAGAAGTTTGAACATGGTAGGGAAGCCAGAAAATCTGAAAAGGAAAACGCTAAGGCTCAATATAGATATAGTGGGCATCTGTGAAGTGAAATGGAAAGAGGACAAGGATTTTTGGTCAGATGAGTATAAGGTAATATCAACAGCAGCAGAAAATGGAATAATGGGAGTAGTATTCATAATGAATGGGAAGGTAGGATAGAGAGTGATTAACTGTGAACAGTTCAGTAACAGGGGTATTCTGATCACAACCAACACCAGCAACAATAATTCAGGTATACAGGCTGATGTCACAAGCTGATGATTAAGTGATGGATAAAGTATATGAGGACACTGAATGGATAATTCAGTATCTAAAGGGAGAAAAAAAATTCTAATAGTTGTGGGAAAGTGGAATGCAGTTGTAAGAGAAGAAGTAGAAGAAAGGGATACAGGAGAATGTGGGATTAGTAGTAGGAATCAGAGAGGAGGAAGACAAACTGAGTCTTGCGATAAATTTCAGATTGTAATAGTGAATACCTTATTCACAAATCACAAGAGGAGGTATACTCGGAAAAGGCTGGTAGATACAGGAAGATTTCAGTTAGATTACATCATGACCAGGCAGAGATTCCAAAATCAGATATTGGACTGAAAGGCATGCCTAGGAGCAGATACAGACTCAGATACCAATTTGTGACAGCAAAGAGTAGGCTGAAGTTTAAGAAGCTACTCAGGATGAACAAGTGCACAAAGATGTGGGATACCGAAGTACTGAGAAATGAAGAAATATGCTTGAAGCCCTCTGAGGCTACAGATACTGTGATAATTAATAGCTCATTAGGTGATTCAGTTGAAGAGGAATGGACATCACTAGAAAGGGCAGTCACAGAAGTTGGAATGAAAAACATAGGTACAATGAAAGTAATTGGAAAAGAAACCATGGGTAGCAGAAGAAATACTTCATCGATCAATGGAAGAAGAAAGTACAAAAATGTACAGGGAATGCAGGAATACAGAAATATAAGTCACTTACGAGTGAAATAAATAGGAAGTGCAGGGAAGCTAAGGTGAAATGGCCATGGAAAAACATGAAGAAATCGAAAAAGAAATGACTGTCAGAAAAACTGGCTCAGCATGTAGAAAAATCAAACAAGGACAATAACATTAAGGGTGTCATGGGAATTCCACTGTTAAAAGTCAAGGAGAGAGCAGATACAGGGAAAGTGTACATTGAGGATCTCTATGAGGGGGAGGACTAATCTTATGATATGATAGAAGAACAAATAGGACATGATATGATAGAAGAAGAAATAGGAGTCAATAGGGAAGAGAGACGGGATCCAGTGTTAGAAACAGAACTTATAAAGAGATTTGGAAGACTTAAAATAAAATAAGGCACAAGGGATAGAATCAGAATTTTAAAATGATTCAGGAAATGGCAACAACATGATTATTAACACTGGTCTGTAGAACATATGAGACTGGTGATATACCAATATACTTCCGGAAAAATATCATCCACACAATTCCCAAGGTTGCAACAGCCAACAAATGCAAGAATTATTGCATTATCAGCTTAACAGCTGATGCATCCAAGTTTCTGACAAGGATGGTAATAGAAGAATGGAAAATAAAATTGAGGATCTATCAGATGATGGTCAATTTGGCTTTAGGAAAGGCATCCAACAGGTAGTTCTGAGTTGCGGTCGATACTCGAAGCAAGACTGAAGGAAAATAAAGACATGTTCATAGGATTTGTCAACCTGGAAAAAGCATTTGACAATGTAAAATGGCGCAAGGTGTTCAAAATTCTTTGAAAAATAGGGGTAAGCTTTGGGGGAATATGGATAGTATACAATAGTACAAGAACCAAGAGGGAACGACAAGAGTGAAAGACCAAGAACAAAGTGTATGGATTACAAAGAGTGTAAGCCAGGGATGTAGTCTTAAGCCTGTGTGTTTTAGTCTATATGTCATAGAAGCAATGATGGAAATAAGAGAAAGGTTCAAGAGTGCAATGAAAATTTGGGATATCAGTGCTAAATTCACTGATGACATTACTATCCTCAGTGAACATGAAGAAGAATTACAACTCTGTTAAATGGAATGAACAGTCTAATGAGCACAGAACGTGGATTGAGCATAAATCAAAGGAAGACGAAAGTAATGAGAAGCAGCATAAATGAGAACTGCGAGAAACTTAACATAGTAATTGGTGATCATGAAGTAGATGAATTTAAATTATTCTACTTTCTAGGCAGCAAAATAACCAATGATAGTTAGAGCAAGGAAAACATAACGAGCAGAATTTGGCAAAAAAGGGCATTCCTGGCTAAGAGAAATCTACTAGTATCAAACATGGGTCTTCGTTTGAGGAAGAAATTCCTGGGAATATACGTATGGAGCACAGCATTGTATGGCAGTGAGACTTTCATGAGTGTGGCAAACTGTTAACAGAAAAGAATAGAAGCATTTGAAATGTGATGCTACAGAAGAATGTGGACTGATAAGGTAAGGAACCCCCCCCATGAACCATGGACCTTGCCGTTGGTGGGGAGGCTTGCGTGCCTCAGCGATACAGATAGCCGTACCGTAGGTGCAACCACAACGGAGGGGTATCTGTTGAGAGGCCAGACAAACGTGTGGTTCCTGAAGAGGGGCAGCAGCCTTTTCAGTAGTTGCAAGGGCAACAGTCTGGATGATTGACTGATCTGGCCCTGTAACAATAACCAAAACGGCCTTGCTGTGCAGGTACTGCGAACGGCTGAAAGCAAGGGGAAACTACAGTCGTAATTTTTCCCGAGGGCATGCAGCTTTACTGTATGATTACATGATGATGGTGTCCTCTTGGGTAAAATATTCCGGAGGTAAAATAGTCCCCCATTCGGATCTCCGGGCGGGGACTACTCAAGAGGATGTCGTTATCAGGAGAAAGAAAACTGGCGTTCTACAGATCGGAGCGTGGAATGTCAGATCCCTTAATCGGGCAGGTAGGTTAGAAAATTTAAAAAGGGAAATGGATAGGTTGAAGTTAGATATAGTGGGAATTAGTGAAGTTCGGTGGCAGGAGGAAAAAGACTTCTGGTCAGGTGACTACAGGGTTATAAACACAAAATCAAATAGGGGTAATGCAGGAGTAGGTTTAATAATGAATAGGAAAATAGGAATGCGGGTAAGCTACTACAAACAGCATAGTGAACGCATTATTGTGGCCAAGATAGATACGAAGCCCACACCTACTACAGTAGTACAAGTTTATATGCCAACTAGCTCTGCAGATGACGAAGAAATTGAAGAAATGTATGATGAAATAAAAGAAATTATTCAGATTGTGAAGGGAGACGAAAATTTAATAGTCATGGGTGACTGGAATTCGAGTGTAGGAAAAGGGAGAGAAGGAAACATAGTAGGTGAATATGGATTGGGGGACAGAAATGAAAGAGGAAGCCGCCTGGTAGAATTTTGCACAGAGCACAACATAATCATAACTAACACTTGGTTTAAGAATCATGAAAGAAGGTTGTATACATGGAAGAACCCTGGAGATACTAAAAGGTATCAGATAGATTATATAATGGTAAGACAGAGATTTAGGAACCAGGTTTTAAATTGTAAGACATTTCCAGGGGCAGATGTGGACTCTGACCACAATCTATTGGTTATGACCTGTAGATTAAAACTGAAGAAACTGCAAAAAGGTGGGAATTTAAGGAGATGGGACCTGGATAAACTAAAAGAACCAGAGGTTGTACAGAGATTCAGGGAGAGCATAAGGGAACAATTGACAGGAATGGGGGAAAGAAATACAGTAGAAGAAGAATGGGTAGCTTTGAGGGATGAAGTAGTGAAGGCAGCAGAGGATCAAGTAGGTAAAAAGACGAGGGCTAGTAGAAATCCTTGGGTAACAGAAGAAATATTGAATTTAATTGATGAAAGGAGAAAATATAAAAATGCAGTAAGTGAAACAGGCAAAAAGGAATACAAATGTCTCAAAAATGATATCGACAGGAAGTGCAAAATGGCTAAGCAGGGATGGCTAGAGGACAAATGTAAGGATGTAGAGGCCTATCTCACTAGGGGTAAGATAGATACCGCCTACAGGAAAATTAAAGAGACCTTTGGATAAGATAACGACTTGTATGAATATCAAGAGCTCAGATGGAAACCCAGTTCTAAGCAAAGAAGGGAAAGCAGAAAGGTGGAAGGAGTATATAGAGGGTCTATACAAGGGCAATGTACTTGAGGACAATATTATGGAAATGGAAGAAGATGTAGATGAAGATGAAATGGGAGATATGATACTGCGTGAAGAGTTTGACAGAGCACTGAAAGACCTGAGTCGAAACAAGGCCCCCGGAGTAGACAATATTCCATTGGAACTACTGACGGCCGTGGGAGAGCCAGTCCTGACAAAACTCTACCATCTGGTGAGCAAGATGTATGAAACAGGTGAAATACCCTCAGACTTCAAGAAGAATATAATAATTCCAATCCCAAAGAAAGCAGGTGTTGACAGATGTGAAAATTACCGAACTATCAGCTTAATAAGTCACAGCTGCAAAATACTAACACGAATTCTTTACAGACGAATGGAAAAACTAGTAGAAGCCAACCTCGGGGAAGATCAGTTTGGATTCCGTAGAAACACTGGAACACGTGAGGCAATACTGACCTTACGACTTATCTTAGAAGAAAGATTAAGGAAAGGCAAACCTACGTTTCTAGCATTTGTAGACTTAGAGAAAGCTTTTGACAATGTTGACTGGAATACTCTCTTTCAAATTCTAAAGGTGGCAGGGGTAAAATACAGGGAGCGAAAGGCTATTTACAATTTGTACAGAAACCAGATGGCAGTTATAAGAGTCGAGGGACATGAAAGGGAAGCAGTGGTTGGGAAGGGAGTAAGACAGGGTTGTAGCCTGTCCCCGATGTTGTTCAATCTGTATATTGAGCAAGCAGTAAAGGAAACAAAATAAAAATTCGGAGTAGGTATTAAAATTCATGGAGAAGAAATAAAAACTTTGAGGTTCGCCGATGACATTGTAATTCTGTCAGAGACAGCAAAGGACTTGGAAGAGCAGTTGAATGGAATGGATAGTGTCTTGAAAGGAGGATATAAGATGAACATCAACAAAAGCAAAACAAGGATAATGGAATGTAGTCTAATTAAGTCGGGTGATGCTGAGGGAATTAGATTAGGAAATGAGGCACTTAAAGTAGTAAAGGAGTTTTGCTATTTGGGGAGCAAAATAACTGATGATGGTCGAAGTAGAGAGGATATAAAATGTAGGCTGGCAATGGCAAGGAAAGCGTTTCTGAAGAAGAGAAATTTGTTAACATCCAGTATTGATTTAGGTGTCAGGAAGTCATTTCTGAAAGTATTCGTATGGAGTGTAGCCATGTATGGAAGTGAAACATGGACGATAAATAGTTTGGACAAGAAGAGAATAGAAGCTTTCGAAATGTGGTGCTACAGAAGAATGCTGAAGATTAGATGGGTAGATCACATAACTAATGAGGAAATATTGAATAGGATTGGGGAGAAGAGAAGTTTGTGGCACAACTTGACCAGAAGAAGGGATCGGTTGGTAGGACATGTTCTGAGGCATCAAGGGATCACCAATTTAGTATTGGAGGGCAGCGTGGAGTGTAAAAATCGTAGAGGGAGACCAAGAGATGAATACACAAAGCAGATTCAGAAGGATGTAGGTTGCAGTAGGTACTGGGAGAGAAAAAGCTTGCACAGGATAGAGTAGCATGGAGAACTGCATCAAACCAGTCTCAGGACTGAAGACCACAACAACAACAACAAGGTAAGGAATGAGGAGGTTGTCTGCAGAATCGGCAATGAAAGGACTGTATGGATACACTTAGATCAACAGCATGATAGGACATCTGTTAGAAATAAGTGAATAACTTCATAGTGGTAGAGGGAGCTGTAGAGGGGAAAACCTGAAGAGGAAGACAGAGACTGGGACACATCCAGCAAATAATTGAAGACATAAGTTGCAAGTGCTAGTGTGAGAGGAAAAGGTTAGCACAGGAGAGGAATTTGTGGTGGGCTGCATCAAAACATTCAGAAGACTAATGACAAAAAGAAAAATGAACGCCACTAACAATTTACGGTACCAACATTTTGACAGGTGTCTCCCCTTCCACACCAAAAACTTATTCCCATATAGTCTGGCCACTGTCTGACAGCTCATCTGAAGTTGTAAGAATTCCCTTGCCCCATATGCTCAGGGTCTCACCAAGCCCTTTACAGATGGGCACTAGCCCTTAAACCTAGTCCACAAGTAGATTTACTTAACCACGTCCTCACACACTCCTAAACCTCCCAACATCCCCAGAAGCCAGCTGCAAAGGAACTCATCATCCAGTATCATAGTGAATTGGAACAACTGAACCAAATCCTTCTTCAGGGCTTTGACCATCTATCATTGTGCATGGAAATGAGGGACATCTTACCCACAATCCTTCCCACCACTCTTAAAATTGTATTCCTCTGTCCACCGAACCTAACATTCTGGTCCATCCCTATGCTGCATCCAGTCCCAGCCTCTTGTCATATGGGTTACATCTGTAGAAGACGCAGCTGTGAGACCTGTCTGATTCATCGAACCAGCACATCCTACTTTATTCCCATCACAGACTTGTCCTGTTCTATCAGAAGCAAGACCACCTGTGAAACAGCCATGTCGCATACCATATCTGCTGCAATTTCTGCACAGAATTTCATATGGCCCTCACCACCAACCTCCTCTCCCATTATATAAAACATCACTGCCAAACAGGGGCTGAGAGCAAAGTTAACCACCCAGTGGCAGAATAAGCTGCTAACCACATAAGCTTCATTTCAGTGGCTGCCTCATAATTCGTGTTATTTGGATCCTCCCTCCCACCCCCGGGTATCAGCTTTCCTGAAATACATAGATTTGAGTTACCATTGCAACATATCTTTCGTTCCTGTAATCCTGATGGTCTCAGTTTCCAATAACACCCTGAATCCACACCTTCTTTCCCACACACTACAAATCCACTTCCTGATGCAACTGTTATCATTTGGCCACTATTCCTCCTGCACCCAGCCTCTTTTCCTTTCTCACCTACCCTACTCCACCTGAAATAATCCCTCACCAAGTCTACATGCCAAACTGCAGTGTATTCAGGTGGCACAATGTAGCTGTGTGTGTGTGTGTGTGTGTGTATGTGTGTGTGTGTTTTTCACATAATATATATTATTTGCATAATATAAATTATTAAGTCCATATAATACAGTATCTATATACCAAGAGGTTAATGGTATGAAGATATGGTCTAATGTTCTAGGAATTAGTCACATAACATCCAGTCACATGAGATACAAACATGAGATACAAACAGATTGTTAAAACTATCTACTTTTGTTCAGTGCTGCCAAAAATTTTCAGTTTTTCTTTCAAAATTAATCCTACAGAAAAAATGGTAATTTAGTCTACAGTATAAAGAATAGTGAAACAACATTCTGGAATATTGGAACACTTAATAAAAATATTTAACAGCTAAGGAATCCATTATCATTAACTTACCATTTCGTTGTGGGAGCCCAGAAACAACCATATATGCATCACCAATCGTTTCTACTTTGTATACATCATAATTCTGAATGAGTGAATCAAACAAGCGATACAGCCTGTTTAGCAGTGTAATAACCTGCATTGGAGAACTCACAGCAGACAACTGTGTAAATCCAACAATATCGCTGAAGAATATGGTCACAGATTCAAAATTTTCAGCTGTAACCTGCCAAATAAAAATTACTGTATAGGATCTGATATCAGCACAGTATCCTACAATTTAAAAGAAAGAACAATAATTCTATTGTGCTAGATTCATCATTCTAACAAACAATCTTTGATCATAGACTAAGAAGAAAATCCCCATAATTTACGAGGGCGGTTCACAAAGTAACCTCCGATTGGTCACAGTGCGGGTTGTGGGGGGAGTAGCGACGCCATCTGTGCGTTCACGCACTCAACAGGTCAGTTGGCATCAAGCCGTGGTTGAGTGAACGTCGTACCTGCGCTAGTTTAGTTTTTGTGGCAGTTTGAAATGTGTGCTGCAATAGAAAACCCCGCCAAATGTGAAGTGCGTGCTGTCATAAGGTTTTTTACAGCCAAAGGATATTCTGCAGCAGCTATTCATCGTGAGCTTTGTGCCGTGTACGGACCAAGAGTTATGAGTGAAGGAGTTGTCTGTGAATGGGTACGTTTATTTAAAAGTGGACGAGAAAACGTTCATGATGAAGAGAGGAGTGGTAGACCATCATTGGTGACTGACGAACACGTTCAGACAGTTGATGCAAAAGTTCGTGAAAATCGACGTTTCTCAATGTCGGAGTTGTCTACTGGTTTTCCACAGATTTCTAAGACTCTCTTGTATGAGATAGTGACAGCAAGATTGGGTTACCGTAAGTTCTGTGCACGATGGGTGCCCAAAATTCTTACCGACCACCACAAAACTCAAAGAATGGCCTCTGCATTAGACTTTCTGTCACGTTATGAGGACGAAGGAGAACCATTGTTAAACAGAATCGTGACCAGTGACGAAACCTGGATTAAGTATGTGAACCCTGAGACAAAAGAACAATCAAAGATGTGGGCACATTCAAATTCGCCTACCAAACCAAGAAAAGCCTCGCAAGATTTTTCTGCCAGAAAACTGATGGCAACGGTGTTTTGGGATGCCAAAGGGGTGTTGTTGGTTGAATTCATGGAACGTGGTACGACCATTAATCAAGACGTGTACTGTGAAACAATAAAAAAGTTACGACGGGCTATACAGAACAAACGCCGTGGTATGCTGACTTCCGGTATCGTTTTTTTGCACGATAACGCCCGTCCTCACTCTGCTCGCAGAGTCCTTCAAGTGGGACGTTATCAACCATCCACCTTACAGCCCAGACCTGGCGGCAAGTGATTATCACCTCTTCATGCATTTGAAGAAATGGCTCGGGTCACAGCGGTTTGATGACGACGAAGAGCTCAAAGATGCGGTCACAGGCTGGCTCCAGGCACAAGCGGGTGATTTTTATGCAGAAGGAATTTCAAAGCTTGTGAAGAGATACGATAAGTGCCTCAATCGCTATGGAGACTATGTAGAAAAATAGTGCAAAGATGTAGTTGTAAGATGTATATATTAAAATATTTTTATTTAACTTGGTGTATTTTTTTAAATCAACCGGAGGTTACTTTCTGAACGGCCCTCGTAAAAACAAAACAGAAAATGATGGAAAGGTCAAATCAAAGAAGAAGAGATCTGTAAGAATGCTGAGCAGCAGTAGTACTAACTATTACAAGATTTAATAGTTACTCTCACCCATGAGATTTTGTTACTCCAAAGTTCTTGTCACCTTATAATTCATTTTCCATTGCAGAAAATTGTAAATGCTAGTTTATGTTGTATTTAAACAGTCACTCAATAGCTTTGGTGACTACCATATGAGAAGTTCATAAAGCATGGAAATCCAACAACACTTAATGTAAGCTTCACTGTGTTGTATGATAAGATTTTTCACATGGTACTTCCTGGGGATGGTTGAAATCACTTCCATAGTGAGAAAAGTGGATCGAAGAAATATCCTGTCTACATTCAGATGTCATTTGTGAATCCCTCAGAACAGTATTATTGTGTCTCTGACTGATGAGGATATCCCACACATGAGCAGCAATATAGAGGAAGAATTAATAAGTCTTTTTGATTGGGAGGGGGGGGGGGGGGGGGTGGATCATACACACTGAGCCACATGCCAGCAGATGCTGGTTCCTCGGCCATGTTAAATAAGTGCATGCTGCACCCATGAAACCAGTTCACTTACTGTAAGCCGGCCGCGGTGGCCGAGCGGTTCTTGGCGCTTCAGTCCGGAACCGCGCGACTGCTACGGTCGCAGGTTCAAATCCAGCCTCGGGCATGGATGTGTGTGATGTCCTTAGGTTAGTTAGGTTTGAGTAGTTCTAAGTTCTAGGAAACTGATGCCCTCAGATGTCAAGTCCCATAGTGCTCAGAGCCATTTGAACCATTTTGAACTTACTGTACATGAAGTACTCCACTACATGCCATTACATTATTCTGTTGATTATTGATTATCTGGCTGCAGACATGATTTTTTGATTTGGATACAACTGGGACTATTTTTATATTGCTTATGATGGACTTGGCACCTGTCCAGTTTCCTGGCTGAAGTCATGCATTACTGTCTCCCACTTACACTGTTTGTGAACATGCTCTGAATCAATCAGAACCATACTCTGAGCAACACATAGCAGGACTCACCTGATTTGTGTGTCAAGAACTATTTATATTTTTACCCACTGGGATACAAAACATTTGCAGCAGCAACAGGCAGTAGAACAAGCTACTGGCACAATTGCAGCAGCAGATTCTGTTGGCAGCCACCTCAGTTCCTCTGTCTTCAGCTTTTGCTAGTTTCAATAGGCAGGTAAAAGCAATATTGTTGAGCCAGTTTGTCAATGACAATTACCTCCCTCTTCAAGCAGCACTACTTAGAAGTAGTCAATAAACTTTCTCCACTAGTAGACCCTTCTAAGCTACATTTCTCTACCATCTGTGATTTGTTGTCCAGCCATTATAGACAGCAAGCACACATCACAGTAGGCTGTTTACCATTCAGTCAGTGGCAGAAATACTCCAATGAATTTCATATCTCCTGGATTGAGCATCTTCAGGGCCTCAGTAGAAAATGCCAGGTCATTTGTTACAACTGTAAGGTTTCATGTCAAAATTCATTGATCTGAGACATTATAGTATGGCTAGAATGGGATCAGGAGATCTGCACCAAAGTTTTAAGTACTCCCAACTTAAACATCAACAAAACTGCTAAGATTGCTACATCTTTCGAATCTGTGTCACCAGCACAACAGGCATTCGATGATGAAATCAGTTGTTCATAGTAAAAACCCCACACTGTTGGTAGCTGCTACAGTCAAGGAGCAGATAGAAGGCAGTCTTTCCCATTACAAGGAGGTGATATTAACTCAAACCACACTTCCTCAATATTGCAATCAAAGACTTCTAGCATTACGCGAATTAAGTTCTGTGCCAGGGTTTGGACTACCTTCTATCATGCAGTGAAATGAAAAATATCCCACCCACAATCCTCCCCTCCGCTCTGACAGTGGTATTCTACTGCCCATTGAACCTACACAATATCCTTGTCCATCCTTACACCACCCCTCCTCCCAACCCCATGCCTCATACTCCTGTAATAGACATAGACCTGTCCCACACATCCTCCCACTACCATCTGCTCCAATCCAGTCACAAACATCACCTTTTCCATGAAAGGGAGGTCTACCTGTGAAAGCAGTCATGTGGTCTACAAGCTAAGATGCAACCACTGCACTGCATTCTATGGGGCCATGACAACCAAAAAGCTGTCTGCATGCATGAAAGCCACCATCAAGCTATGGCCAGGAGACACGTGGACCACTTTGTTTGAGCATGCTGACCAACCCAACATTCTTCACTTCAAAGACTGCTTCACAACCTGCAACATCTGTATCCTTCCTATCAACACCAGCTGTTCTGAACTGCATGTGGGGACTCTCCCTGCAATATATCCTACATTCCTGTAACTCGCCTGGCCTCAACATTCATTAGTCACTGTCCTTCACCCACCTATCCCCATCTCTGTGCCCATTTCAGCACCACACAGCCTTCTATTCACCAATGGACCCACAGTCTTTTTACAACTCTCCTTTTCCGCTTCATCCCCCATCCCTGCCTAACCTACTGATTGCATCTCACTGCCCTGCCCTGTCCCAACCATGTCCCTGTATGCTCCCAGAAGTAGCACTTTACCATCCCCCATCACTCAGCTATCTCTTCCCCTCTCTGCCCCAGCCTCCTCCTCCTTATGCCCACCATGCGAAAGTTGTGCTTGCATGAATGTGTGTATGTGTATGTTGTTACTTTAAAAGGCTTTTTAGCTGAAAGCTCACATGTTTGGCCTTTTTGTTGTGCCTGTCTGCGAGTCAACATCTCTGCTATGTGGCAATCCGTTCTTCCATAATATTGTCATATATAGTTTCCTGTTTCCATATCTTAGCATCTTATTAAATTGGCTGGCTGTTTTGAAAGCTCTTCTGTCTCTTTTTCTCTGACATTTGTTCATATTATGGACTCCTAATTTCAAAGTCAGTAATTCAACAAGGTGATTTACTACATATGTGTTCACAGACCGGGTGTCATGGTAACGTAGTAGAGTGTTGATTATTTTTTTAATATTCGGTACTAGTGTGGGAGGTAAAAGATCAGACCATATAATAGAGGGAAACAATCCACGTGGGAAAAATATATATAAAAACAAAGATGCTTTAACTTACCAAATGAGAAAGCACTGGTATGTTGATAGACACAATAAAATAAAAAACACACGAATATTCAAGCTTTCGCAACCCATGGTTGCTTCATCAGGAAAGAGGGAAGGAGAGGGAAAGACGAACAAGGAACTCAAACACCTAAAAAATGTGTTCTGCAAGAACAGGTACAGCAATTGACATATCCAGACAGCCCTCAGATGACAGAAACACAGCAGAAACCCAGATGAAGAACAATCTAAAGATGAGGAACCAAGCCTTGCCTTTCTACTATACGCAGGCAACGTGACATCAAAAATTGGGAGACTGCTAAAACAACACAAAATTGACACAGTTTTCTGACCACCATCCAAGATATGCACTTATTGGGAACAGTGAAAGATGGACTTGGCCTCAAGAAAGCGGGCATGTATAATATTCCTTGTGATTGCGGCAAATCCTACATCGGTCAAACAATCCAAACAGTTGAAGACCGCTGCAAAGAAAACCAATGCCACACGCGCCTAGGCCAGCCCAACAAATCAGCATTGATGGAGCACTGCTTAGAAACTGGACACAACACAAAATACGAAGAGACCAAGATTCTGGCCCCTACCAGCTTCTACTGGGACAGCCATCTTCAACAAGGCCATTGAAATTCATGTAACAGACAATCTCATAAACCAGGACACAGGTTTTTAACTCAGCCAGGCATGGAAACCATTACTTAGCTCCATCAAGGAGTCATGCCTCAAGCGGACACAAGATCTTTCCACGACGGCTGCCAGGGACACTCCATGGAATTCGGCTTCTTCCACCACCCGGTTCGACGCTGGGGATGCCGCAGACCTGGGTCGGTGCCTGCAAACAGATTGTTGGCGGCTGCAATCGAAGTGCCAGGGCTTGCAATCGTAATATCGGCGGCTGCAATCGGACTGTTGGCACAGGGAATCGAAGCCCTACTGACGGACGTAAACACCGACAATGAACAGACAAACCATTCCATCAGAACCACCTGATGATGGCAGAAAGGTTATTCACCAAAATATCAAGGGACTTCAATGATTGTATCTGGCTGGATACCTGAGAGCCCTCGAAAAAACACATATGCTGGGAAAGCTTCCAAACACATATCAAGAATGATTGTAGCAGTCGTTTAGCTTGTGGGATGTACTGTATATAGCTTCACATTAGTCTTAGTCTGCAAAATGGACAATGAAGGATAAACACATTCCCTTTGCAAATAAACAGTTCACTTTTTTGGAAAGCATTGTTAGTAGTGAAGATATTACCATACATCCACAGTCCAATGAGGTGTAGGGCAATGAGGTTATACAGAGAGGTATAAAGCTTGTACAACATACAGGTGACACAAACTTTAGCACTGTGATGTTTGCGAGTGTAAAGTAACGTTGGCGTCTGAAACAGACTTACCTCATCTTTATGAAAGATGATGAAACTGCAAAAGTTCAAACAATAAGGATCCTAGCTGGACAGTACAGAGATAAAAGCATTGTTTCTAAAAAAGTAAAAAGTGTGTGGTCACATTAACTAGAAAATATCTTTTTGAACATTTAGCATGTGAACAATGATTGCAAATGCAAGCAAGTGCATGTAAACAGCAAGAAAAACACAATGTTCTGTTTCTGATCAATGTGGTGAAGTTTTATGATTGTGAT
Source organism: Schistocerca serialis cubense (assembly GCF_023864345.2). Lineage (NCBI taxonomy): Eukaryota > Metazoa > Arthropoda > Insecta > Orthoptera > Acrididae > Schistocerca > Schistocerca serialis. The sequence continues at coordinate 917,072,051 of NC_064641.1, forward strand.
TTGGTTCTTATATGAGAGGATTGTCAAATAATTTTACAAATAAGTTGAAATGTTCTTTTAGGTTAGATTAGTCTATGCACATCAGCTTGTAAAATTCAAGCAGCTACTGCTGTAGCAACTGAGCTACCGAACAACTGAAGTGTACTTGGTTAAAATGACAATTTTCACTAGAAGTTTAATTTTGTTGAATGACGCTGTCCTTATTTTTAACAGTGGGAGAGTGTATCTTGGAGGTAAGTTAATGTTAACTTCACAGTGCAACTCAGTTTTAATTAAGTTAGTGAACTTGTGCGTCAATGTGGTGGTAATCTGCTGGTACAGTGCAACCCCATTTTATGCATCTTCTCATTCTATGGAACCCTCAAAAACAACTTTTCAGGAGTTTTCATGCAAGTGTTTGTAAAGTAAGGTACTGCACACTGTTTGTAATCCAATTTCCAAAACGTAAATTCCAAAACAAAACATCACTGTGAATTGTCAGGTAGTAGGAGATGCAAGCTAGCCAGTGACATCACAGGCATCACATGACTCAAATGGACTTTTAAATTATTTGAATTTCATTTCCATTTTTATAGAAGAATACTGAAATTCAAGAGAAAAAAGAGAATGCTAGGAGCATAAAATGACATAATTAATCATTTAACACAATTTCCAGAAAACAGTCAAAAATCCTGTCAAGGTGGATTTTGGCTTTAGAGGCAAACTTGAGTGTTCTTTCCATTTTTATGGGTTGCTACAAAGTAGTTTTTCATGTCATCATATTTAGGTGAAAGAGGATTTAGCATTTTCAGCAATTTACTTACAAAGAAAAGAAACTGACTGTTAATAGTGAAAAGCAGCAATAAAATTATTGATCACAGATATCACATCAAATATAAAACACTAGCACCACTGCACTGAGCTCAGCTCTCTCACTGATACAAAAAATATTTTTATAACTAAGCTTTGTGCAATACTATTAATATATTAAAATAATATGTGACTTTATAGCTAACTGCCAGACTAGTAGTCGTAGATTTTGCAGTTCAATGATTGGTGGGTCTTACAATTATTGTTATCATTACTATTAAAAGGATACATTGCTACTCACTGTAAAGATGACATGTTGAGTTGCAGATAGGCATGACAAAAATAGTGTTACATATAAGCTTTCAGTCAAAGCACATGACTGCTCTCTCTGGCTACTCTGGTCAGAAAACAGCTGAAAGACACTGAGGGGTATGAGTGGGGGAAGAGTGATCAGCACTGCCTAATACAGGGACCAAATGATGCAAGGACAGGACTGCCAGGCAAAGCATCAGGTTGTGGGGAAGGGGGAGGGAGGAAGATGGGGAGTGGAAAGGAGAGAAGCAGCGAAGGGGAAAGGCCAGAGAGCAGTTCACAATGAGCATAAGGGGAGGTGAACTGCGAGGATATTAAAGGACAGAATGGCGTAAACATTTGGGTGGAGGGTGTGGGGACAATAGGTTACCATGGGTTGAAACCCAGATGATTTTGGAAGCAGACAATGTGTTATAAGGGTAATCCAGTCTGTACAGCTCAGAAAAGTTGTTGGTGGAGGAGAGGATCCAGGGGACCTGTGTTGTGAAGCAACCTTTGAAATCAAGCAGGTTATGTTCAGGTTCATCTTGTGCTACAAGATGGACTACTGTCCTCTTGATCAAAGTTTGGTAGTGGCGATTCAGCCTGATTGACAGCTGGTTGGTTGTCATACCAATATAAAAGGCCGAGTAACTGAGCAATAACTGCAGCAGAGAGTAACTGAGCAATAACTGCAACAGAAGTTGTGTATGACATGGTTGCTTTCTCAGGTGGCCTGACATCTGATGGACTTCCTGGAACCCTAATTGTCACTGTTGCCACTACTTCCCCATACACCAACATTCATTATGCCCAAAGACTTGCCACTGATTAACACTGCCTCTCCCAATGGCCTTCAGATTCCTAGCTCACTACCTCATTCCTTTTACACCTTACTAACTATATCCTAACATACTACTTCTCTTCCTCTGAAGGGAAGACATACACACAAGTCTGCAGCACAACCATCGGTACGCACATGGCACCCTCCTACGTGAACATGTTCATGAGTCATCTAGAGCAAACCTTCCTAGCCTCTCAAAACCTCAAATCCCACGTTGGTCCAAGTTCATTGATGATACCTTCATGATCTGGACTCAGTGCCAGGACACCCTATCATTATTACTTCACAATCTCAAGACTTTCTCTCCCATCCACTTCACTTGGTGCTCCTCAACCCAGCATGAAACCTTCCTGGAGATTGACCTACTCCTCTATGATGACTCTTTCCACATCAAACACATCAACAATCAACAGTACCTGCATTTTGACAGCTTCCATTCCTTCCACATCAAAAAAATCCCTTCCATACAGTCCAGCCACCACAGGGATGCATATCTGTAGTGATGGGAGCTCCCTTCCCCAGCATGCTGAAAATCTTCACAGACAGGCACTATCCCCCAGACCTAGTCTGCAAACAGTTTCCCTTTCCATATCTCCACACACCACCAATCCTCCCACCACCCCCAAGAACTAGCTACAAAGGAGTATACTCTTCATCACTCAGTACCACCATGGACTGTAACAACTGAACCACATCATTCAACAGGGCTTTGATGATCTGGCATCATATCCTGTAATTATGGACATCCTACACAAAATCTTCCCACTCCTCCTAAAGTGCAGTACCATCACCCAACCATCTCCATAACATCCTAGGCCATTCCTAAACCACTTCCAAACCTGACCCCTTACCACAGTGATCATATCCCTGAGGATGATGCAGGAGCAAGACCTGCCCAAGCACGTCTTATTCCAGTCCTGTCACAGAGTTATCCCACCCCACTGGAGGCTGACCCACCTGTGAAAGCAGTCATGCACAGCATTTTATGTTGGTATGACTACCAACCAACTGTCCAGTGTGAATGTCCACTGTCAAATTGTGGCTAAGTGCAAAGTGGACCACCCTGTGGCATAAAAAATGGTTCAAATGGCTCTGAGCACTATGGGACTCAACTGCTGAGGTCATTAGTCCGCTAGAACTTAGAACTAGTTAAACCTAACTAACCTAAGGACATCACAAACATCCACGTCTGAGGCAGGATTCGAACCTGCGACCGTAGCGGTCTTGCGGTTTCAGACTGCAGCGCCTTTAACCGCATGGCCACTTCGGCCGGCCCCTGTGGCACAAAATATAGCTGAACATAACCTGTGTGATTTCAATGCCTGCTTCACAACCTGGGCTATTGGATTCTCCCCTCCATCACCAGCTTTTCTAAGTTGCACAGATGGGAGTTATCCTTACAACACATTCTCTGCTCTCCATTTTTCCCCTTGTCCTCCTCCACAGCTTCTCGACACTATGCTTGGCAGCCATGTCATGGCACCTCTAGTCCGTACATGCTTCACCAGGCACTGCTGATTCCTCTTCCACCACACACACTGTTATTCACCCTCCTTCCTTGCCCCACTTCACGGTTTTCAGTTGCATTCTGGCTGAAGCAGTCAGAGACAATGTTAATGTGTGTGTGTGTGTGTGTGTGTGTTCGTTTGTGTGATTTTCTTTTGTGAAGAAGGCTTTTGCTGTAAGCATATACGTAACAGTCTTTTCATCATGCCTGTCTGCAACTTATTGTTAATCTTTATGGTGAGCACCAGTCTATCCTTTTCATATCATTTTTTATATTCTAACCTGGACTTTCCATTGTTTAATTATTGGTGCCATTTCTTTTATTTCTGGCAGTCATCTATATCTGCTATGTGACCCATTGAACTGTACTTTTCCCTATAACTGGCTTGGTAAATGAGATGAAAGGTTGGAGGGTCATTCCATATCAAATCACCCAATAAAAAATAAATTTTACACCCACCTCCTTAGATTTTCATGAAATTTGGCTCAAATGGTTCTAATACCATCCTGACAACACCTGCAAATTTTTTTTGCTGTATCTCTTACAGTTTTTTTTTATAAATTTTTAAAGTTGTATGTTTTGCGTTTTCTGAACCTTCGGAAATGGTCAGTTTAATTTGTATTCAAAATTTTAAATTTGCTTATCATAAAAACTATTTTAGATAACATCATGAATTTTTGCAGCAAGTTTATTTATTATACATATTTGAAGATAAAAATGATGCTATTAAAATATATTAATATTTTCTATGAAAAAAAAAATATATGTATTTTTTTAATTTTTTTTAACGGATGTTTTGTTTTATAAGAATTGCAATATCTCGAGTCCCAGACCTGATAGAATGCTCAAATTTGTTTTAATTTACTCTTAAACATATAGGCTACTTGATAAAACAAAAATAATGATGGCTTTTTAACATGTTTATTAATTATAGTAGATTACATTAGAATTATGTACAAAGATAGTTTACTTACGACACTTATGTATAACCCAACTGATTGCTTGAAACATTGAATTTTTTGAGTAATTTTGTCTTTTTAATAAACATTAATGCTGATTCAGACTGTTTTTCCACTTCCTCCAAGAGCTTTCAGTTCTTTTGATACAGTCTTTTTTGAAGTAATACATTCTCCCAGTGCCGCTTGATTGAGGTGCGTCTACTACCCAGACTATGTGCTCCAAAGGCACTATGCAGGAATCTTCTCTTTCAGGCCAATAAAATGATGCAGTGGGTCCTGAAGGATGTAGAAATAGAATTTCTGCATCTTCTTCATCATTGAATATTGTTTTTACAAGTCCAAAGTACCAGTTACCATCATAATTTGCAGCCACATAGCAATTTATGGATGGTTCAACACGAACCCAATCAGAAGAAGAATGGAAAGAAAAGACTAAGGAGGGTTTTACACTATCTGTAGTCCTTCTAATTTCAAGGTTGTTTGTTGGAAGTGGTTTGAAGTTATGAAAACTTCTAGTTCCAGGAATGGATCGGGTTGCTGAAAAACGTTTTTCTAGTTTTAACCGTAGCAAATCAGCTTCTTTTTTGTCAATAAAGTGAAAATGAATGTTTTCAATATTTTTTTCACAAAACTTATACACATCAATTGCTGTCATTATTTGTTCTTTGTCTGAAAGCTGTAGACTGGCTTTCCTTAAAATTCTTTTAATAGTTCCTCCTAGGCCATCACAAATTGACTTCCCATGACTTGTTGCAAAAAAAGAGTGTTGGGCCTTCAAATTAAAGTCTCTCAAGTGTTCAGTCAAATTTTTAAAACTGTTTCTATTTTTGTACTGCCCAGCACAACCACTTGTAAAGTAGTGAACTGAGTCAATGTCAGTATGATGAAATGACAGCCACTTTGTAATTTCTTTTTGTACAAAGTTAACAAAACCAGTGTCATGTTCTTGGTCATCACTAATAAAACAGTGGTTGGAAACAAAAACATTGTTTTCCTCATTTCTTAGAAAACTCCAACTGGGTGTAGAGTACAACCACCTCTATTCCAGTGGTAACTTTGGATCTCATTTTGTATAACAAAGGAATAATTTTCACTGAAGTCCACCACAATAATTGCTGTTTTGGGTGGTGGGTCTTCTTTCAATCTTTTAAAGGCTGCTGATTGGGATTTTGCTATAAACGAGTGTGGGGTGAGCTTTTCCAATGACCTAGCCAATAAAGAAATGTAGTCTTCAACACTGATAGACTGTGTGATCATTTCTGCCCTGTCAGTGTTAACCCACTGACTGATTACAATTTCTTCTTCTAAATCATAATCTTCACTTAGTTTTACAGTTAAGCACTCTGTTAGTTCAGTATTTGCAGGACAGCTGTTGCAATGATGTAGCATGCAGTTTTGGTTTTCTGTGTTGCACACAAGCATCTTAATTAGGTCTTTATAAGATTCTTCAATTTTCACAGCATCCAGTAATAGTTTAACATTCTGGTGGATACTGCATACACATACAGTGTGTGTGCCTGCAGCACCAGCAAGGATACACCATTTAGGTCTCAAGAAACAAAATTTTGAAAATCCTACTTCTACCTCGGGATTCTCCCATTTGAAAGAATAATAGAGTTCTCTCAAGTTACACAAAATGAGTCTTTTTTGCATGTACACATTTTTTTGAACACTTAGTTTGTCTTTTGTTCCAGGTAGCACTCTGGAACTTTCATCCTTTTCATAAAAATCTGTTACAAGTCTTACTGTATTTTCAGAAAGAGTTTTACCTTTTTTTGGACCAGGAGTTTCCAAAATACCCTTTTCAGATTTTAGCTTTCTAGCTTGTCGCATCATGTACTCCCTTATATTAAATACTTTCATCACTTTATTTCGAGTCCAAGAATCTGGAGCCAAGGTCAGAATCTGGATTTTTCTTGACCTCCCAACAGATGAAATCTTCTCTTTCATAAAAGAAATCATTACATCAAAATCCTTTGCTTTCTCAACCACACTTTTATCTTCTTCGTCATCATCAGAACTTGGTGAATCATATTTTAATGCTTTTGAAACCGCGTTTTTTGTAGTCTTTTCAATACTGCTAACCTTCCTTTTAAAATAAGACCATTTACTTTGTTCTGACAAGCCATGAAGCTTTATCGGTGTTAAACCTAAATAATCAAGAGCAATGTTTGTTTGTACGAGGGATTCATTTCTGGATTCCAATGATTCTAATTCAACCATGACTTCATCATCTGTTTCACTTTCATTGACATCAACTCTTAATTTTTCCTCACAAAATTTACGGCATGTTGAGCAAAGCTTTTGTCCAGGTTTTATGCTAATATTTTTTGTCAGTAATTGTTTAGAAAGATCCAAGCCTACACTTCTCAACGATTTTTTGATGGGCTTTTTGTGTTTTTTTAGTGGGTCTACACATGTTGTTTGATACTTTTCAAAAACATTTAAAAAGTAGTAGGTGTGGTGTGAACATATATTCTTAAATTCACACAGATTAATTCCAGATCGTAAGTGGATCAAATCTTTTTCGTCCTCATCAATTCTTATACCAGAAGGTGAAGGTGTGTAGGTTGTTTGGAAACAGTCAGATTTTTTAAATAACCCTACACTACAGGTTTGAATATCTGACATACTGATTTCACTTTTGGTCTGATTACTGTTCTGGTTACTTTTATAGGATACTGGAAAAGAATCTCTGTAAACTAAGCAACAGTACTTACTGAGAGTTTGAATAAACTTAATAAAATACTATCCAAGCACTATTTAACACTGTAATAATTTTTTACTTCAAAACACAGAAGTAACAATACAAAATCCAAGTGTACATTGTTACTCCAAGAAGACAAAAACTTATTTTCGGTGTCTAAGTCACTTGGCATTTTTTATTTTTAAAATATAATTAATATTATTTTAAAAATTAGATAACTATTAAACAGGTTAAAAAGCCAACATAATTTTTCTTTTATCTAATAGCCTATACAATTAAGAGTATTTTAAAACAAATTTGAGCTTTCTATCAGGTCTGAGACTCTAGATATTGCAGTTTTTGTAAAACTAAACATCCGTTAGCTAAAAAAAAAAAAAAAAATAAAAATAAAAAACTTATAAATTTTTTTTCATTTGGAAGAATTTAATATATCTTTACGGTAATTTTTTTAACATTTAGATATAAGACACAAACTTATTCCAAAATTTCATACTGATATCTTGAGTATACTTTAATATACAAATTTTTGTAGTTGTGAGGACGCGTTTAAGTTACAATTTCCGACTGCTGAAACAAAGCCAAATCTAAAAACTTTAAAAATTTATAAAAAAAACTATAAGAGATAGAGCAAAAAAATTTTACAAGTGCTTTCAGGATGATAAAAGAAGTAATTGTACCAAGTTTCATCAAAATCTGACATGATTGGTGTCAAGGCCTGGGTGACTTGACATGGAATGACCCTGGAGAAAGGAAAGTTCATACCATTTTCAGTAAAACTGTGTCTAGAAAATCACTATCATGTTCAAGTCAGCCTCTGTGTTGAGGACAGCTTTATATTTTATAGTGTAATTTTTAAAAAAATGTGTCAGTATATTAAACATTTCAGGAAAATGGGATATTACCCAAAATGTTGCAAACTTTGCATTATACAATTATGAGAGACAACTGACAACTAAAGTGCGTGTCATATATCTTGGCGGCCGAGTTTAGGTTCGTTCTGCGCGTCTGACGTCACAAAACACAGTCAGCCAATGAACAGAGAACGACGTTGCCAGATCTCGACAGCAGTGCAGAGCACAGACGAGTATCTTCAGTTTTAGAAATGTTCAGTCATAAATAAAGTAATAGAACAAAAGCAATGTCGTGATAGCAGACTTTCTTTCACAGAAAGTTTGGAAAAAGCATTCTTTATACCAATTGCTTCATATTCTATTAATTAATTAAACCAAACAAGCAATAAGACTCCTAATTCAGGCGATAGCAAGGAAAGGTGTTTGTTTCAATCTCACAAACTGCTTTTTCGCAATAAAGAACAGCGGTAATTGTTTATTTCCTATTGTACTTCGACGAAGCGTGAGTAATTCATAGTCATACCAACAGTGTTTATAAGTAGTTGTGTGAGGTATTAGAGTCCTTATGGAGTTACACTGTTCGATGAGCTGAGGTAGCGGAACGGTTAAGGTGTTGGGCTGCCAAGTGTAAGGTTATGAGTTCAAACCTTGTGCGGCGCGTAATATTTTCTTTATTTAAAAACAATATTGGAGTGCCTTACTTCACGAATTTTATTCGTTTGAATGAAATTTCTAGTGCTTTGCCTCTTCATTAACTTTTTCGCTGCTGCAGACACGTGCTCCCTGCATTCCGCGCTGCGCGCGATTTTGTCATCACTGCACTTCTCACCTGTGCAGACACATGGTGTTCCCACTGCTTTGACACACTTATCATTCGATTTCACAAAAACTATTTGGCCAAAAAATTTGATTTTTACACGTCTCCTTGCCTGATACCTTCCCCCCATAAACGACTTAATTTTGTTTTGATGTGCAGCATTAAATGTAGTAAACCATTGCATGAAATTTTGAAGAGTTTGCAGAGGTAAAAGTCCATAGCGTATACTTTCCGTATGGTCGATTTTAGTTGCCACAATGTTGAGAATGAAATGTGGACAAGATACTTAAATTTCATATAATATTTACTGTATAACAATATCTCATTTAATTTAAGTACCACATAGGTGTCGTATGTAATATTGAGAAATATTCCGTCTTTCGCGACTGTAATAAAAGTTTTATATACACACGACGCGTTTGGCTTTATTTTAAAGCACTTCCATCGGTGAAAGGTATGGCACATACACAATGGTATTCATGTTCTATTTCTTGTTTTTGTTCCACAGTCGCAGTTTTACCAATGGTATTGAAATATATCCCTCTTCTGCAACTGTAATAAGCGACTTATTTAGACCAGACGCATTTCTCTCTATTGAAGCATCATAAGAGGACTGTATTTTGTGTCCTCCATTGCCAAGTCACCTTTCGTAGTTTTGTGCTGCGGTAGCACAATATTCAGGGTTTGTGTTGGCTCATCAGTGTTTTAGCAAATAAATGCTGTTTGTGTGTACCACACACAAAATTATATTTGACATAGCTCTGAGCACTTCACTGACAGACGGTATATTCAAGTCCTAATGTTTTTGTAAGTCCACAGTTTTGTTTAATGTGTTTTGTCTACTTCCTTTTGATTGATTGAAGTGCTTTAAAATAAAGCCAAATGTGCCCAGTGTAAGTAAAACTTTTGTTACAGTCGCGAAAGGTGGAATATTTCTCAATATTACATACGACACTTATGTGGTACTTAAATTAAATGAAATATATAGGTATCTTGTCCACATTTCATTCTCAACATTGTGGCAACTAAAATCGACCATACGGAAAGTATACTCTATGGACTTTTACCTCTGCAAACTCTTCAAAATTTCGTGCAAAGGTTTACTATATTTAATGCTGCATAATAACTGCGTTGAACATCGAAACAAAATTAAGTCATTTATGGGGGGAAGGTATCAGTCAAGAAGATAGGTAAAAATCTAATTTTTGAGCCAAATAGTTTTTGTTGAATCGAATGATAAAGAGTGTCAAAGCAGTCGGAACACAACGTGTCTGCACAGGCGAGCAGTGCAGTGACAAAATCGCCCACAGCGCGGAATGTAGGGAGCACCTCTTTGTAGCAGCGAAAGGGTTAATGCGGCCGTGGCGGCTTTACTTCATGAACTGCGCACTCCCCCCTACACGTAAGCTTGCGAACTATGCTATACTATGGCGCTGCTTCTATTGGCGCGTGCGTCGTGTGCAACTGGCAATGCAGCAATCTCCCGCGTCTGGGCGGGCATGCGTGAGCCGCCAAGATAAAAGAATTGAACTATAGTACCTACCTTCATCAGGAAAAATATCAGTACTGTTGATAGGTGTACGGAAGTACCTCTAGGGTTTCAGAGATGACTATGCAAAAACTAAAAGACATCTAGTGAATAAAGCATCTCTCCAAGTTTTGATTCATAATATGTGCCATAGCATAGTTGCAGAATGCAGCACTAGGGGCCAGGCATATAAAAACACACTGTATAATGGTGTGATGCTTTCATTTTGAGTCACTGAATTTATTAAATGTGAATTCAATAAATGTGAGTTAACTGTGATGATTCATTGACAGTTTTTTTCCAAATAGTAAGTAAAAGTTCCTACATACCAAAAAATTAATGCATGGTACAACACATTCTGTGAGACTGGCTGCTTATGTGGTGAGAAGAACACAGGTCAGACGGCACTATCAGTGCAGAAGGTGGAGAGTATGAGGGAATCATTTGTCAGGAGCCTGAAGAAGTCAGTGACACATGCGAGCAGAGAACTGCAGCTACTGCAGTCAACTATCCTATGTAGTCTGTGCAAATGTCTGTGTGTAAAACCATGCAATGATTTGCAGTGGCTACTAGAGGAAGAAAGTGTTTCACAGAAGTTGATTTTCAATAACAAAGCAACATTGCATGCGTCTAGCAAAGTAAATCATCATAACAAGTGCATCTGGGCACAGAACATCCACATGAGATATTTGACATGTGGTGTCACCGCCGGACACCACACTTGCTAGGTGGTAGCCTTTAAATCGGCCGCGGTCCGCTAGTATACGTCGGACCCACCTGTCACCACTGTCAGTGATTGCAGACCGAGCGCCGCCACATGGCAGGTCTAGAGAGACTTCCTAGCACTCGCCCCAGTTGTACAGCTGACTTTGCTAGCGAAGCTACACTGACAAATACGCTCTCATTTGCCGAGACGATAGTTAGCATAGCCTTCAGCTACGTCTCATTTGCTACGACCTAGCAAGGTGCCATTACCAGTGTATATTGAGATTGCACTTATGTATCATCAAGAGCAATGTTAACCAATTATGGATTAAAGTTAAGTATTCCAGCAGCAACGTACTTTATTTATTAGACTCAACTCCTTTAATTGTTCCAGACCTCACGCCAGCCTGCGTGAGCTTAACGCGTGCATTTCGGCCTCCTCTAGCTATACGGTGTTGGCTCTTCTGCCAACACATCAGGACACATTCAAGATTTCCCAAAGTTAGTGTCTTTTGTGTCATATCATTTTCAAAAGTTTATGGACATTCTTCTTTGCAGAGCAAACACTGTGACTCGTTTTCTGTACCTGGATGTGAAGCAGCAATGACTTATGCCACGACTGCAGCAAGACAAAGATTTCATTTTGCACCACACTTACTTTCAGATGTTTGTGTTTAGCTCAGTGACAAACTGCTTCAGCATTGGATGGAACAAACTTCCTGTCATGACCTTCCTCTTCCTCTTATTCAGTGGCCCCCATGGTCACCAGAGTTAACTGGAATTATGTCAAATATTGTGTGTTTCTGGTTTCACTGCCACTTAATTTGAAAGAGTCACAAGGAAGGATAATAAATGGATTAAACAATACCAGCCATCATACAGTAACAGTTCGACTAGTGTATTGATGTTTACCATGTCACAAATGATGCCTGTATTGAGCATTTATACTCTGATGAGTTGATATTTGGCTCTTTTCTTTACATATTGTAGTTTTTGAGCAGTCGTTTACCACCAAGGTAATTATGAATAACTCCGTACAAAAATACATAACACTAGCTCAGCTTTAGGAAGTAATGGTTCTTTCCACAGGGAGGTGAGAAGGATAAGCTGGAGAATAGAAAGTTATAAAGGAAGTTCGGATCGATAAAAAATCTACTCACCAATCAGCAGCAGGAGAAAATGCATATAAAAGTAATATATTTCTATATATAAAATTTGTGTGTGTGTGTGTGTGTGTGTGTGTGTGTGTGTGTGTGTGTGTGTGTGTGTGTGTGTGTGTGTGTGTGTGTGTGTGAGCATGCGCGCGCAGAGGGAGTGATATGGATCTAAAATAGCGATAAAACTGCATGCTTCGCTGGGACTCTTATCTGGACCGCCACCTTTTGGAAGCAGCACTCTTCCTGACAGAACTAGCAAGGAGCAAACTGATAACCCTCTTGCAGGCACCAGTGAATGGAGTTGCTCTTCTCAGAGGAAGTATAAAGTGGGTAATGGCTTAGCCACAGTGTGTGACTTGCTTCAGAAATGTAGTTCCAATGTTCCAGTAATTTTCTCCTGTTTCGGAACCTCCTTAAATGCTCTCCTTACTGAAAGTTTCACAATAGTGTACATGTAGCTCCAGAGTGAATAATTCATTCACCTACATCTTTCCTTAAATTAGTCCTACAGTAATAAGAACCGAGTTGGAGTGTGTATGTTATTTCTGCAGTTTTCAGATGCTGTTCTCGTAGACAGAGCACATCAGTGAGAGCATTTCCTGCAATTCCTTTGTTTCTTGAAAAAAAGGTAACAGGTATTTTTCATTAATATTTCTCTGAAGTTGTAATCGAAACACAGTTTTAAAAGATTTGTTGCTTTTGTTGGCCAGTCATGTGACCAGTTTGGTTGAGTGAAAAAAAGGGAAAGAGTAGAGAAACCTGTAGCTCATCTCTAACCCTTATTATTTATTCATTATTATGCATTTATGAGGCTTAGTTCCATCGTAATATAAGTTTATCAGTTGAAAAGTGTAAATTTCAGATGCAGAGTTCACCATGGTAAATACGAGGGGGGACCCAAAAGTAACTGGAATCGTAATGCTGCACATCGTGTACTTGTAGTAGCAGGTTGTGCCACATAGGAGCTCTGCTGAGTCATTCTGCCATGCGGCGTTACCCAACAGTGAGACATGTGGCTTCTTTGGCAGTTCTTTGAATGTGCAGACGTGACACGAGAAAATGGCTAGTTCTTATGAACAATGTGCGGCAGTGAAGTTTTGTTTCTTGCTCGGCAAGAACGCAGCAGAAACTGTTGCGATGATTCAGACAGCCTACAAAGACATTGCCCTTAGTAAAACGCAAGTGTACAAATGGTTTTCTTGGTTTAAAATGGGAGAAATGGTGGTTGAAGATCTGCCCCGTTCTGGTCGACCTTCAACTGGTTGACGCAAAGACAACATCGACAAAATCCGTGGTCTCATCAGTGAAGATCGACGCAGGACTTGTCCGGGTTGTCCTGGAGCTCAATTTAGTGTATCTTGACCATCGATTTGGGGATGTGAAGAGTAGCAGCAAAATTTGTACTGAAGATTCTTGCCGGAAATCAAAGGGATAGTCGCGTTCAAGCCTGTCTCGAAATGAAGGACGCGTTCAAAGCTGATCCACATCACGATCGACAAAATCATTACAGGTGATGAGTCATGGTGCTATGGGTACGATCCAGAAAGTAAACAACAGTCATCACAATGTAAGTCACCTGGCTCACCTCGACCAAAAAATTGAATGTGAAAACGATGTTGATTTTTTTTTTTTTAAAAAAAAGATCAAAGGGATCATACACTCTGAATTTGTTCCTGAAAACCAACAATTCTATTTGTAGGTTATGAAACGGCTTCGCAGAAGTTTGTCATGAAAATTTCCAGCTTTGTGGGATTCTGGCGTGTGGTTCCTGCATCACGACAACACTCCCGCGCACACGGCTCTCAGCATTCACCAGTTTTGGCCTCAACGAAGATGACTACCTCGACCCACATGCCCTATTCACCGGATTTAGCACCCTCAGACTTCTTCCTATTCCAGAGGATGAAAAGAGACTTGAGAGGGAAACATTTTGTGGATGTGGAAGATGTAAAACGCAATGTCATGAAAGTGCTAGCAGGTATCAAAGAGGATGAATTTAAAAGGTGCTTCAAACACTGGAATGAATGTTTGGACAAGTGTATTAATGCTAATGGAGAGTGCTTTGAAGGAGATTAAGGTTGTATTTGAAAACAATAAAGTATATGCTTTCTAGAAAAAAATTCCTGTTATTTTTGGGTCCCCCCTCATATACATCATAAATGAGACAGACACAGCTTTTTTGCCCCCACCTGAAGACACAGCTATGTTTCCAAAACCGATCATGATTGGCTAATAATATTGTTGTATGACTGGTTATTGTGTGTTTTCTTTGTTTCAACACTTCAGCATACGGTCATGGATAGAGACTTTATGAATGTAGTTTTGTGCAAAGTTCGGTGAAAGACTGATTAAGTGTTCATCACAGAGTAAATACTTCAAGTGTCACATTTCTTAACACATTGATTAGTTTTTTGCACTAACCAGCAAAACTTCCTTATTGCATTCCTAATGAGTGAAAATGTTCAAAATACTTCAATTTTTTGTGGCCAATGACTATCTGTGTGGTGTGTTATTTTTATTACTTCCTTCCAGACAATTACTTTTACAAAATGATATAAACATATTATGCAATGTTAAATTTAAAACTTCTGAAATAAATATATTGTAAGGAATACTATCCAATTAAAACAATTGTTAGCGACTGGTTGTTGGATAGCTACATTAAGCTTGGTGGCCCGTTTGCTGCTCTGCAAGAGCCATTTATTTTCCCTGTACTTGTTGACAATTCCCATATCATTAACAGATGAACTGTGCATGTATAAATAAAGAAATAATAAAATAAATTTTAAATATATAAAGGAGAGTAGGCTATGTGCCAGAATTAGCTTTCAATCATTCCTTACACTTAACAAAAATGCTTAAGACATAATTCTCAGACACAGCATGGAAAGAGGGCACTGTGTGCAGAGAAAGAAAACCATTTCCAATCAAGGGGTTGAAGCTACCCCTATGGGTACCTCACTCAGCTATGCCATATGATTCTTTTAGTAAATTTAAAGTGCAGTTTTTTCACCTCTTCAGCAATTTAAAGCTGACATTACTGATATGTTTAAAAATACTACACTGGTGTGGAAATAGTGTTCATCTAAATAAAGGCAGAGTTTTGATCATTATAAATACAAATGTCAGATCATTTACTATGCAATGTACGCTTCTAATTATATCCAATAATTAGAACACTATATTAAATATTTCAACATCCTCAATTACTTAGTTTCAATTTTTTTTAAATGTATGCAAATGAAAATCTCATTGTTCCATGACCATAAGCCATTATTATTCTGTCAGCATAAGTTTTGCCAATTACCTGTTTCTGTTGCCGCAGTTGTCTGACAACAGGAGGTGGTAACATCTGGAATAGGAGCCGATCACTTTTGCGCTTCTCACTACGTAGTTCCTGTGTCCTCTTTATCAGGGTTTCAGCAAATGTCTGTAATAAATTCATGGAAAAGGTTTCCTTAACTTCCTGATCTTTTATTAAAGATAAAAAGTTTGTCATTTTAGCTACTATCAATAATGTTTTATTCATTAAATCAAAATTAGAAAACTGGGAGTGAAAATGTAGAAAACTAAGTATGGTAAAAATAAAAGCTAACATATCAACAGAAATCTTTATTTTTTTCTTTGTTTATTGTTGTTTTCCAATTTAGATAAATTCATAAAAAGTTCCCAGTTTACCAACAATCTGATGGTAAAAAGTTCTCAATTTATCAACAATCAGCTGGTAACTTTAAAACAGCCAAATCTATGGTTGCACTGCTGCTGTCAATAATGAATGTAGTATTAACCAGCCAAAAGCTAATCTGTTGTCTCTAACGGTAGCCAAAAACTCATTGCACTAAGTGTAAAAATGCTCAAATGGAAAAAAAAAAACTTCTACCGACATATTCCTTTGTCACAATAAAATAAGAGACTCACTATTCAAAACATTTCGTGCCTTGAACAATAACATATTTCTTAAAGTCAAAGAAAAAAGAAATTAACCAAAGACTTTAGCATGTCACATGAATGACATGTCCTGTTTGGGGTTGTTTTGAGGGGAGGAGACCACACAGTGAGGTCATCGGTCTCATCAGTTTAGGGAAGGAAGTTGGCCATGCCCTTTCAAAGAAACCATCCCGGCATTTGCCTGGAGAAATTTAAGGAAATCACGGAAAACCTAAATCAGGATGGCCAGACGCGGGATTGAACCATAGTCCTCCCGAATGTGAATCCAGTGTGGAGATGTCCTGAAGCCATATAATGACAGTCAGTTTGATACATGATTACATATTCATCAACATGTCTGATATCAGTGCATTTTACAGTGATCAGATTGCAGATGCCTGAAGCATGGGACACTCCATCTCCAACATCATGCAGCTGCTGAACTTTCCACACTCCATTGATTTAGGACTCTTTAACTATTTCATTTAAATAATTCTGCTGTCACTCAAGTAAACTACCACTGACTACAATGTTTTGTGAGAAAGGTCACCTTTGCATCCTGTGGATTGTAACAGTAGACACGCTAAAATACATAAAACACCTCACCAATCCAATGCTAAACAACAACCTGTGTGCGTCTATTTGTTTGTCTTCTGCTCTGGCCATACAACCCATAAATTTGGCAATTCAGTCCTACTGAACTTGACTGGGACCCCCTGAGAGACATAGAAATGTCTTGGACCAAACTCTAATCAACTCAGTTGTGAGTAGCAGTGACCTGGATGGAGTCCCATTTTGGGTATCACATGAAGTCCATTTCTAAACATTTCATCACTACTATCAAGGAGAACGAAGGCAGGCTGTAAATGTTACTAGATAGGTGCAGTATTCAAAACTGGAAGGAAGTATACCCTGAAGACATGATGAAAATTGTGAACTCCTACAAACACTCAGAAAGTGTAGACATCTATGGCATGTCCTGCACACTGCTAAAGAAAATTATTACAGAATTAGCTCAGCCACTAGCCATAGCAATAATCAAATGTCTATCTTCTGTTGTCTTCCCAGACTTCCTTAAACTGGCGCGCACAGTACCAATATATAAGAAGGGGGATCCATGCGAGGTGTCCAGCTTCAGACCAATATCAGTGGTACCAGTACTACCCAATGCTACTGAGTCTGTGATGCACTGCCAGGTACTGAATTACTTTGAGGAAAACAACTTATTCCAAAACACACAGCACGGATTCCGCAAAAGGAGATCAACAGTGACAGCCACACTGGACTTATTAAAAATGATCCGACAGATTTTTGAAGAGAGAGAGTGTGTGGCACTGACACTCTGTGATCTCAGGAAAGCCTTTGACTGCATCTCACACACAACACTAGTAGCCAAGTTAAGATGCTATGGTGTTGGAGGTGTTGTTCTATCAACACTCCAATCTTATTTGGAAAACCGATAGCAGGTAGTATCAGTGCGCGGAGCAACTTCTCTTGAACAAAAACTGGTACATGGAGTGCCCCAAAGATCAGTCTTAGGACCTCTCCTATTCCTCATATATGCCAATGATATGAGCTGTAATAGTCAAATGTTGCAGTTTGCAGATGACACTACCCTTATTGCCAAAGGACATACAGCTGCAGCAGCTCTTGGTGCATCAAATTTGACGTTTGAAGAAATAAATGAATGGTTCATCATAAATAAAATGAAGACCATTGAAAAAAAAAACCAACATTTGATATGCAGTCTAACCAACATTGAAGAGCAAGAAAACATGGAGACTGTCAGACTACTGGACTTCAAGATTGACAGCAAACTCTCCATGGACGACCACACTGCATATGTATGCACCAAACTTTCTCATGTGATATACCTCCCGAGGAAGCTGAAGAGGGTAATAACTGACCAGTTTCTCACAACAGTCTGCCATGAACTGTTGTTGTGGAGACACTCCTCAGGCTGCAAAGATGTGTTGCTATTACAAAAAGCCATCAGGGTCATATCCGCTAGCAAAAGACTGGACCACTGTAAGCCTATTTTCACCAGGCTAGGCATAAAGACTGTTTTTAGCAAGTATGTGTTTTCTGCCTCATTTATATAAAAGAAAATCAAAGGAACTTTAGCATAAGACAAGAAATACATAATCATGACACTTACTGTACGAGGAACATTGAAGTGCCAAGGTGTCACCTATCAAGTACACAAGACAGCTTTCCAACAGTCACCCTAAAAATGTACAATCAACTGCCTCCAGAAGTGAAATCCCTGCCACCTGAATTACTTCGGAAAAAAATTGCTCAGGGCTTGAAACAACATCCACTATATTCCTTGGGAGAGTTTTTCAACAGTGGTTCTAGTGAATGGACAAAATAATAAATATTGTTATGTTTTATACATAATTTGGCCTAAATGCAATCTTCTTTCTGTGTTCTCAGTTAACTGTGTTTTACGTAAAGTACATATTTTGCCAAAACGAAACTTTATGTGTGTGATCTACATGGTTTAGTTAACTCAACTGCACTGTTTCAATTCAACAAGGTTGACAAAGAAGCAACCATGACCACGGAAGACTCAACTTTGTTAAAACAGAGATGCAAAATATCTTAATAAAGATATATACATCCACAATTTGATACTCATTATGAACAGAAATTTATGAATACCATGCAGTGTACTACAAAATGCTATAACAAGATAAATGAAACGACTATTAATTGCACATTAAATGGAGTCATATAAGCTACATGGTATTCATTTTCTAAAACATTGATTGTGTGGATGTTGATATATCTGTGTAAGCGAAACTTAATATATTCTGCATTCCTAAATTATGTGGCCTTGTATTTATCATACTTAAATGCATTACCTGGATTTTGTTCAGGCGATTAGCCTTCTGCCATTTCTTGTTACATATAATGGAAACAATATTCATAATTTTGAGAATACAGACACTCATAAAGTACAAAACATTTACACTTTTATATTTTTGTATTAAGACACTGATTTCTCCTTAGAATTAAAATTGTGATATATAATGAACATGTGCAAAGTGCACAAAAAGTTATAATAAATGAAAAGCACCAGTTTGCTTTCATTCTACAATACTACTTTTATTGTGTTAACCACTTTTCAGCTTACAGGGCCATCTTCAGACATTTACTGAATATTGTTACCAAAGAAGTTACAATGTTTGCAAATAACAGTGGAAGACAAGTAACATGTCTAGACTGAAGCAGAAACATACAGTAAGTAACATCTTTGACAGTGTGGTGGTAATGCAATGAAAAAGTAAAAAATTGAACAGTAAATAAATAAAAAGCCCTGAAAATTAACAAACATCTTGCTCACAGTCCAGATCTAATCCTAAATGATCAGACACAGCTCAACACCTCCACTCCGCTAAACTTTAAAAAATTTAACACAAAACAGGAACAGCATGCCTACATAACAGTTTCTCTTAATAAACAAAACTAATAAACTAAAATAAAATTAGTACTTGACAAGGCTGCATCAGGAGGTATAAATGCTTATATACACACATGTCCTGTGTATGTGGACTAGTTATAAGACAAATTATACCCCACCTGCTTCCCCATCTTCTGTCTGCAACAAATAGTGTACACAACTGTTTCTAGGCAACCAGCTAAAAGAAGAAACAATTATCAATGTAACTACAGAATACATAAGGAAGTCAAGCAATATCAGTAAGATAAACAGAAACAAATAAATGCAGGAAAATGGAGATGTTTGAGGGAACATACACTAAATGTAATCTTTGAGAGTGTGCTGGTACTGCATTTTAACATTAACATTACATTCAAAACAGTGGCTATGTAACAGTTTGCATTAAATAAATGAACAAAGTAAAATATGAACAATATTTGATGAGACAACTACAAGAGGTGTTAAACATGGACAGTAATACAAGTACCAGTTAAAAGAAAGCCTTAACTATTGAGACTACAGTCTATACAGAATAAAATTGACAACTTCAATAAAACAAAAGAACTTAATGAATACAGGAAAATGGGAATATGTAGGAATAGACAGTGTGGAAAGTAATGATCATCAGAAATGATTATTTAAAGTTTAGCTGAGCGGAAGTGTTGAGCTGTGTCTGATTGTTTAGGATTAGATCTGGACTGTGAGCAAGATGTTTGTTAATTTCCAGGGCTTCCAGCAGGTTGAGTTTATGGCCTTTGTTTGCTAAGTGAAGTACCTGGGGCACTGGCTGGCAGTTGTGAAACTCACTCAGTATGTGCTCAGCAAATGTGGAGACAGAATTCTGAAAGCCCCAGCTGCCTTCATATTCAGTCAGTTTAGCTGCTATGTCTATAACTGTCTGACCGATGTAAAATTGGCACAGTCAGAACAGGTGATTTTGTTTATCCCACTGTTGGCCATTATCTGGATCTTATCCTTGCTATTAAAAATACACTGGGCTGTCGTGTTCTTAACATAGTAGGAAAGCCTATACTTGCAGGCTTTCAGTGCTTTGGCAACAACCTGTGATACCTCACCTAGAAACGGTTGTGTACACTATTTGTTGCAGACAGAAGATGGGGAAGCAGGTGGGGTATAATTTGTCTTATAACTAGTCCACATACACAGGACATCATCTACATATCTACACCAGTATTTGATATTTGCACTCAAAAGTTCTGGTTTTAGAAAATTTTGTTCAAAATGGTCCATAAATATTTCAGCCAACTTGTACTACAAGACAACTCAACACATTTTTGAAAAACCTAAACAGTCAACATAAAAATATTCAGTTCACAATTGTGATTTGCAACAAATCCATGAACTTCTTAGATCTCACCATTGATGTCAGTACACACACACATTATTTCAAAATTTATAGAAAAACTACAACTACAGACACAGTAATACCTTCTTGCTCATGACTGCTCATATCTCACAAACATGCAGCTTTCCACTCAATGGTACACCATCTCATTTCCATCCCCATGTCCAGAGATGATTTTAAAGCAGAGTTAGTTACAATAAAATTTAAAATTTACAGTCCAGCTCTCATTGAACAGGAACCAAAAATGGAAAATTATACCCCTCCTCTATGCCTCCCCCACCCCTCCCCCCCATCTGCTTCCTCATCCACTGTCTGCAAGAAATGGTCCACACTACCAGTTCTAGGTGAGGTAACACAGATTGTTGCCAAATCACTGAAAGCCTGCAAGTTGAGCATGTACTGAATGAGTTTCACAACTGCCAGCCAGTGCCTCAGGTACTTCACTTAGCAAACAAAGGCCATAAACTCAACCTGTTGGAAGCCCTGGAAATTAACAAACATCTTGCTCACAGTCCAGATCTAATCCTAAATGATCAGACACAGCTCAACACTTCCACTCTGCTAAACTTTAAATAATCATTTCTGTTGTTCATTACTTTCCACACTGTCTGTACCTACATATTCCCATTTTCCTGTATTCATTAAGTTCTTTTGTTTTATTGAAGTTGTCAATTTTATTCTGTATTTCAATAGTTAAGGCTTTCTTTTAACTGGTACTTGTATTACTGTCCATGTTTAACGCCTCTTGTAGCTGTCTCATCAAACATTGTTCATATTTTACTTTGTTCATTTATTTAATGCAAACTGTTACATAGCCACTGTTTTGAATATAATGTTAATGTTAAAATGCAGTACTACCACACTCTCAAAGATTACATTTAGTGTATGTTCCCTCAAACGTCTCCATTTTCCTGCATTTATTTATTTCTGTTTATCTTACTGATATTGCTTGACTTCCTTATGTATTCTGTAGTTGCATTGATAATTGTTTCTTCTTTTACCTTGTTTGTGTGTAACTCTCCATGTTTTATACCTCTTGATGTAGCCTTGTCAAGTACTAATTTTATTTTATTTTATTAGTTTTGTTTATTAAGAGAAACTGTTATGTATTTCATTGCATTACCACCACACTGTCAAAGATGTTACTTACTGTATGTTTCTGCTTCAGTCTAGATGTGTTACTTCTCTTCCACTGTTATTTGCAAACATTGTAACTTCTTTGGTAACAATACTCAGTAAATGTCTGAAGATGGCCTTGTAGGCTGAAAAGTGGTTAACACAATAAAAGTAATATTGTAGAACAAAAACAAACTGGTGCTTTTAATTTATTATAATGTTGTTCTGCCAAAAACCAATGGAAGATTCTGTTAACATGAAGTTATTTATGAGAAACCAAGAAATACTATGTAATCCTTTTCTGATATGTGTTTCCAGATGATATATGCAAATAATTTCTGTAGGTGCTCCTACAATACACTTGAATTTTCTGTTATTTGTTTACTGATGTACCTCTTTTACTTTATATTTAATTACAAATATAGTTAAGAGCTAGAGGATGGCAACAGTACACCTCATATTAATGTTTCTTAATGTTTAGCATGCAAATGTGTAGAGAAAAAAGTTTTCCTATTAAAAATTCTGCTGTCTGAATAAGAACATGAAAACTATCAAAATCAATTCACAAGTAGTTAACGTACAGTTACAGGGCATCCGAGAATTTTGTATATGTCTTCTTTCACCTATTATAATACATGTTGGCAGGGAGCTTAAAACTGTATGGAAGTTAATGCTTTAGTTTTTAAGACACAACTGTTTACAGGTGCTGCTCATAAAACAAATGAGCAGTTAATAACTGTTTGCATGCATGCTATCTGCTGGTGTGCATGCATAAATGAAAGACACAAGGAAACCAATGCCACAACAAATCAATTCTTATTGAGAACCTATCATAAGGCCTTGCCTTGCTCATCAATCTTAATTATTACCCTAACAAAGATCCATGGATGAATGTAGTATATGACAGAGAGGACTTCAAGACAAAGTCCAGATTAGGAGGCACAAAAATAGAAAACTGCTGGATTTCTATCTTCTGTTCTTATTCCAAGCACAGAGATAAATTTCTTTTACATGGACACTTCTGATGCCATAATGTAACAGGAATTAATAGTTGTTTTGATTGAGAAGACTGGGAAGTTGGAATCCATGGAGTGAAGAACAAGTTGGAAGGTTTCTCAGAGTGAAGAGAGGTCGAGGAACAGAGTATGGCTGTAGAAGAATAGAGGTGGCTCACATTGGAGAGTTAAGGAAGGGAAGATTTTGCATGGTGAAGATGAGGGTTACAAAACAGGGAAGCAGTAAATGACACAACAAAATAAGGAGATGCAGTAATATAGAATAATAGTGCATAATGCATGGACTGGAAAAACTCATTGAGCATGAAGTGAACGACAAAGATGAGAGGATCTGAATAGAAAAAAAGGAGCCATGGAGGAGCATCAGCAGAACACTACAAAGGGCAGGCCAGGGAGGCAGAATGAAAGAACTAGGTGAGGTTTAAAGCAGGACAGCTGTAACATTATTGGACATGCCATAGACACAGTTTCTATCTGTTTATTTCAAAGAAGCTCCCACTAAATGGGAGGATGCACATGGCATGCTTTGTAATATAGCTGTTGCAAGTAAGTGTATTGTGATAACTGGCATGCTCTGTAACTAGGCAGTCTATTTTACACTTGAATATTAATTGGCAATGGCCATTTGTTCAACTGGATGACTGGTTTATTGTGACTGAGAATGCTGTGTAATAGTACCAGTGAAGAATATGTATAACAAGGCAGTTATCATAACTTTCTCTACCCTAGATAAGGTAAGATACAGCTTTCTATGAGGAGTGGTGCATGACACAGATTTCCACTGGTATTTGGTGGACCGTTGAACTTCTCGGATACCCCTTACATACATAATCTTTACTTACTGTCATACAAGCTCAAGTGCAAAAAATAAAGAAAAAAAAAACTGAAAATCTCAAGACTTTGGAAGCAAGGATTTATTTTTTCACAGCTAAAAGGAGAGTGGGAGGAAATGAAAGGTATGGAAAATACTAAAACAGAGTTGGGCAAGTCACTCAAGGAACCCCAGGTTGAGAAAGACACAACAACAAAGGTGAGGACAGACAGCAGTCATTCATATGATCTTGCTCCTGAGCTCTCCTCAAGAAGCTTGTGAAGACAAACTTAGAAATGCATAAAATAAGTTTAGCCACACATCAAATTCCCTTGCTGTCAGGAAATTGCTGTAGCTCACCTGTATGGTACGTGTGGCGTTGAGGACAAGCAGAACTATGATGGGTGATATAATAAGCACCAGGACAAGCAAGGTAATAGATAGGCCCTGCTGTCGGCCAGACACCTGCAGATCCTCTGATACCCGCTCACTGCAGAAATGAAAGCATAGCACATTCTTACTTTCTTTTAAGAACTGGTGCTTTATTACAAAATTTAATAAATGGAAACTCAGAGATGAGTGGAATTAGGGAGTCACAGTCAAAGCTGTAAAATGATAGAGAAGCCTAAGAGCTGTAGAAAAAGGAACATACTAAATTAAGTGAGTAAACTGTGGAATAGGAAGATGAAGAGAAGAATAAATTACCATGGAGAAACTGTGTGACTTTTTTCAAGTCCACCATGTTATGATTTAGCTGAAACCCATTTCAGTTGTAAAGTACAGCTAACTAATCAATAACTTCAACAAGAAATGCTAGCATCACCTATGTCAATAAATCATATTCTTTAAAAAATTCAGTGGCCAAGAAATGTGATTGCCATCAAAGATTATGCAGTACACTGGAAAAATGACTGTAGCCACTAACCAGTTACATAAAGCATATCAAGAAACTTATAGGTGCACGGTAGTATTCTTGTGGGCTGCTTAGATAGACATCGTGTACTTGTCAGTAAGATGTCAAGCAGTGTGAGTGTAGTTACACCATTACCCCTGCGAATGCAGATCAGTGAATTATCATTTCATTTTGCTTGTAATGGAGAGAAATGGAGCTTAGGTGAAGAAAGCTGTAGAAATATTTCTTGCTCACAGACAGATGAGAATTAGTGGAAGAAGTATATGTCAGTCAAGATGTTTATGGAAACTCACGAACAAATTGGATACCAGAAACTGCAGATAACACACAAACTGTAATTAATAAATATTGATAATTACAACTTACATTCTTCTATCCTGGTATTCCAATTATTATGGCAATCTGGTGAGAGACAAAATGTGTCTCCTGTTGCAGTGTTTCAATAAATAGCAGTTTGGAGATGCAACAAACTATTTTTTTTTTAATCAGAAGTGATGGCAAGATATACTCAGTAAAATTTACATACCAGTTTGAGATTATCAGTAAGAACCAAAAAATTAATTTCCCAGACGGTGTTCACAGTTTAGTCATTTAACAATGAAACTGGAGTTTCTCCCCTCCTCCTTTTTTAAATTACATGTATTTCTGCAATTGAAATTTTTCTTTACAATAAGCAATAATAGACTACTGCAGCAATGCATTTTCAGGTGTCAATCACGCCAGAAAAAATGGCTACAGTCATTAGGAAGAAGCAACTGGCAGTTGTCTTATATTAAACCTTGGTATTTACTATCCTTGCATGACATTTAAGCAAAATACAGCTCCTTTACTTTTGTCAGTCTCTTTATGCAATGTTTTTGTCATTGCCAACTTCACCACAAAGTTACCCAGAGTAATAAAGTGGCATTATCTAAACTTATTCTGAAGGAGGGCATTTCTGATGAGAATATACAGGGTACAAGTAATGTGTATACATCAGTTCATATTGTGATCAGTAAAGGAGGTAAAAAGTCCAAGTTATAAAAAGAATGATTCTCACATCTCAGACAGAGTGGAAAATTTTTTGAAAGAATGGAATTTATGAACTATCTCAAAGGTATCTACTAATATGTGTCAAGCCTAACATAGCAAGTCAGCAAATTTATTAAACAATGATCTATGAAACAAATGCTTGAAATTTGACACTGGGTAGAAAATAAGCCACTATCAACAATGTTATGTCAGAGTTCATCTCTGCAACCTTTATTTATGAACCTAACCTTGACAATCAGTACAGTCTACTTTGGTGCAAATAAAATCTTCCTGCATGACATACTTCCTGGTAGGGCTGTCTGATATTCCTTGTACTTTCCTTGGAACTAAAAAATAACTGTTTACCTAATAACAAATATTCCCTCTAATGATGATGCACAGTTAGTTAGGATAAAGTGCCTTACAGTATGGATACTACCCAGTGGAAATCAGTTAGAATAATTCATGACTGAGAGATGAATGATTTTAAGAATAGTTTATAGGAGATGATCTGGGACAAAATTTATAATTAAGCAAATGCTAACACAAAATTTAAACTTTTCCATGATACATTCATATCATTATTTGAAAGTAGCTTTTCACTCAACCTAATGAGAAGGGACAATAAACAGCCATGTATAAACCATGGAGGAGATTAAAATATCTTGTGAAAGGAAAAGGGACAGATATCTTTTATCAAAAACAAGCTGGGATCCTGAAGTAGTTGCACACTACAAAAACTACTCTAAATTACTAAGAAAGGTTATTAAAAAACAAGGAACTTGCACATAATGCCAGAAATCAATAATTCCAACAACAAACTTAAGGCTATATGGAATGCAGTGAAATGAGAGGCAGGACAACCAGCCACAGAACAAGATAACATCACTAATGAACTTAATGGAAGGACACAGGTAGCAATTGTATTTAGTAATAATTTCTTCAATATAGTAGAAGGTATAGGGACAAACAATTAAAGAGAAAAATCACAGCAGTATGTTAAAAAAGTAGCTCTTATAAAATTTAATCATATGAATGTATCACCAACTTCTACTTCTGAAATTAAGAAAATCATTCATTCTCTCAAAAATAAAAGCTCATATAGTTTTGATGGTGTTTCCAATACAGTGCTACAGATTTGTTCTCTCGTAATAAGCCTTGTCTACCCAATATATGTAATGCATCATTATAGCAAGGCATTTTTCCAGAGAGACTGAAATTTGCCATTGTTAAACCCCTCTTTACGAAAGGTTGTAAAAGAGATGTCAATAACTACTGACCTGTTTAATTGCTGAAATCATTTCCTAAAACCGTTAAGAAGGTGATGTGTTCTAGAATAGTGTCTCACCTTAGCAACAATAGTACCCGCAGCAAATCAAAGTTTGGGTTTCAGAGGGGTTGCTTTACTGAGAATGCCATTTACATGTTCACTCTCCACATTTTATAAGCACTAAATAATAAAATAGTGCCAGTTTCTATTTTCTATGACCTATTTAAATCACTTGCTGTGTGAATCAGAGTACTCTTCAAGATAAATTGAAGTTTTATGGGATTGATGGTTTAGCCAATCAGTGGATAATGTCATATGTAACCAAAATAATGCAGGAAGTCGTACTTCATAGTTCAACCAATACAACCTGCAGACATAATTCTGACTGGGGAGAAATCATGTATGGGGTTTCCCAAGTTTCAGTCTTAGGTCCACTTTTGCTCCTCACATATGTAAATGAGAGTGCATCTAATATACCTCAGCAGAATTAATTCCTTTTGCATAAGACACTAGTATTTCAATCAATCCAAGCATACATACAGGAACAGAAGAAATGATAAACTTAAAAGTATCACTGACTGATTTTCAGTGAATGGTCTCATGATCAGTTTTAAAAACACACAACATATTCAGTTCTGCACATCTAAGGGTACTAGACAAATAATGAATGTAACAAATGGTGAGGAAATAATAAATAGGGTGGAAACTTCAAAATTCTTAGATGTCCATATTGACGAGAGTTTAAATTTGAAGAGGCACATTCTGAAACTCCTAAAACTACTTACTTCAGCCACGTTTGCATTTAGAATCATTGTTAATCTTTGGGAGAGACAATTCAGTATGTTCACATATTTTACATATTTGCATTCATTAATGTCATATGGAATAATGTTCTGGAGTAACTCATCTTTAAGAAAGAAACTGGGCTTCCTGACTACTGCCTCACAGTATATTTATTCCCTCATGAAGTTTGTTGTAAATAATCTGCTACAGTAATGTACATAATTACAACACCAGAAGCAGAAAAGACATTCATTGCTCCACATTAAGGTTGTCTTTAAAACAAAAAGTGGTGCACAATGCTGCAACAAATATTTTTGATCACATATACAGTGATAAAAAGATGTCTGACAGACAGCAAAGTAAAATTTGAAAACAAACTGAGAAAGTTTCTCTTTGGCAACTCCTATTCCACAGAAGAATTTCTATTACTGTAATGTGTAAAAGATGTTGAGTAGGAATTACTAACTCACATCTTATACCTGTATATCATTTTTCCTTTGATACATTGAACATATAACTAACTAACTAATTAAATCTGTCTGTGTCCAAGCCTAAAATCCTAATGTATATTACAGGGATGACACTTGATCTAGAGGTAAAGAGTTTCATTAGCATAGATAGGAGAGATGGTAACACATTCTGGTTATTAGATTATGTCCCAATCTCTTTAGCTAAATCAAAAATAATTACACAGTATAACACAGAGTGGAGCCATGAAACTGGGTTGATGAAAATCCATAAATTTGATAGGGATGTTGAGTTGGTCAGCTCCTTTAGCTATTTAGAAGCAAGTTACATGCTATTTGCAGGTTTCACCATCTTCCTTACATCTTTCATTGTCACCAAGTACGTAAACATGCAGTCTTAATGCCCACGTTATCAAACATTTACATTTGAGCTACAGCACTTAAACTTCATGGAATGAAGGTGTGAACATGTGCAAAGTAATTTCTAATTAGGTGGCTTAGCTGACACCTAGACACCTACCCGTCAATAACACCAAAAGTATTTCACTTTCACACAAGAATAAATTGAATATGTGTGCTCCTCTTCAGCCATAGCCTTCCTTCTGTGACTCTTCTGCTTCATAATTTCTAGCAGCTGTGGGACACAACATA
The DNA here is from genome assembly GCF_023864345.2 of Schistocerca serialis cubense. Classification (NCBI taxonomy): domain Eukaryota; kingdom Metazoa; phylum Arthropoda; class Insecta; order Orthoptera; family Acrididae; genus Schistocerca; species Schistocerca serialis. The sequence goes on from NC_064641.1 coordinate 917,100,982, forward strand.
CAGCATGTCTCCACGTAAGTAACACACTCTTATCAGCATCTTAATTAGTCACTCCCAGCAGGTTTGGTACTATTCATGCTCTATAGAAAAGCTATTATGGAAATTAGCTGGTAGTTATAATTACATAGGTCATTGATGAATAAAGAGCCTGAATGTTAATGCGCATTTAGCAAAGTGTAGTTTAAAACAGCACACATTGAAAAAAGTTTTGCATCACCTCGGTTCCGAGAGTTCTGGAACCAGTACAGAAAACTGGAATAGAGATCACCATAAACATCATTTCCGCCCATTTTATTGCTCAAGAAAACCACACACTGCATGTTGTACCACCATACAGTGAGACCTTCAGAGGTGGTGGTCCAATATGCTGTACACACCAGTACCTCTAATACCCACACCGGTACCTTTAACACCCAGGAGCACGTCCTCTTGCATTGATGCATGCCTGTATTTGTCGTGGCATTATATCCACAAGTTCGTCAAGGCATTGTTGGTCCAGATTGTCCCTCACATCAATGGCGATTCAGTGTAGATCGCTCAGAGTGGTTGGTGGGTCACGTCGTTCATAAACAGCCCTTTTCACTCCATCCCAGGCATGTTCGATTGGATTCATGTCAGGAGAACATGCTGGCCACTCTAGTCGAGCGATGTCGTTATCCTGAAGGAAGTCATCCACAAGATGTGCATGATGGAGGCGCAAATTGTTGTCCATAAAGACGAATGCCTTGCCAATATGCTGCCGATATGGTTTTACTATCGGTCAGAGGATGGCATTCACATATCGTACAGCCATTACAGTGCCTTTCATGAGCACCAGCGGCATGCATCTGCCCCACATAATGCCACCCCAAAACAGCAGGGAACCTCCACCTTGCTGCACTCGCTGGATAGTGTGTCTAAGGCGTTTAGCCTGACCGGGTTGCCTCCAAGCACGTCTCCGACGATTGTCTGGTTGAAGGCATATGTGACACTCGTCGATGAAGAGAACGTGATGCCAATCCTGAGCGGTCCATTCGGTGTGTTGTTGGCCTATCTGTACCACACTGCATGGTGTCATGGTTGCAAAGATGGACCTCGCCATGGACGTCAGGAATGAAGTTGCACATCATGCTGCCTATTGCGCACAGTTTGAGTCGTAACATGATGTCCTGTGGCTGCATTATTGAACATGGTGGCGTTGGTGTCTTTCTGTATCTTCTCCACCTCCGAACAACATCGCTTTGGTTAATTCCGAGACGCCTGGACACTTCCATTGTTGAGAGCCCTTCCTGTCACAAAGTAACAATGCGGATGCTATTGGACCATGGTATTGACCGTCTAGGTATGGTTGAACTACAGACAACACGAGCCGTTTACCTCCTTCCTGGTGGAATGACTGGAACTGATCGTCTGTCGGACCCCCCCATTCTAATAGGCGCTGCTCATGCACGGTTGTTTTCATATTTGGGAGGGTTTAGTGACATCTCTGAACAGTCAAGGGGACTGTGTCTGTGATACAATACCCACAGTCAACGTCTATCTTCAGGAGTTCTGGGAACTGGGGTGATGCAAACCTTTATCTCTGTATTAAGTCATCTCAGCTGTATCAGGCGTAAAGTATGGGAGTGGGAAAGCTCCAGCATCGGACGACGCTGCCAAAAGCTGAAGAATGCATCTCAAGGACGAGTGGGGAAAGAGTAAGGCATCTTGCAACGAGAAGGATGATAAATCACTGAAATGCGTTAAAGGCAGTCTCGCTTGCAAAGCATCGCCATAAAAGATTTCCAACCTGGAAGAGACTATGGCGTGAAGGCAATAGAGACATGGATTATTTAATCAGGAACATGACAACGAATTTATGAAGACAAATCTGCTTTGTTCATCTTTGGCATCCTAAATGTACGAGTAATAAATACTGCGACCCATACTCATGCCATGTTGTTTTCCGGGTGGCGTTTGATATAATGTCCCACGGTCTCTTGGTGAATACATTATTTAAATAAAAATCATGTTTGAGTATACCATGTTTTCAAATCGGTCTAAGTAGTATAAAATAATTTCTCGTATCTCATACAGGTACCTAAATTCTCGTAAGATTTAAAATGAAAAACAGGGCAGCATGCAGTATACACTGTGACAAAAGGCATGAGATATTGATATGCAAATATGAAGGTGGCAGCAGTACTGCGTACCCAAGATATAAAAGGGCAGTGCGTTGGCAGAGTTGTCATTTGCACTCAGGTGATCCACGTGAAAAGGTTTCCGAAGTGATAATGGCCTCACGAAGGGAATTAACAGATTTTGAATGCGAAGTAGTAGTTGTAGCTACACGCATGGAACATTCCACTTCAGAAATCATTAGGGAATTCAATATTCCGAGATCCACAACTTCAAAAGAGTGCCGAGAAATTTCAGGCATTAACTCTCACTAGGAATAACGCAGTGCTCGACGGCCTTCACGTAATGCCCGAGAAGAGGCGCATTTGCATACAGTTGTTAGTGCTAACAAACAAACAACACAGCATGTTATTTCATGTGGACTTTATCCTCTGGTTCATGATGATGATGATGTTTGGTTTGTGGGGCGCTCAACTGCCCAGTTATCAGCGCCTGTACAAAATCCCAACGCTTGCTCAGTCCAGTCTCACCACTTTCATGAATGATGATGAAATGATGAGGACAACAAAATACGCAGTCATCTCAAGGCAGGTGAAAATACCTGACCCCACCGGGAATCGAACCCGAGACCCTGTTCTCAGGAAGCGAGAACACGTTAACTTCAACTGATCATTGATTGGAAATGGCTACGTTTGGCTACTTATTGCAAAGGAGCGATGGATTTTTTATGAATGACAATGCCTCAGTTCACTGGGCACCAATTGTTTGAGTTTGGTTTGAAGAACGTGCTGGGAAAATAGAGCGGATTATTTGGTCACCCAGGTTGCTCAGCATGAATCCCATTGAACATTTCTGGGATAAAATCAAGAGGTCAGTTCGTGCACAAAATCCAGCACCAGCATTAGTGCTACAGTTTTAGACGACCAGAATCTCTCAATATTTCAGGGAACCTCCACCTTGCTGCACTCACTGGACAGTGTGTCTAAGGCGTTGAGCCTGACCGGGTTGCCTCAAAACACGTTTCTAACGATCGTCTGGTTGAAGGCATATGTGACACTCATCGCTGAAGAGAACGTGATGCCAATCTCGAGTGGTCCATTCGGCATCTTGTTGGGCCCATCTGTACCACAATGCATGGTGTCATGTTTTCAAAGATGGACCTCACTATGGAAGTTGCGCAACATGCAGCCTATTGCGCACAGTTTGATTTGTAATACGACGACCTGTGGCTGCACAAAAATCATTATTCAACATTGTGGTGTTGCTGTCATGGTTCCTCCAAGCCATAATCTTTAGGAAGCGGTCATCCACTGCAGTAGTAGAAATTGGGCAGCCTGAACGAGGCATGTCATCAATAGTTCCTGTCTCTCTGTATCTCCTCCATGTCCGAACAACATCACTTTGTTTCACTCTGAGACACCTAGACACTCCCCTTGTTGAGAGCCCTTCCTGGCACAAAGTAACAATGCGAATGTGATCGAACCACTGTATTGACCATCAAGGCATGGTTGAACTACAGACAACACAGGCCGCGTACCTCATTCCTGGTGGAATAACTGGAAATGATTGGCTGTCAGACCTCCTCCATCTAATAGGCGCTGCTCATGCATGGTTGCTTACATTTTTGTGTGGTTTTAGTGACATCTCTGAACAGTCAAAGGAACTGTGTCTGTGATACAATGTCCACAGACAACACCTATCTTCAGGAGTTCTGGGAACCAACTTTTTTTGATGTGTATATACTTGCTTACCTGTAAACTTTAGTATGTTGTTTTTGTTGTTGTGGTCTTCAGTCCTGAGACTGGTTTGATGCAGCTCTCCATGCTACTCTATCCTGTGCAAGCTTCTTCATCTCCCAGTACCTACTGCAATCTACATCCTTCTGTATCTGCTTACTGTATTCATCTCTTGGTCTACCTCTATGATTTTTACCCTCTATACTCCCCCTCCCCTCCCCTCCCGTCCCCATTACTAGCAGGTGATCCCTTGATGCCTCAGAATGTGTCCCACCATCCCATCCCTTCTTCTAGTCAAGTTGTGCCACAAATTCCTCTTCTCCACAGTTCTACTCAGTACCTCCTCATTAGTTACTTGATCTACCTATCTAGTCTTCAGCATTCTTTTGTAGTTCCACAATTCAAAAGCTTCTACTCTCTTCTTGTCTAAACAGTATATCATCTATGTTTCACTTCCATATATGGCAACACTCCATACAAATACTTTCAGGTAAGACTTCCTGATGCTTTAATCTGTACTCAATGATAACAAATTTCTCTGCTTCAGACATGTTTTTCTGGCTCTCCCGTACTTCTAACTGAGTGTTGTCCATTCCCATGTCCTTGTTTCGATTTAGGTCTTTCAGTGCTCTGTCAATTTGACTACACTCCATTATCCTTACTTTGCTTTTGTTGATGTTCATCTTATATCCTCCTATCAAGACACTGTCCACTACATCCAACTGCTCTTCCAAGTCCTTTGCTGCCTCTGAAAGATTTACTCTGTCAATGGCAAACCTTAAATTTTTATTTCTTCTCCCTGGGGTTTAATTCCTACTCCTAATCTTCGTTTTTGTTTCCTTTACTGCTTGCTCAATATACAGATTGAATAACGTCATGAATAGGCTATAACCCTGTCTCACTCCCTTCTCAACCAATGCTTTCCTCCCCCACCCTCGACTCTTAT